>NC_090921.1:1220688785-1220996408 GCF_040938575.1 Ambystoma mexicanum | reverse complement strand
AGACCTGGCTCTCTGCTATGAACTTTGATTGCTTCATGCCCCATCTGGCCACCTGTGCCAAGTCTGATGGGCTTGACATTGACAGATGCCTCTCCTTCAAACAGCACAAAGCAAGGAAGACTAAAAAATTGGCACCATCTTTCCCTCTAGCGGAAAATCAAGCCATATGTCCTTGAAGACAAGTTAATATCTACAAACATTGTCTTCTCCCACCTGGATGGTGTTCTGCATGCTGCAGCACTACATATCAAAAAACTGCAAACTAACCTCCGTTTTACATTTTCTAATCCTGCATCATCATCCACAAGGCTTTCACCCTAAAGTCCCCAAGCTAAATCACTAAGATCTCCAGGGACCTAAAATCCAACAGAAGTAAGGACATGTGCAGACTCTAACTCTGCAGGTACAGGAAGAAACAACCAGAAGACAGGCTTTCTCTCTGTATTCCCTATGACTCTAGTACCTCCTTCCTGCCAACATCAAGCTTGCTCCCTTGCTTCTGCATTTCATATGGAGCTCAAGACCCCCCTCTTCAAAGAATGGCTTCACCCTAACACCAAGATCCACACACCCTCCAATCCACACCCTACTTGAGACTGAGTGATCTGATCCTCCCTGTTTCCTCTCTTGGTTGCTTGTAGATCCCTTGCTCTCAATTGCCTGCCCGCCCGCCCCTGTTGTTAGCTCTCCACTTCTTTATTTCTCTTCTTTTGAAGCTAGGGTAACGGTCATTAGTACCCAGCGAGGGACAATGAGCTTGAAAAACGCAAGCTCATTGGCCCTCGCCCGGGTCTTATCATAACAACAAGGCTCGCAATCACTGCTGCAGCTCCAGGTTCCTTTGCCACTGCCCACCATGGAAAAGGAGAAGGGATTACATCTTGTCACTATCTTTTAGTAATTGTGTTTTATGTTTTATGTTTACGCGCCCTGATGCCTGCTGGCTTTCGGCGCTTTATAAACCTATAAATAAATAAAATAAAAATGTGTGGAGTCCCTTCACCAAACCCCGGCAGCCATTATTTTCTTTTTTTTTCTCAAGTCGAGAAACGGCTGCAGTGCCATTTCTCAACTCGAGAAAAAGTGCAATTAGTACCCCGGTGCAACATGCCGGGGTACTAAATGCAATATGACCCTCAGAGGGGGGCATTACTTGTCGGGTAATGCCCCTGGGGCTCCGTTAAAGCCCTCGCTTCGCTCTGGCTTCTCACTATGGTCCGATGGCATTACCCAACCAGTAATGCCCCCCTTCCTTGGGTCATATTGCCTAAATAAATAGCATAATAATAATACAAATAGTAACCATAGGACAGGGTAGTGGGCAATGGACCAACGTTGACGTCCTGCACAATTAAATTATGAGAACAGTCCTGATGAATGATTTGCGTTCCGTAATACAGAGCCTTAAATGGCAATACATGAATGCACTATCATCCGCACCCGTCCGTTTCAAAGCAAGTCCACAGGGAACGCGAATCATTCACCAGGACTGTTCTAATAATTTAATTGTGCAGGACGTCAACTTTACGTCTATTGACACCTTTGCTCACAATCATAAGCGGATACTCATCAGTAAGACTTCACATCAGAGTTTTGCCTTGAAAAAGACCTGTGGAGGTCGAAACACATGTTGGCATACAACTCTGTCATTTGGGCATACAAATCTGACTTTTCAACACGGACAATGGCATACAACTCTATCATTTGGGCATACAAATCTGATGTTTGAACACGGACAATGAACACAATTAAATAACGCATATAACTATCTACGTCTCAATTGAAATATATTTTGTATATGGACTGATCATGGGGATTTTCATGTTACAGATGTACAACTCTTGTGAGCTGGCAGCGCATCCAATGGTGGAACATCTACTGTCTCTTTTCACATGCAAATAAAGTGCACATTTTTTTTCAAGCATTTTTAAAGCCATCATAACATTGCAGGTGCTTGCTTCAGAGGCCCGAATCCTCCCCCCCCCCCAACACCAAGGCTGTCAGACTACATGATGGTGTTGTTTTGTAATAAGTTTGAAAATGGTGTGCAGTTGTCTGTACTCTTGACAACTGTCTGTTTTGACTTTGTAAAAGATGGGTATAAAACAACAATGCCCTGAAAGGCAAAGACAGTTTTCAGAATCAACAGGCTTTGTTTGGGCTACTTTGCATGCCCACACTGATTTGCCCAGGTTGCTGTGAACTGGAGCTGAACCTCCAGTGATGGGTAGTACTTTGGCGGGTGTGACTTGCCTCAAATTAGTATTCTACTTTCAAGTTTCAGGTCAAGGTTATAAGCCTTTTTTTAAAATCTAACATAACTTTGAGGTTGTTTGTTAGACATATGTGTATGTGTTTGTATATATATAAAATATGAATTGGCCATTTCAGCCAAGTCTCATATAGCGTAGAGCCACCAAGTTAACCATGTTAAAGGCTCACCTTATGCCCAAAGGCAGATGGGCAATGAGTTGTGGGTATTTAACTTAGCTCAAATAGCCTACAACATGCACTGCAATCACGTAAGCAGAGCAAATGAGTTCTATAGTTGTTACATTACAAAATTAACATCTCCTGAAAACTCACATCAAAGGCAAGTCATATGAACTGTACACAAAGTGTGTGAGTTTTATTGCTCATACATTATACAATTAACATCTAAAATCTCACATCAAAGGCAAGTGAGAACTGACCTCGGTGGCAGTTTTAAAGTGATAGAATAAACATGTGAACTGTATTTATTTGTATTTATTTGTATTTGTATTTATTTGGGATTTATGTGGGACTTATACAGCGCCTTAATCCAAAGTGCTTAACATAGCAACAATATAAAAATGGTACAATAGTAAACAAATGAAAGGTTGACAAAGGGAGACTGAGATAACCCTGCTGGATCAGATGAAGTTTCAACGATTTGCGGAATAAAGAATAGGAAGTGCTAGAACATAAAGAAAGAGGAAGAGCATTCCAATGCAGAGGGACAAGGTGAGCAAATGTGCAAAAGCATGATTGGGCATAGTGGGGGGCAGGTACTACAAGACGAAACTGAGAGCTAGAGCAAAGAGAGCGAGGGGGGAGTATAGAATGAGACAAGTGAGGAGAGGTATTCCAGGGTAACACCGTAGAGAGATTTAAAACTGTTCACAGATCGTATGAATTTTACAGTTCATACATTACACAATTAACATCTAAAAACTCACACCAAGGCAAGTGATAGCTGGCTTTGATGTCAGTATTAAATTGATGGAATATATGTAGACTTTCAATATAAACATGCACTCTTTGCATACAGAAATGTGCACGTTACAAGGCATACAATGCATGAGCAGAATGGAGATACTTTTTATATTAAAATGAACCTTGTGTTTATGAACACTAACAACATGCTCCTAGAACACTATTCTATTTTTGTAAATGTAATACTAAAGTTTATTATGTTGTTACCATAATGTTATTATTTCTCATGTGTGTAAACTTTACGTCTTTTGTAAAAAAAACTTCAAATAATATATATACACACCAAAAGATGAAGAAACACAGTTCCACTCCTTATTCTGTATAAGTCTTCAAATAAGGAGTTCAATCAACATGCAAAAGAGACATGGGAACTGGGAACATCACCATACACGTCACGAGGATGTCAGAATTACCTTGCATTTCTTGAAATAACACTCAACATGTCGTCATTCTCTATGGTTGATCCTTAAGTGGCTACAAATTTAGTTGAATTAAAAACACATGCTTGTGCACAGCAGGAGGGAGCAACCCCATCAGCTACCTTCAATGATGGTTGTGAACGTCCCTCACACTATAGGTACCACTGTCATCCACAACCACATCTCCTTGTTTTTCTGACCCCGCTTGATGCCTCTGCTCTGCCTCCCCCCGCACTTACCTTAGCCACCCAGCACTGAACACGGAACCTACTATAGAATCCTCCCACTTGCCCCAGCAGCAATACATTAGTCTTGTGTCCCTGTCATGTCCATGCCAGCTATCTTTATTTGTCTAATCCTTCCCTTTGATGAAGGAACACATGATTGCATAAGCCCCTTTAACAAAGGGAAGGCTTTCTCTTTTTTTAAACCCACTATGAGCACCATTTCCATCTTAAGCTTCTTCATCAAGTCCTCCCTGTTATTACAGTTCATCTTCATGCCCTATGGTTTCTTCTCTTGTCCTTTCTTGTATTGATTATTCTAATTCTCTTTTTTCTTGCTTGCTCAGCCGCCGTATGTGACAAAGCGCCTTCATGTTCACCATAACTCTGATGCACGACTTGCTACAGGCACCCTGTGCTGTTCTCATATTTCCCCTGTCCTCCGGAGGATGCACTGGCTTCCTGTTGCCATGCAGATTCATTTTAAAGCTCTGCGCCTGGTTCATCATGTCTTTTATCAGCAAGGAACTGAATATCTGCAGGATAGATTCTGGCCCTATGTTCCTGGTTGGGCCCTGCGCTCCACTGAGGCTTGTCTTCTCCTCGACCCATAGTAAAATACTGCTGCATTGGAGGGCTGTCTTTGTCTGTGGTGGTGGCCAAGCTGTGGAATACCCTTCCACGTTCTCTGAGATCCACAGCTGATCACCTTTATAGTCCTCAAGGCTCTTAAAAGTTTTTCTTCTAATCTCATTGGCCTCTTCGCTTCTCTCTTTCTGTAGCGCCAAAATGCCTTCGGGCATATGAAGTGCTCTATACATTTCCATTTATTCATTAATTCATTCATGGTGCTAATAGCATTAATATGCACATTTGTTATGGTCCTCCTTTGCTTGGGCCTGCAAACATATGTTTTAATGCTATAAGCCCTATTGGGAAACTTGGGCTACAAATGCCATATACGCTTCAGTCTTAAAGGTATATACAATTCAAACGATTCACAAATTCAACCAACCGTAAAACAAGAAATACATGTTCAGAAATCAGACATCTTCTCGCAACTGTCAATGGGCCTCATTAGGACCCAGGCGGTAAGGGGTTTACGGCGGCGTAAACAGCGCCGACCCTTACCGCCTGATTCCGAGGTCCTTTAGCGCCATGGAGGTTTTAACACCTGCTTTTAGCAGGTGTTAAAATCCATGGCGCTAAGGGACCTTGTTGTTAATTACGCCACCGTAATTTACGGTGGCGTAATTAACGCCTTCCCCACTCCCATTATGCCCTATGGGGCAAAAATGGGAATGGGGAAGGGTAAATGGGTTAATGGGGACTTACCGCCCCACTCACCTCGGAATGGGGCGGTAGGTCCGCCAACCACCATGGCGTAAACGTAGTTTACGCCATGGTGGTAAAGGTACGACCCAGGCGGTAACTTACCGCCTGGGTCGTAATGAGGCCCTATGTATTGCTCTGTTCCTGACATACTATATGCTACTTCTTAAATACCCCCCTATACATGTAACCACAGATGCCCAGTGCAATTTAAACCAAACACGGTTTAGAGGCAATAATGTATCTTGGTGCTGATATGATGAAGTAGGGTGGAAAAATGTTCTATTTTAAATAAAGGCATGCCAGTTTATCTCACAGGTACACAAACATGCACTTTATGGAATGTAAACTGTGAAGCCATACATTGTTCTGTGCAGAGGAAAGACGCTGTCCCACATTGCTCATATAGTGCAGTAGCAGGACCACAGCCGTGTCATTTGTGCAAAATGTCCTATTGCATGCATTTAAATCTCTTTTGATGTTCATGCATTGAAAATAGTACATGTGCATAATCATCAACACCCTGAGACCAGGCTAAAAAGCTTATTGGTGAAAGGATACACTATCTTCGGACAGCTCTTGGAGCCCTGTGGAGTGACAGACATTCCCCTCTCCCATCCAAATCCTCAAGCCTTATGAATCATTATTGTGACCAAATAACTACTGCCCTGCAGGAGTACAGAGATTAGTAGTGGCAAAACTGCCTACTTAGTCATCATACTACTACTACGAACCAACAGTGACACCAATCATAAAAGGTCAAACAAACACAGTCAAATGCTGTAACTCCTTTACCTTCTGTAATGGATTGTGCCGGGAGAAGGCTATCCTATTAAGAGGGGTCCAAATGTGATTCAGTAGCAGCCCAGACATGTAACAGTCCAAATCAAGGTTCTATAAATGTAAATATACTTTCATTAAACAAGTTAATATGCATTACAAGCAAGCCAAGCAACCATTACAAGCCAACCCAACTTACTTTCAAAACACTAACAAAAACCCACCCCTTTCTAAAAGAACAGAGAAAATGCTGAATGTAGATGCAGCTAGCACTCTTGGTGATGAAGCACGGATGACAGGCAAGACATTACAACAATGTTACTTGGAAGAATATGTCTTGGTCAATGGCATATTTACAGGCCGATTCCTGGAATTAATGTGTGCTGAAAATTCCTGCGAAAGCGTGTGAATCGCAGCGCAAGTTCAAAAATCGCAGCGAAACCCATGCACAGCGATTCATGGAAGTCCGTGCAAGTGTAAATCCATGGATGTGTGCTAAAATCTTGCGTGGTGCACGCTGGCGCACACGTCTTCAAACAGCGTGCGCTACGCGCACAGTGAAAGCGCACATAGCAAAGCGCACACAACAAAAGTAGGCGTAACATGGGGCGTAACACACGGAATGGGGAACAACGCGTGAAAATGCGGGCGTCACGGGGGAAGTACAGGAGGCAAATGCGCGAAACGCCCACACGCGCGCCTACAACACGTATTCATGGAATCGAACGGGGCTAACGTGTGCGCCAGAAAAGATGCGCTAATCCGGAAACACGTACGCCAGCAGGAAGCAGGCGTACATGGACCCGCGCAGCATAAAAGTGCGCGCAATCAACAAACAAGCTCAGACGCCAAGATGAATATACCGTTCCTCGCAGCAGTGGTCGTGGGATACCGCAGGGGGGGTATCACAGGCCACGCAGTCACGCTGCCTGCACCAGGTGTTGGCCATCATGACTGCACGCCCATCAGTCCGCAGGCACATATACCTGCCCGGAACACCTGCAGAAAGGCAGGCTGTCTTCCAGGATTTTTACGGGGTGGCACACTTCCCCAAAGTACTAGGTGCCATTGACTGCACCCATGTGGCTCTACATCCTCCCAGGGCAAGTGAGCACATCTACAGAAACCTCAAGCACTGGCATTCCCTCAACGTGCAGGTAGTATGTGATGCCAAGGGAATCATCACCTCAGTATATGCTAACTATCCAGGGTCCACCCATGACAGTTTCATTTACAGAATGTCAACCCTAATCCGGGACCTAGAAGCTGGGCGGCATGGCGATACATGGCTTTTTGGTGAGTATAAATGCCCCTGCACATGCATGCATGTCATATACTGAGTAATGTCACAACCCCACGAATGATACCCATCATCACCTCCCCAGGGGACAGTGCCTACCAACTGAGTACCCACATGATGACGCCAATTCGGAACCCCACCACACCACCCAAGGTAAGATACAACACAGCCCATGTTGCAACCCGGGGCATAGTGGAGCGCACATTCAGAGTGCTCAAGTCATGCTTTCGCTCCCTTGACCGCTCTGGTGGGCAGCTGCTATACGCGCCCCCAGTAGTGTGCAGGATCATAGTAGCAGCATGTGGCCTGCACAATGTTGTAACACGCGGGGCCTGCCCGCGGACATGGTGGTGCCCCCACATCCCCAACCACAAGCACGGCCGCTGCGCATGGGAGGGGAAAGGGCACGTGGTAAGGCAGCCCGTACGCAGCTGGTGGCTAATTACTTCACCTAAAATCACAACCCTGTGGAGTGCACACAGCCCTGGCACATACCAGCTGACAATCAATGATGATGACATAAGGGACAGTCAACTGTCACAACAATACCAGCCTGAGATTGGTCACCTGGAATTGTTACATTGTGTGCATCCCTACCTGCCGAAAGACAACCAATGCTGTGTCACAAAAAAACACACATTTATGCTGCATGAATGACTACCCCCTTGCAAAACACAACATGAAAATAGCGCCATGTCACCCAACCCCTCCCCAGCTCCGCCACCCAACATACCATGACATGTCATGCAATGTGAAAGCAAACAAAGCAATTCACAAGACCTGACACAAGTGTCACAAAGTGCACTGTCCCAAATGGAAACTGCCCACAGACAATATGCTCCCAGTAATCAATAACAAACAGCACACATGAACAAATACCACCAACACAATACAGCAACACACCATGAAACATTGCAAAAACATGACAGTACTAAGTCAAAGTAGTGGTAGTCTTACAACCTGAATAAGCCAGCACATCGACCCCTTCCAACTGTAGAGTGTTGCTGCCACGCAAATGTGTCAGTGTACTGCATACAACTTGAACTCCATCTGCAAAGGAGACAGCCTTGTGAAGACATGAGGAAGGATCCCTACCACAGTCGGGAGTCGGACGTCCAGCAGGGGTGGCCACCACGACAACTGCACCCCAGCCGGAGGAGGATGTGCAGGCAGCAAGAGCCAGGGCACAGGCACAGGCACAGCAGCAGCAGCAACATGGTGGGAGCAATGATGGCTTTGGGCCTTCAACATCGGAGGGGCAGGCATCGGCCAGAGGGCCGGAGGACCCAGGATTGGAAGTGTCTTCCCTGTGGCAGCGGTTGGGCCACGCCATCGATGCAGAGCGGCAGCAGGCGGAAGAGGCATGGCTCACAATGGTCAGGGCGGAGAACTCCATGCGGAGGGCACTGAGGCGGGCCGAGTGCCTCAAGGCAATTCGCAGGGAGTTGGAGGCCAACATGTGATGGTCCCTGCGAAACCTCGGGGCCATGGAAGAGGACTGCCTCCAGGACATTGAGCGGGATTTCGATGATGCCCTGGCTCGGGACATCCAAAAGTGAGCCGTCGGACTAGCCCGCTGCCATTGTAAATAGTTAGTTAGTTAGTTAGTGTTAGGTTTCATTTTGGTTTTCATTTTTTATTTGGGGCGCTTGGACAATACCCCACATTTTTGTATATAGTTCTTCATTAGTTAGTGTATTTGTGTAGGTTCCATTTGGACAGTTGGGCTCATCGACCCAGGATTTCATCCTTGTAAAAAGTTGGAGTGTGGAGTAGTCGGCATTTTCTTTTTTGATTTTTCCATGGAGCAATGGATTTTGCTTTTTCATTTCTGTTTGGATTTGCTTTGTTGGAAGGAGACTTTGGAGACATTTTTGATTTCATATATTTTGGATTATGATTTCCTTTTTTATCATTATGTGACATTCTGCATTGTTTTCCTTATGTCCATTGTTTGGTGTTTGATTTTCTTTCACCACATTTTTTGTTCAATACATTTGTTCCCGTACTTCAATGTGTGGTATTCTCTCATTGGTTTCATGCATGTCACGATGTGGGTTTTCACATTCACTGGCACCCATTGTGTGTGTGTGACGGACATGTGTTGATGTACATACATGCCATTTGGGTTATTTCATGTAATGAGCATTTCAATGCGGGGTGTATGTTATGCTTGGTTGGTTATTTGGGCAGGGGTGGCGTTCCATGGGATTTTGGTGGCCATGAGGGCCATGATTGTGGGTCATGTTGACATGTTGGGGGGGGAAATGAGTGGGGGCCTTCTGTCAGGTGCCCCTCACTGCTGGGGGTTTGGGGTGCTGGGGGACATGAGTGGGGGCCTGCTGGCAGGAGCCCCTCACTGCTGGGGGACATGAGTGGGGGCCGGCTGGCAGGTGCCCCTCACTGATGGGGGGTGGGGGTCCTGGGAGACATGAGTGGGGGCCTGCTGGCAGGTGCCCCTCACTGCTGGGGGGTGGGGGTGCTGGGGGACATGAGTGGGGGCCTGCTGGCATGTGCCCCTCACTGATGGGGGTGGGGGTGCTGGGGGACATGAGTGGGACATGAGTGTGGGCCTGCTGGCAGGTGCCCCTCACTGATGGGGGGTGGGGGTAATGGGGGACATGAGTGGGACATGAGTGGGGGCCTGCTGGCAGGTGCCCCTCTCTGCTGGGGGTGGGGGTGCTGGGGGACATGAGTGGGGCCCTGCTGGCAGGTGCCCCTCACTGATGGGGATGCCTGGGGACATGAGTTGGTGATCACTAGTGCAACGTGACACGTGGCCTGGCTGGGGGGCATGGGCATGGTGGACGGGCTGCCTGCGGGACATGTCCAGGGGTGCAGGGTAGTCCCCTGTGGTGTGGGGGTAGAGGGGACACCTGGGAGGACACTTACTGCCAATTCATGTGTAGGACTCCCCACGCACCACACTGGATATACGTACCCCGCTCGCACAAGGCCAATTGCGTGTGAAAGTTCCTGTGCACCCCAGTAACACACGTACCCCACTCGCACAGGGCCAATCGCATGTGAAAGTACCCACGCACCCCAGTAACACAAGTACCCCGCTCGCACAGGACCAATCGCGTGTGAAAGTTCCTGTGCACCCCAGTAATACACGTACCCCGCTCGCACAGGGCCAATAGCGTGTGAAAGTTCCCACGCACCCCAGTAACACACGTACCCCGCTCGCACAGGGCCAATCGCGTGTGAAAGTACCCACGCACCCCATTAACACACGTACCCCGCTCGCACAGGGTCAATCGCGTGTGAAAGTTCCCGCGCACCCTAGTAATACACGTACCCCGCTCGCACAGGGCCAATCACGTGTGAAAGTTCCCGTGCACCCTAGTAATACACATACCCTGCTCGCACAGGGCCAATCGCGTGTGAAAGTTCCTGCGCACCACAGTAATACACGTACCCCGCTCGCACAGGGCCAATCGTGTGTGAAAGTACCCGCCTTTTACTGGCGTTTTCGTGGTTCGGGGCCTGTGCGCCATGTACAGGATTTGTGCGCTGTGCATGGCGCACGGGGAGGAGTTGGGGGCGTAACTGGCGCTGCTGCAGGGTCGCTGCACCACTCTGCGCCACGGCTGGTTTTGGAGGCTAAAACCCATGAATATGCTGTGCGCGGAAATGGATTTTAGCGCACGCGACTGGCGCAGAAAGTTGCACGCGCACACTGTGCGCCAGCCACGTGCGCCACTTGTGCACTGAATTCTATGAATTACCCTGTTTGGCTTTCTGCTGCCCTAGACACAACAGAGTGTAAGCACCCCCCAACTTTACTTTGACTCTTTGCCACATTCCACTAGCATATACAACAATATTTGAATTTGCTATAGCAGTACCGTAAAGTTGTTTTGTGATATGTTTGCCAATGTATGGAATATCAAAAGCTCTGCTAGCCTGTGGCTTCCATATGCTTCCATCTCCTCAGGCGTCCAGGTGGTGTGCCGACACTACACAGCTCAGTGCCCCATCCACCCCAACAGTTTTTAAAAAAACGGATTTGTCCTTTGTGGAACTTTGGGTGGAACAAAATACAAGGTCAGATGAGTCCCTACAGTCAGCGTCAAAACAACAGGAGTATATAGACACACACTTTGTTTCTGTTTCTGTTTGGGTGTCTGCATTATCGAGGTCTTCTAGAAATCACTGGCAGGGCTTTTGGGATAGTTTCAATCAATCAGATTCAGTAAGAGCACTGTTTAAGTGTGTTATTCATAATCTCTGGTTGTAATTATGATGCAAGCCAAGTCCAGTTTGTTTGCCCATTTATTGGGAATTAATATTGCACCATTTGCTTTCAAGTTCACTGGTCTTCCACTCCTGTATTCAATTAATGAGGTAAAGTACGTTTGCTGAGGGATAACTTCTAACAATTTCTAGTTTATTAGTGGACACAATAAATTGTCTTTTGTCTACAACTGGCTGGAAAGGAGATATGTGTAGGGTAAGAAGTACATATTTTGGAGGGTGGTCTTGAATGTGAAATGTGAATTGCAGTTAGGCATATATAATTTAGTTCATCCATAACCATCCAAGAGCTTTTAACCATCTTTTTAGGCATGGTCTATGAAGCCCTTGTTGCTTTCTATAGATTGCAAAAGTGAGATATCTGTTGTTAAGACTCTTCAGCTGAGTGACTGTATGCAAGAAATCCAGTATATGTTGACAGGCGTCTAGAGCTTAACTCGAGCTCCACGTGACGCCAGTATCTACTAAGAAAAATCAAAGAATTAATTAATAAAAAGTGTTGTCATGGGTGGTAACTGTCTGACATCCTGTCTTGATACTGGGCCTGGCAAATATTTCCAGACTTTGCCTTCAGATTCCTCCTTAGGATACCAGCCTGGCGTAAAGGAGGGCATTCCCTTATTTTGGTGCCAAGCTCCATTGTTATCAGTAGCACACTCGAATAGAAAGCTCTTTAGTTGCACTCCAGGTTTGAGTTGGGAATGGGCCGTTGTCTGTGGAAAGCTCTCAAGTGTGAACTTGGTCATAATTGGATGGGTGAATGTGCAAATAGAAGCTGTCTGCATTACAAGACCTTCTTCGGATACAATTAAACTGAATATCAACTTAACCGTTTTTTAAACTATGGAGTTTGTTTACATGATGTCTGATATGATATGATATGATATGATATGATATGATATGATATATATGATATGATATGGCATTTGTAACGCGCCTATACACAAGTGTTGGTTGGCATGCACGAAAAGCATTGATGTTTGCCTTCCATTTACTTTCCATCATGCAGACTTGAAATCTTCAAGTTCATAGTGGGGAGTACCAGAAGAGAGGCTATTTCTGTCTTTGCCCCATACTCCTCCCCATAAACATCAGACTTGCCCCCACGTGGATATTTCAGGAAGAAACTGTTTGCTTTCCTACCCCTGTTCCTCCCCCAGGACTTGCAAAGCGCTCATTTTCTCCCTAAAGGTAGGTCTGTGCTCAATTAATACCCTAATAATAAAAATAATAATAATCAATCAGCCTCCACTTTATTGGAGGCTGATTGATTCTTCTTTCAATAAAATTAAATGATCTTTTTATTGAAGCACTTAAACAGAAACGAGTAGAAAAAATAAATCATCCATAACAAATGCTTACATTAATAACTGAATGAGATGTTATTAAAATAAAAAAAAAAACAGTCATTAGCCTAACATACATATTACAATTGTTTTAGGGTCATATCAGGTCTGCGGCGCCTTCACTATTTGGGACATGGCACTTGTGCTTTCTAGCATGAGTAACTTGTGGTTATGAAGTGACACACTGTATTGCGTCTATTTGGCTATAAGGGAAGAACACAAACACTTACGTCTCCCAGCTCCTTCTCGCAATAACAGATAATTTGACTCAGACTAGCAGAAGAGATACACACACACCATATAAGGTTATAAAAAATGGCTCCTTATAGGCCGTTTATTAGTATCAAATAACTAATAATAAACAAATAGAACACTAATACATACAAATACATATACAGAGATAGATAGATTAGAATATTCATGTCATCACTGTGATCCATACAGCAGAGGAAAACTTCATCTTGGCCACCAAACAACACTGCTTAGTCCCTCAGCAGGTAGGCAAAGAGATCGCTATGGTCAACGGAGTATGAAGCGTAGCGTCTTCCCTATCAGCGAGACTGCAACACCCGGGGTTTAACATCCAACAACCATGTTTCCGTGATGCAGTCTCCTTTATGGGGCACCCCCCTCCCCTTCCAAATTTCGTTCTGCCCTCGGCCGAAAGGCAGATCACAAGTCGAAGAGACAAAGGGTGAAAAAATACAGTTGAAAGTGGAAAAACACAGCGCTTCTCTACTTGCATGCATTCCCAGACCCCTTATCGTGCAGCTGCAGCGCACTCCAACTCCCCTTCTGTATTTGTCCTTCACTGGACAATACAATAACAATTCTCTGTAGTCAGTCCACCTACAAAATACCTATGTGGCCTTGCTCTGTTTTCCCTGATACTTGTTCATTCTGTGAGGCCCGCAGAAACGCAGACTTTATTACTGCAATGGAAGATGAGTGTTCAAAATGGCTGTGTATCAACACCATGTTATTCTGACTCGCATTTTACAACCTAGCATTACACACACCCATAAGACAGAACGCATAGAAGCTGAAAAACCAGAGCAGGGTCAACATGTCCTATCTCAGCACAACTTGACATCCTACACCATCTAACCTTTACATTAGCAGGACAAATATGTATGGTACAAGTCACCGTTCGCCATGCAACATCTTTGACTACAGTGTAAACAAACATATAACTCGGCACTTGAGGCAAATCCGCTAAACATCAACTCATCCTGTTTCATGCAGGTAGTTTTGAGTATTAAATCCAGTCATGTTTTTCTAAAAGGTATACAGTGCTGGTAATATGTGAAGCTATATGTCTCAGTGCCTTAACGGCAAAGCAGTCGAGCCTGAAAAGAGAAAATGTCCCATCTTTTCTCCAAGAGCGAAGTCTCATAGAAGCATAAGCTGCGATTTATAATATTGTAATTTTCTCTTCTCTCTTGACATCCATCTTTGTGGTAGTTATTGTGGTTCCTGAAAGCCAAACTTTAGTGCATATCCCATTAAACAGCAGCACTACGAGGTAGATTCCAACAGGTTTTATACCTGGGCCTCTGAAGGTTGGATGCAGAGAGAGTTTGCATCCTGTGCATACAAAGTTGTGTTCAGCTGTCTTCTCCCTCCCAATCATGCACCATCTCTCTACCCCCTTAGTAAACAGGGCTAAGAGGCAGCCCAGCCTAGAGCAGAAGCTGCAGCCCTCTGCAGGCAGATACGGCTCCACTCTCAGTGCCAGTGTTTCGGTGTACCCCCCATCACAGCGAACAGCATGCAGCAATGAGGAATCCACTCATTGCAACACGGCAGGCCACACAGTGGATCGGTGGCCAAACTACCTTGCACAGCAGCAGCCCAACCAGCTAGAAGAGAAACAGTCAGCATAATTGACAAACAACCTTCAGTTTGCCACTCTAGGCCACAGCCTTGTCAGCCTTATTGGAAATACATCACCGGTCTTTGTAGAAGAAGGTGCAAATGGGTGGCTTATCAGTGTCTCGGGTGTCAAAAGTGGACTGTGGGAGCTGGTCCTGACCAGAGTACCTGACTCTGTTGTTGTTAAGTTCAACAATGTCAAACCAGGTTTCTTAGCACTGTGTGTGCTGGTCCAGTCAGGTTCAAATGCGTGAGTCACAGTGCCCAGGTGGCAAGTCGATTCCAAGGTGAAGTTTAATGTGCATCAATATGGTGTTCAAGCAGTACATTTCCATGAGGCCACCAGGTTCAGTTCGATGATGGAGCTTGCGTGGATGGCAAATGTGCTGGTGGTTCAAAGTATTGTTCAAGACATGGCCATTTGAAGAATTTCACAATGGTGTGCTTCTTGATCGAGGCAGAGCAGGTGGTGCACTGTGCTGGCTTGACCCTGCACCAGACGGGCTTGATGCAGCAACATGGCAGTTCAAAGTTTGAATAGAGTGACAAAGGCAAAAGTTCAAATGCCAAAGGCCAAAGTTCAAATTTGGTTCACTTGATTTGTGGATGGTTCAAAAAGGCAGAATAAAGGAATCCATCTTCTGAAATCTTATGGTGCTCTGAGTCCCAATCTAGGGGTTCATGGACATGTGTAGTCTTTTTCCTCTTCAAACCAAGTCCTAGAAGGGTGTTTGGCACCTGCAGGAGTCCTTCACCTCCTGTGACGAGCCTGGGTACTGGTGCAGCTGGCCGAGAGTGCAGGCCTTGGTCCAACAGCAGTCACAGTCAATGTTCCCATGGCTTGTCCCTGCCTTGGAACGCCTGCCTTAATCTCACAAATGGAAGATGTTGGAAATGCCTGCTCTCCCAACAGGGCCCAAACAAACTCTTCTGATATACTTGAAAGGTCCAAAGGAATCAAAGAAAGAGAGGGAGACCCCTTCGGTACAAAGGAAAAAGGCCATGAGGGATTGGATGAAAGCAAGCATGCTTTCAGGGGTTCATTCACTGTCAAGGTAACAAGTGGCTTTTGCCTTCTGGCATAATACCCAACGTGTGTTGCTTTGCAGGAAGGGTAGACAACAGGAAGGATATATATGCCAACAGAACACCAAGGTGCCTTCATCTTGGTGTTCTGTTGGCATATATTTCCTTTCTTCCAACCCCTTCTGCTCTGTCTGACTGGACTGTCTTTATTCAGCCCCCTTCCCAAGCCAGCAGTTTCAATGGTGCTTTGATATGCAACATCCTGGTGTAAGGCTGTCCCTTTCATTTTGGGTGAGCCTCTTTGAAGCATGCGTCCAAATGCCCTCCTCCTGCTGTTTCCTGGGCTGGAGAGGTGCCACCCAACCTCACAAGCGATCAAAGTAGACACAGCCTTACCGCCTATTGTCCTGCTGGCTGATCAGAGACAAGCAGTCTGGCTAGACTTCACATGTCTTTCCATGGCTGGCTAAAGCTGCTGGCTTGAAGTGTGGGTTTGACATGTGCATGATACAAATATGAGGTGGCATTAATAATTGAGTGATCTATCAGTCCCATACTAAAGAACAGGTATGGCAAATTATTAGGAATTACCCTGCCATCAGACAGATAGTTCGTTTTGATTATTATGGTTTTGCATCAGAGGTGAAGATTTAACTGCAGTGTCTGTCTGCACTGACTTTGCTTTCATAGCATCTTTTAAACAGGGCACCTGTGAACTTTGAACCTGCTCTGTGCCATTGAAGAGCAGGTGCTGCAAATCAAGAGATTGATGCAGCAGGGCATATGTGCACACTATGCTTTTAGTATGGAGAATTGTGAAAGGGGGCACTGTTTAACAGACCATACTTTTGGAGATTAATAAAACACATCATGTTATTATTATTAATACAAGTCAAAAAAGGTAGCCCTTCTTTTCAGATAGCAATCCTTCACAAAAAAGTATAGTGGTGAACGTAAAAACATGTTAATGTTAGCGTGAATTTGAAAAATAAAATGTGCTCCATGCCCAGTGTCCATTATAAAATTTTTATTTTATTTATTATGATTAGTTCTTAAGAAATGTTCACATTTACTTTTCCACAAATATACTCCTCAGGTGCATTATGTGCTTAGTGATTTAAACATGCACCTGAATAAATGCGAAGCAGCCTGGAACATTCATCAGTGTTATTTGCCCCCTTCCCCTTTCTTAGAGGGGTATTTTGAAAGAGTATGATAGGATTTTACCAAACTGTCCATCTTGGAATGATAGCCTTTTATCAGAAAATAATGTATATGGTTATTCAAGATTTCATAATGTGCTTTGCTCAGTAAGACAAATTTAAAGTTCTTAATAAGACTATTTACTGGAATTGACCATTAAAAAAAATAGAGAGACTCCAATCCCTGGCGATAACATTTCTTCTGTAATGTGTCCTCTGGTTGCACTGCTGTTAACAACGACTGGGGTGGATCTAGCAAACATGCAAGTGACA
Source organism: Ambystoma mexicanum (assembly GCF_040938575.1). NCBI lineage: Eukaryota > Metazoa > Chordata > Amphibia > Caudata > Ambystomatidae > Ambystoma > Ambystoma mexicanum. The sequence continues at coordinate 1,220,979,134 of NC_090921.1, read as the reverse complement.
ACAAAACCTTGACCCATATAGATTGAGTTGCGTAGGGGTGAGACAGAGATAAAACGAGAACAGAGAGAGAGAGAGAGAGGGAGAGTAAGAGAGGAAAAGAGAGAGAGAGAGAAGGAATTGGCGTATGCTACGCAGGCTATAGCTAGTTAGATCATTATGTGTCTGCATAATAAAGTAGCAACAATAATTATTTAGGACGTGTGAAGTTGCCTAACTCATCAATTAAGTTGCCTGTGTAACATAATCACCACGATTTATGTCACTTGTGCAAATTTGGAATCAGCATATGGATTATACATAATTCATATTCCCTTACTTCAAAATGAATGGGTGACTCAATTACAGTCCTACATGAAAGTGGAATATTAAGCTAGTAATTAATTGCACTTGCTTTGAGGGTGCACCCAGCTGCCCTCGTTAACAGGCCTCAGCTGAGCAGCAATTGCTTGAATGTGTCCTTTCTCCCTATTTCTTACAGGATTCCTGTTTATGTCAGTACTCCATGAAGGAGGTTTCCGCGCAACAGCAAGTCCTCGCCCAGGCAACCACCTGAATCTCCCCCTGCTTTGGGTGCCAGTTGGCACTACCCTTTGATTTACCTTTCCACTGGGGCACTGGTTTGGAGGTATGCACTCTGAGAGGAGAGGTCATGCGGACATGCGCAATGCAATGAGAGCAGAGGGAGCTACTTGTGGTAGACCAATGTTTCCTTATAGGAGGGCAGCTGTGATGTGAGTTTAGGAACGTGGAATACATTTACATATTATCGCGATATTTGAGGAAGGACGTGGGCCTAGTGTTTCCGTCTCTGGCTTTAGGTATATATTTATCTATATTTATCCTCTGACCCCACCTGGTGCTGGATCACTGCGGAGGCTCTGCTGTTCCTATCCACTAACAGTTCCCCTCTCTCTCTCGCTCTCCTTCTCTGTCTCTCTCCAGATACTTCACAGAATCACCCAGAGCCATTCCTTCTGCTGTCTGATCCAGCATGGTTTTAAATTCCCCTCCATGGAGTTGAGCATGCGGGGTAGGGATCCCCTTAGACAGGGGGGCTCCAGTCAATGGCAGTGAAGTGCCCTTTTCAATTCTCAAAGTAATTGTGGATTCATCAGCATGCAGGCAAGGGTGGTCTGACTATCCCTGAATGGCGGAGTGGGCTTATATCTCTATGCCCACCCCTGGCACTCATCCACTCATGTTCGGGAACAGCCTATACTGCCCTGTCACCTGTCCCTGCAACATGCCTCACATGGTCTCTGAGAAGTTGCTATGGGAGAGATGTTACTATCATGAAACTTGTCTCGGAGCACAAGTAAAACCCATGTTTTCTGGTGCAAATATTCAGTCAGTATCCTATTGTTCTGTAAAAGGCGCCCATTTACTCAATGCAAACAGCTAACACATGGATGTTAGAGTTGAACTATAAAGTGACCCAGAGGGGTTTACATGTACATACTTTGTCATGCGCATGGTATCAGTTAAGTTCAGATTTGCATGGTTTCTATCATTTTCTATGAACATGAAAGTTGTAGGGGCAGGCAGTGAGGCAAACCTTTCAAAGTGCCCGTGGTAGCACGCATTCTAATTACTCATTTTATCTGCCTGTTCTTTCCCTGTAATACCACCATCGGCTCTACTTTTTCCACAGCTCTATCATTACTATTACATTTGAATATAGTATCCATTCACAGTTAATCACATACTTTCACAAAGTAGGGATACATAGACAACTCTAATCTATGCATGTCCATGCCTGTAGTAACACCATACATTCGGTCAAGCCTCAAGAGCATAGTTTGTGAGTGATCATATATCTACAATAAAATATGTACCAACATATTCCAGTGGCATAGGGCCTCATTATAAGCTTGGCGGTCCGGAAATAAGGGTACCAGTAGCAACTACCCTTTTCGGACCGCCAAACTGTAGGTCTGCTGGTAGGGGCATGATACTCTTGGCAGGCCTTACATGTTGGGAGTTAACAACGGTGCCGGTGCTTCAGTGACCCCATTCAGTGACCCTATTCCCGTGGAGTCCTGTTACACTCCACGGGAATGGGGCTTTACCGTTCCATCGTCGCTCATCATATCCCGGTGAAACTAGGATTTCAAGCGGGAAAAACAGTGTTACTACAAGTCGGTGGTATCCCGCCGCCTACTGGTGCGTTTTACCGCTGACCCTGTAATGAGGCCCATTATCTCTCTGTATATAAAGCAGAACATCTGTTAATTTGTTCCCTTTGCAATTCCAAACCGTTCCACCAATCTGCACTAAATTTGGCATAGTTACCTGTTAGGACCCTCCAGACATTCCTGGCTACATGACAACCCTGTCAGCCCCATCACACATAAAAAAGTTGCCTGAAATTGGCAAACACATCAATGTGGTGTGGGATGTTCTGACCCACTCACTCTGCCCTGCAACATCACTGTTTGTTGCTTTCATCAAAAACAACAGAAGGGCTGCCAAAAGGCAGGATAAAACTCTCTGAGAAGTGCGCAGGGAAACCTGAAAAATAGGCTGCCAATCCATTTTGCCTATGTCAGTGGTAAAACAGGAGACCACACTGCCAAAACCTATAATTGGGCTGCCCACAGAGTAAAATAGAACTGCTTGAAAGGGCAGTGCTGCATTGCCAGGAAAATCCTGAAGTGTTTAAAATCCGTTTTTCATTGGCTGTTGAAAGTGCAAAATCATGGCTCCCAAAAAGGCAGAGAAGATCCAACATCCTTGTGGGGTGTTCACCATCACCTTATTTAAGGAATCCCCATAAGCACAATGTCAGGAGAAACACCTTTCATCATAAAAAATCCACATTCAAAAGGTGCTTGTATTGGAACAATATGTCAGATATGGGCACAGTACTTCCGCTCGCCTGCATTATAGCTGTCATTACTTATGATGTCAGTTTAAAACATGTGTCCTAAAATCAAATTGTAGAAAAGAAGAGACTTGCCATCAATAGCAATATGGGTTGCTACAATTCAATTTCTATGTTTTAAAAAGACTGGAATGAAGAGATTTGTGCGTATATTTTTAAAGTGAAATAATGTCAGCCACACAGGACTTCAAAGACATTCCACAGCTGCTCCCAAACAAAGGAATCTTCTTCCTGCTCTCTGCTCAGGAACTGGCATTGAGTTGTTGATGGACGTGGGAGGAGATTTTGACCTGTTGCTCTGAATAGGGACAAAAGGCTACCTTGACTGAAAGGAAATGCAAATTCTGGCATCAACAGAAACCAACTGCTAAGGAAGAGAGTCTCAGGTTGCTCTGGTCCAGCCAAACCTTGGAGGCGGAGCTAGACTTATATATGTATCGGGAATTCCAAGGAAATATCTTTTTGGAAAAAGACTCATAGAAGACTGTTTAAAACTTTGAAAAATCTGTATTTTATAGGTTGTTAATATGAAAATGCTGCACACAGTTTAAAACTACTCTGAACCCTTAGCGATATTCAGAGACCGGATAACTAAAATGTTGATATTGTAGCAATTGTGATCATGCTAGGAATATGAAAATTTACAGGATTATGCCCAGAGGTCATGCGCATGTATGTGGAAAAATGTGTACAGATCTGACACTGGGTAACCAACCAAAAGCGCGAAAAACTGTCAGTTTTGAACTAAAACTCTCAAGAAGATGGGACTCAGACGGATGCGTGATTTATTAAATATGTGATGTGAATATGCATTATTAGCTAGTTGGTGATATTGTAGATATGTTTTCTATGAAAAATAGATTTTCTGTGTAGAAACAAAGGGGAGGTTATTCCCTGGATTGTAAATTGCAGCATCACTATGACACTAGGTTTCCTTCTCAAATCAGGAGAGGGGAAATATTCTTACCAATCTGATTCCTAGAGGGTGGGCTTAGTATAATCAGCCTATCCACCCCTTTGGTAAATAGATAAATAGCAACGGTTTAGGACCTAGAGGACACACACATTCACCCATTAACTGATTTACTGGCGAAGGGCTCTGCAGGAGAACCCAGATCCAGACTCCAGAACTCTGAAAGCAGAAGGCCCAATTCCAAAGCTGAACCTTTCTCAGCTTGGCCTTTAAAATCTTGCAACCTGATTTTAACCCCAAGACTTCCAAGAGGCACATCAAAATTTGAACAGCCTTGCTGTGCTGTTTTCTGCTTCTAGTCAAGAACTCTTGCCAGAACCGAGAGATCCAAACCAGTAGAGCAGAGCTGAAACCAGATAGCTGTAAACTCCGGAACCAACCAGTCAGATCCAGTCCAGAGTGCCATGCAGAGACCAAAGTGCTGTGCTGAGTGCAGAACCGGATGCCTGAAACCTGTCTGGTGGGCTAGTAGAATTCCAGTCCAAAACCTCTGACTAGATCCTGACGGGCCTATTCCAAAACCATAGTTGCAAGTATTTAGCATAGAATTGTCCAAAGCCAATCTCTTATCCTTCAGTAATCCCATCCAACCCATTCCAACATATCCATAACTGCATGGTAGAATCTCTTTTGTCTTTTCTAAATCTTTCCCTCATCCATATAGTCCTTTGTTCGTTGTAGTGATAAATTCATCTTTGCGCTAACATATTACTGAAGAAAGATAAGTGTCTTGGCGGGCAAAAGTCAGAGTGGAGGCGCCCTGTTCTGGTGGCTGTACCGTTAGGTATCTTGCATCTTCATAGTCTCCTTAGTGCCAAGAAAATTATTGTTTGTAATATTCAAAAGCGCATCTTTCATTTGAAAACCATGGGCCTCGTTATGAGGTAGGCGGTAAGGGATTACTGGCAACGGTAAGGGCACCGGTGCCGGTAATCCCTTACCGCCCTACTACGGGTTCCCTTTGCGGGTCCTCCCTTAACGCCTGGTTTTTCCAGGCGTTAATGTTCTGACTTGAGTGTCGTGTAGACCGTTGATACCTCCGTCCCCAAGTGACGCACAGGGGAACCGAAAAGAACCCCGCTGTGCGACCTTTGGAGCCACAGGTGAGAGATGTTGCTTCCCGGATCCACGGAACCTCAGGAACACCGATGCTGCTGCAAAAAGAACGGGTTTAAGTACCACGCAAATACAATAGAATACAAGAATCACAGGATCTGAATGATCTTACCTATCCAGTGTTTGGAAAACCCAGGAGACCTAGTGAATGAGGTTCGAGACTCAGATGAGACGTAGTCCCCAGAACAATGGGGACCGGAGTCACACGTGGGTACAGGAGAGCCCACCTGAACCAAGGGCTTGGAGACGTAGCGTGAGCCCTCAAAGGGCAATGGTGTTGTGTAGACAAACAAAGTTCAAAGGGATGATCCGAAGGCAAGTGAGGGACGGGCCGAGGTTCAGCGATGAGTCAACAGTTCCAAGCAAAGGTACAAAGGATAATCCGAGGGAGTCCAGGTGAGTGATCCAAAGTCAAGGTAAACCAGAAGAGCAAAAGTCCAGATGTAGCGCCAAACTGAGTCAAAAGACAACTGAGAAGCGGTGAGTGCTCCGTGCATCAAGTGTTATGTACTGGGCGCTTCCGAGTCACGTGATGCCCTCCACCGTCACGTGGAAAATGCTGGTCTGAGTCACGTGAGCGGACGACTGTTTGATGTGGAAGCGTTCTGCTGCCCCTTCTGCTGTGCGCTCTCCATGGCAACTGCCAATGTAGGAAGGGCTGCAACCGGGCACATACATTGCACCCGGTATGTAGCTTTCGGTCCTGTGGGGCAACCAAATCACGTGAGTCTCGAAACCTGGGGGGAGTAGTGTGGGAAACCGGGGAAGGTGTTGTGTGACTACTAGCAGTGTTATGATGTGCAGAGGAGCGTCTAACAGTCAATGATGGGACCCGCAAAGGGACTCTGGAGCTAATAACGGTACTGCAATTTGCAGTACCGTTATTAGCGCCTTCCCCATTCCCATTGAGCCCTAGGGGGGCTCAAATGGGAATGGGGAAGGGCCCTGGTGAATGGGGAATTACTGGTCCCGCCAACCATGGAATGGACCGATAATTGCTCCATTCACCAGGGCAGAATCTGTAGGGTTTTCGAGGCGCCATGGAGCTACCTCCAACCACGTAATGAGGCCCCTTGACTCTTTCTAAAAAAAAAATCGACCTCCACTAAAACCTTCATAACTTCTGAACCGTACATGCTAGAAACGAAATGTAAGTGTCAAATTGAAGCTAACATCCTGAGCTTTCAGACAAATATTTATAGTTTTTCTGTAAACGCGGTTCTCGCACGCTGAAAAGTTTGCCGCAAATCTGCATTTGGCTCAATTTAAACACATGTAAAATAGCTATTTCTTGCATTCAACCTCTGAATTCAGTTTCCTATCTGCTAGTTATCCAATCATCATTGCTAGTGTTTACCTGAAGCTATCCAAAGCGGCTCCCACTAGTTTTGAATCCCATTTAGAGAATTAGATCCATTTTTAGCATTTTTCCCATTCATTTACAAAATCATTTAAAAGCAATCAACCTGTTTTGAAATCATTCCGGTTTCTCTTTAAGCTTGCTGGGGGAATTGGGATTGAAACTGCATTTGTAGAGTGTTTATTCCTGAAACCTATTTTCTCTTCTTCCATCTCTATATTGCATATTTGGGGGGATTGAGTAGTATCAGGGGGAAAGAGTGATTACATTGCATTTGATTGAATTCATATCAAGCTTTATTTCTGTGCTGCATTAATTTCCTATCATTGCATTTGACTGAACCCACACAAAGTTGTATTCTATGCTACAGTGTTCTTCTCATCCATACTCCTACTGATTAAAGAGATTGTTGATTGTAATATCACCCAACGCGGATCATTGTATAAATATTAACAGGGTGATATCTAGATATTGTTCAAATTCATAAAAGTGTGATATATATCTTGTTCAAATCCATCAAATAAATCTTTTAACTTTGCAAAACAACCTACTTCTTGGTTCAGTGAGACCGGGGGGATTCAAAGAGAGGGGCGTGATATAAGGGTACATCATTCAGAAATAAAAGAACTTTAGACATAAAAATATATAATTAAGGGTTCCAGCTGGGCATCACATGCTAGGCATGGACTTCGGTGGAGTGCTACGTTGAAACCACTTACAGATTGGGGGCTTGTGCGCGGGATTTCTGAATTAGATATACCAATTGTGACAGCTTAATACAGTGTGCTAACTGACAGGGTACATAAATCCTGTTGGGCTACCACGCTGTGTTACACTGTGAAAAGCACCCCTCAAAAGGGAATGCTCTAAGGAAACAGTCTGTTTTGCAAAAATAAAATAAAACTTCTGTAAGTCAGGAAGGAAATCAATATTTCCAGAATGGCGACATTGGTAGAGATCAATATGGCTAGAGAACACCTAATACATAAACTATTTGTAAGGGGTGAATGGACAGAGCAGGATCAGAATGTGTGGTTGCAGGCAATCACAGAACAGATCACTGCAACAGGATTAGATAAATGGCAAGATCAGGGCCCATTACATATGGCCCTGAGTGAACTATATATGGCCCCTAAGGCAAAGGAGGAGCAAAACAAGATTGCCAAAATAGCAGCATATCTATACCTATATATTGGAGACATACAGGATAAATATGCCGAGGGCCAGGATCTGGCAAGTAAGCAACTGCAGGCATTAGGAAAGGCCCAAACCGATCTGGACTCTGCTGAGCAGAGGCTACAGAGGAGTCAGGAGTCTGAAAATGAAAGTAGTACATAATCAAAATAAAAGAGGATATGGGTATCCTGCAGCAGGAAAAGGCAGACCAGGGTACCAGAATACTGGCCCTGCAGAAGGAGTACAAAGAAAGTTTGGACTCCCTACCGCAGAGCCAGAAAAAGCTGGAGCGACAAATACATTTCAACAGGGCATGTGCAGAGCAGGTAGTCACCCTGCAAATCCACCTAGACAGAGAGAAAGAGGAGAGCAATAAATTGATCTTGAAAGACCTGGATACCCAGTCAGAATTTGATGAAGAGCGCCAGAAAGCTGGTGCGCTTCAAAGACAGAGGGATGACTTTGCGGCACAGAGGCAGGCTCTTGCTCAGGAAAGGGACACCTTAGGCCAGGAAGTCTGTCATTTAAAAGAGAAACTGGAAGAAAATCACCTGGCCCTCCAGGGACTGGGTGACCTCCAAAAAGACCAGAAAAAATTGTTAGAGCATACCAGGAGGGTGGAAGAGTCTCTAGCAAGGAAGGACCAGGCCAGTATGGACAGGACTCAGGAGATAACCCTCCTGCAGCAAATACTGGCCCAGTACCCAAAAACAACCCAGGAAGCACAGAGAGAAAATAAGGCTCTCTGTGAGAACAATGTCAGGCTCCACAGACAGGTAGCCATGCAAGAGAGATTGATAGAGACTAGTAAGGCCTTGATTGAGGAACAGAAAGCGTAGGTTCTTGCATGGCAACAGGGAGCAGGGGCTGATAGAGTTGAGGTTAGCTGGGAAAGGGAAACACTGAGCATAACCTCAGGAACCCTAGTACCAGAGGTCTTCACCTCTTTCAATCCCTGGACTCTGCCACCCCCATGTCTACTGGCCCACATGAGCCAAGGGCCACAGGGATGGCAGATTTCAATCCAATAATAAATATGGGGCTCACAGACCAGTACCTCCCAGGAATGGATGGGCAGGCATATGGGTATGGGTACCCAAGTACTGTGAAATTTAGTGGGGAACCCCATGAAAGTAGGCCCACTAAGGTCATCCTGAAAACCTCTGCCCAGCTAGGATAGTGGGGAGGGGGTACCCATCAAATCCTGGGAGCAGGAGGAATCAGAAGACTACTCTGAGCGCCCCAGGACACAGGAGACTAGGTCAGCACATTCTGCCAGCCATTCTCAGGCTCTCAGAATCCGGGAAAACCTAGAAGACTAGATGGGCACCTCTAGGAGCAGTGCCTCTGAGTCCGAGGAGGAAGGGACGAGGGTTACCCGAACTAAGAAGGCCAGTAAGGCGAAAAGGGCCTTGCGTAAGGACCCCTTAAAACAAATCAAGGCGATAAGGACCGTCATCACGCCCTATCATAATAACGCTAAGTATTCTGTTTGGGAGCACTTAGAGCTCTTTGAGCAGATGATGGAAACTTTCCCATTTGAAGGACAGCCAGAGCTGTATTCAATATGTGAAATGGATCTAAATCATTCTAGATGGTCCACCTATAGGGCGGCCATCTTGAAGCATTTTTCTGTTCACAGAAATCCTCAGGAGGCTCGCAAGGCAGCCTACAACTTGCAATGTGGGGAGGATCAGGCCCCAGAAGAATTTGTGCAGGAATTAAAGCGTGCCTTTGTGCAGACCACTAAAAGGGTGCGCACAGACAACAAAGAATTTGTGAATACTTTTTTACACATTCTACCAAAGTACATCATGACCCAGCTAGTGAGAGATTTTCATGAGAAAAGATCACTAGATTGGGTCATTGAACAGGCCACACACATTTATGAGGTGCAAAAGCCCATACAAAACAAAAATACTCAAAAAAGCCCCAAAACGACCAACACCCCTGCTGCTGCTAAGGTGGCAGAGGTGAAGGTTGCCCCCATTTTATATTTTGAGATGGGGGGCCTAAAAACCTGCCTGCATAGCAGAATAATCCCAAACCCAGAAGGCTCTTGGGCCAGTCACAGACAGGGAGCCAATGAGGTAGTCCCACAAATGGGACCCTTCACTCAACGGACTACATAAATCCCTGCTACAAGGGGACCTGAACCATCCTGGGTTATGTGTGGACTCCTGCAGCCCAAGGGGGGGGATCCAACCAAGCACCAGCTAACCCAGGGAACTTCCCTCCTCACTTCCCCCAGGAGGGCAGAAATTCCCCAAATCCTGGACAGAACTTTTTCCCCAGGTACCCACAAAACTTTCAACCCCAGAACAATCCATCCTTCTTTCCCCACTTTCCTGAGCACAGATAACCAAATCCGGAAGAGGGCAGGCCAAGGGTGGAGGGGTACCCACATTTTCCAAACCCGGGGTATTTTCAGAGAAGGGAAAGCTACCCTTCCCGGGATCAGCCCAGGGGAGACAACAGAACCCTGTATCAGCCTGAGCGGGTGTCACAGCTAGAGCGCCAGGTCCGAAACATGACACAGGATCTGAGTCGCATGCTGAGGGCTCATCAGAACCCTCAGATGAGCATGCCGGTGCAGATTGTCCCAAACTCTGGACCTGGTGCTCCAGAGCAATGATAGGGGCAGAACCCCGACAACCCACCAGTTCCCAGGGAGGAGGCACAAGGGGAAGGGGGTGTAAAGCCTTGGAGGAAGCTTCCTTCCCCACTTGTAAAAAGCCCCTGGAAACCCAGGAACTGGAACCAAAATCCCCTGCCCCTGAAAGTCTGCCACCCAAGGAGCAGAGGGGGGTAGGAGAAACAAAGAACCCAAACAGACCCATTTTGAGGAGGAGGTACAAAACTTCCAATTTGAAGGAGAGGGATCCTAAGAGTATCCTGGGAAAAGAATCTTCTCCTTCAGAGATGGGGGACTCCTCCCAAAGAAAAAATGGTCCCAAAGGATTCAAATCCAGACTGGGTAGATGTGGGGACTGAGCTAGCGCCACCCATCATCCTACCCCAGAACCAACAGCATGAAAATCCCCTGGTTCAAACCCATCCTGGTGACTGCCTCCATAAAGAGGGGGGGGCCCAGACCCGGAACCAGGGGAACCCAAAACTTCTCCCATATCTAGTTGCCACCTTTTCTTTTCAGATTCCCTAGACCCCAAACATAATTCTGCCCAAATCTCTTCTCTATCAGTGTCCAAAACTAGAAAACTAACCCACCAGTACATTCCAAATACAGGGGCAGGGTACAATTTAGGTACTGGTGGACACTGGATCCCAAGCTACCCTTCTGTCAAAAGGGCCTTTGATAAACTGAATGCAGGAAGGGGGGAGAAGTACCAAAGTCCCCTCACCCTTCTTCCTGGACAACTTCAGAACTTTGACGGGAAGGAAATTCCCATCGAGGGGACTGCGGATTTGGATATTAAAATTGGGCAACAAAAGGTGAAGCACCCAGTCATACTTGTGACTCCAGAGGGCACCCCTTGTTTACTAGAGAATGACCTCTCGCGAAGGTTGTCACCCCTAATAGATTGCATAAAGAAGGTCCTCTTGACCCAGACTAGCCGACCAATAAAATTAAAACAGAGTGTCAACCATGTTAGTTTAAACGACACCTGCCACATGGTTGAACAAAAATCTGACCAAGTAGAATTCCAGAATAACCAAATCCCAGACGTGACAGTAATAGCAGTAGGACAACAAAGTGGTGATGGGGGGTCCTCTCTATTTCTGAAAATCAACCTTCCTTCCAGTTTAAGGTGGCATTCCACACTGGAAGGAAACACTCTTTACCAATCCACAATCAGACATTTCTACTCCTATAGTCCAGAAAGATGAGAAATCAGCTCAGAGCCTTGCTGATATTCAGCACATTGGAGAACAGTTGTTCATCCCTGTTCAGTTAAATGAAGGGAAGGACTCTGTTCTCGCCCAAGTGTGTGTGAACAACGGTAAGAGCTTCATCAGCGAAGCCATGTTACGCCAACTCCCAAAAGATCCAGCCATTCCCACATTCAAACTGATAGACAAATGGGAAATGGATATGGAAACACCTAATTCCAAACATCTCCTGCCAAGCAGGTCTATGCTCAAAATCTCCATAGGCAACAAGAGCATAGTCCATAATTGTTCAGTCGTGCGAGACGTCACTGCCGCCTTTTACTCAGGCAGTGACATTCTCAATCTCACAAATTTATCATGGCATTACTCGACTTCATTAGCGAAAACTCTAATTTCGAATATAACAAAAAATATTTCTTCAAACGGCGGGAACATCAATAGGGGCCACCATGGCACCATCTTACGCTAATGCGTTTATGCACAAGTTCGTAACAGACCGCATTTTGAAAAATGAGAGATGAAACAACAAGATCAGGTTATGGATTTGGTACATTGACGATATTTTTGGAATTTGGCACGATACTGAAGAAGAATTGAAGAATTTTCTTGAATACTTGAACAGCATCGATCAGCACATACAATTTAGATCAAAACACTCCATAGAAACAATACATTTTCTGGATGTAAAGATCACCAAAGAAACTACAGGTTTCAGGACAAACATCTATCAAACACCCACGGATAGGAACAATATCCTCCATAAATTAAGCTTTCACCAACCAAGCTTGATAAAGAATTTACCGTATAGTCAGATGATGAGAGTAAAGAGGATCGTGAGTGATCCGACAGACTACGAAGAGGCTATTAACAAGATGGGAGATACATTCCTTACTCGTGGCTACACACGTTCTGAAATAGAGCAGGCAGAAGAAAGATTGACAAACAAGACACGAGAGGATCTGTTGAAAGCAAAATCCACAACAAAGGAGACACCACCATTGGTGTTTGTTTCAAAATACTCTAAACAGAGTAAACACATTAAAGACATAATTAAAAAGAATTGGAACATACTGGCCCTGGATGAGAGGGTAGAACCACTTTTCAAGGAACTGCCAACCTTTGCATACAAAAGGAGTCAGAATCTTAAAGACAAACTGGTACAATCAAGGAGCAGTATCTCATCAAAGGACACTACCAAAACCGGAACATTCCCATGTTTGAACTGCACGAACTGTGGATACATACTTAGAGGCAACATAGTACACCATCCGCACACAGGAGAAAAAATAAAGCTCTGATATTTTGGAACATGCAATTCAAGCAATGTGATTTACTCCATATATGTCCTTGCGGATTATACTATGTGGGGAAGTCAACACACACCGCAAAAGTAAGATGGAACAAGCATCGCTCCTGTATTCGCAACCATAACAGAAATTCGGCAGTGGCAAGGCACTGGGATTTGAAAAAACATAATTTGTCCCAGATCTGATTTCAGATACTGGAAGTGGTAAAGAAACTGGAACCGCACATGAATATACAACAGAGACTGGACCAGCGCAAGTCATTTTGGATTGACAAATTGGGAACTCTGACACTAAGGGGATTAAATGAAGAGCTAAATTTTGCTTGTTTTCTTTAAGAATGATGTGCAGTTGTTTTTTTGTTTTTTTATATGTTAATGCTAATGCGTCAATGTTCACTGTTGAAATCTGCTGACAAGGTTGAGGGTTTAACAGATATATGTTACAAAGAGAGAGAATTAAGGGAAGGTTATAAAATTAAGAAAGTATGCCTCTAGTCTATGGATGCAGAACTGTACAATTAGCATGGAGTAAGATTGAGCGTACACTCTGATTTCTAACATTGTTTAACTTTGGTAACCACACTGTGTATCTTGTTCTATATAGGAAGTTATCATGCACCAATTGATCTAAGTGTATGTGTGTTGACTCTACACAGACGATGCACAAGTAAATCTACATTTATTCACCCCCATTTAGGGAACCTTGTTGATATACTGTAGGGGCCCTTTAAGGATGGGCAGCCTAATCTACATTTCCAACAATGATCGAGTCGACTTTCGATCTCGTTATAACATACACCAGACCCTTTTGTATGCTAAGTTTATACCGCGATGAGGGTCGTGCGCCTGACCCGCATGTGTATTTAATGATAATCTGAACTGCCGTATTTACATTCACACATAGCGTTCTTAAATACATGGCTCACTGACCTGAAATGAAGTGCCTACCTCCTGACAGAGTGTTGTCATGACGTTGACCATGTCCCCCCCTCCAATCCCTAGGGAGGGTGGGACCGGAGGCGCGTCTGCACTGTCCAATCCTGGACGTGTGGCGCCGCCCCGGTCGTCATGGAAACGTTTAAAGGCATGGTCTAGTAAAAATTTTTATTATCCCTACGGGTCGGCCATGTTTTTTTAAGCCTATGTGGCTCGATTTTAGAAAACTTTCCTATGGACCTTACCTGAGTTTTCGTCCATTAAACGCATGCGAAAACAAGCACCAGGGAGCCGCCATTTTCTGATTATCCTATCTTTTCCCCAATCGCCCTGGCTGACCTGCTTTTGCGGCACTAAATCAATTCCCCCGCCCCTGAGCCTGTCATCAGCAGACTCGTACCGCCCATTTCCCTACGCCAAAGCACGTCTCGTGTCAACATTTGCTGCGCTTCAGCTAATGACGTGTCGCCATGGAAATGGCAGGACGCCTCTTTCCTCAATAAGTATAAACAGACCGTTTCACAACACACAGCAGCAGATTTTCGATTCCATTCCTCTCTCTGTGTTACTTTGAGTATTCTGTGACTCGTTGCAGTGCTCTGGTCAGCTACCTTCGCCGCTTGTAGCCCGTGTGAACAGATACCAGTACCACCGCTATAAATTATTTTAATTTGTTTAACACACAATGGCTACAATAATGCCCTACATGTACGAGCCCGAGTGTACCGAGGAGGAACTACTGGAAAGGGAGGCATGCGAAAACGATGGGGATTCGGACGGCAGTTGGCAGGACAAATCAACAGATGAAGAGCCTGGGCGTAGTCGAATGGAAGGCGTCTCCACCTGGTGCACATGCAATCGGTGCGAGCTAATGCCAACTGAGGACGAGAATTTCTGCTGCCGAGAAAACTCGGGATGCCTGGCCTACATTTCGGAAGGCGAGCCACGACCGCAATGCATCACCGAGCTGCCAGACTTCAGGGCAGCCTGCCTCACACGGGCCATGTTGAGAATAACGATGGTGCTTATGCACGAACTTCGTGCAACTGTTCGTCCTCATAATCCGAGTAACGAGTAAGTATACTCTGCTTGTCATGCCACTCCTATTTCATGTTCTTCTGCTATATCCAAAATTACATCTACATGTCATTGTAACGCATGTAAGTAGTTCAATAGAGTGCATTGTCTAGATAGCATTTGTCCGTGTAAAATGCCATTAGTTACAAGAATTGTCATTGACAACAAACGTTTATTAAACTTATCTTGGTCATTTAAAAACAGTTTGTTTCATTCCTTTTCACAGGTGGTACAGGCTGGTGGCCTATCGTTCCTTTACATGGTGGCTTCACGGGAGGCTTGGACACCGCGTTCGAAGAGTGTGCCATTAGAGAAACGTTCCCGAGTGACAGCAATCAGTACAGGGGATTTTCTCTCGCTGTGCTGCAACCTGACCTGTATAATCTTTAAAGTCTTGTATTTTTGTGTCATGAAAATAAGATACAAAATAAAACACCACATATATTTTAACAACGGTTGTCTCGATTTTTTAAATGAATCAAGTGTGTCTCCATTCAAGGATGGACGTCAGACATCTGTGCTCTGAATGGGTGAAGGTCTGGTCGCTGTGAAGCAGGGTGGTCACTATCTATCTATGTTAACATAACATCTTCTTGATAATGCATGCACTAAATAACACTTGTTCAAAGTCTTTCAGTAGGTTATGTCTCTATAAAAGTCACACATATATCTATACTAACAATTACCATTGGATTATACAGGTCTTAGGGTCTTGACCACTATAATGCACCGGTTGAAGTGTGGGTCTGTGCTCACAAGAATCTCTGGTATGTGGCATTTGTTATTGATAAGCACGATATACTATCATTGATATAAAGGCGATATACTATATATTGATATAAAGGCGGTTCGCGCCAGTGGATGCGCGCTAGCATGGGGGGCTGTCAGGGGCGCAAACGGCCAAGGTGCCAGACTACATGTGCACTTCAAAAGGTGTCCCACGCCCAGAGGCCATCGGTCACATGGCCTCCTCAGACCCCGTGTCCCCAGCCAGGCCTCCCCTTGAAGCAGGCCGCCCCCCTGCAATCCACATAAGTGTGTCTCCATTCAGCAGCCTTCATGTGCCTTATCTGCACGCCCCAGGCCCATCCATCCGACCCCCCTGTATCAAAGGCGGTTCGCGCCGGTGGATGCCCGCTGGCATGGGGGGCTGTCAGGGGTGCAAACGGCCAAGGTGCCAAACTACATGTGCATTTCAAAAGGTGTCCCACGCCCAGGGGCCATCGGTCACATGGCCTCCTCAGACCCCGTGTCTCCAGCCAGGCCTCCCCTTGAAGCAGGCCGCCCCCCTAAGACCACGACATACATACGTCATTCATTCACAAACACACCCCTGTTTCTAATACTTTATAAACCACTTGATATGTCTCATGAGAACATCTGTGTGCTTTGCAAGTCAACTCCTGAACGTGTTACCTGGCAACCACTGAGATCTACGCTAATCTGCTCATCGTTGTGCTATCCGTGAACTTCTGTGACCGCTTAGAGCAAACCCATCAGTGTGCTACCCGTGGCCACCCACCTATTCTCCTGCAACATACTGCTCTGCTTGCTGAATCCAACTGTTTGTTGGTCAAGGTAAGGCCATGTATCCTAGTCATATTTCGCAGATTTTTTAAATTTCTATCTATTTACGAGTTGAGTACACAATAGTGCTCGGTTCATTGGTCTCATTGCTATTGACTTGAGTTTCCATTGCTATGCTATCAATAGATCTATTTATTTTCATCTGTGTCTATTGTCATCGAATTGCACCCTTCGGGGGTCCAGTCTATAATGTAAGCATGTTTCCTTCTTGTGCAATACAGAACATCCAAGGGATGAGTAACATGTTCAGTTTTTAATCACATCATTTATACATTTCTGCAACTTATGCAAATACTAAGCCGCACATAATGAACTGGTATAAATCCTGCGACCAAAACAAACCTTGCATTGATCATTGTATGATTCATTTACTTTTGTATCAAATCTTTATTCTTGAAGATTGTATAATAATGTCGATATTTACTTCAGATTTATCAACAATGCATGCCTGTTCGATTAGCGGTTGCCCTTCGAAGACCCATGCTAAATCTGAAGGCACTACAATGCATGTATTCCTGAAAACTGTTGATCGAATAAGAGAATGGGTCAGACATTGCGGATATCCACTGGATGAGCTGGAAAGTAGAGTCCAACAAGTCTTACAGGACAAGAGGGGTGATCGATACCGCATCTGCAGCCGGCAATTTTCCTTGGACATGTACACAACATCTTGGGTAACAAAGAAGAATAAACGGCGAACGACACGGAAATTGCGCGAAAACGCTATTCCCACTCTATTCGTCCACATTCCGCCACCGGTGAGTCAAGTGTCCGGATTTAGCTTTAGGCCTTCCGGTAGTGTGTAGGTAGCCGATTGGATTAATTGATATTGTAGGTGTTCTATCCCTTGTAATAATTTCGATATTGATATGAGTGTATAGTTTTTTGAATAATGACATTTATCAATATATTCTTTTTCGATTTTTAACCCACAAACGCAATGTATATATATATGGGGACAGGGAACTGTGCTGTATTGAGCATTTTTCAAGTATTCTGTCGCCTTACATGGCTATTTTTAATATTGGCATTTCATTATCAATCATTAATTGACCTTTACAACTTCTTGACTATCCCTTGAATCTGAAGCAAGAACATTCTACATGCTTGACGTGGTCGCAGTTATCAACCACTTCTAGCGCGTATCAGGTAATCTTACTAGGCTAATCCACTACATACTTGTTTTATGCATGTCAAGTAATAGTTTTATTCTATTGTGTAATTATTTTACCAAATGTTTGGTTACTGCTTTCCAATTGATATACACCTTAGTTATCGTCCACTGGTGTTTGTTTTCAGTTATAATTAGTGTTATCCATACTAATGCAAGTACTGTCTTTCAGGGAGATGCTGAAGCGTCCTCCACATCTGCAACATTTCTAGATGTTCTTCAACAGCAGGAGGTATGGATACTGACAGCTCCATCGAGCCTCATCATCAGAGCTGGAATTCTTGTCGTTTGATTGTTCTACACAATGTTTCATTTGTGGTTAGCCGTTGATATGTACCTGTGCTGTTGACCCCAGGTGTGTGTTATGTTTTCACAATTGTAATCCTCACTAATGCAAGTACTATGTTTCAGGCAGTTGATGGAGCGTCAACCCCTGCACTTGATGCAGAGCCTGACATTCAAGTATACGAATCGGCGCAACAGCTTTCGGAAGTGTGCACTACATTTGCAACATCCATAGATATTCTTCAGCAGCATGAGGTTTGGATAATGACACCTCCATCATGCGTGATCATATAACGTGATTCCAATTCCTATACTTTCTTCCCTATTAACGCAAGTGCTGTGTTTCAGGGAGACGACAAAGCTTCCACTACAATCACAACATCCAATTTAGATGATGCAGATGTAAATAATTTGTTGAAAAAAGTCAATGAAATGTGATCATATTTAGATTTTCCTTGATTCTTTTGGACAATGCATCATTTGCGGTTATCTCTTTATATGTACCTGTGCGTTTGACCCCAAGTGTGTGTTATGTTTCCAATATTGAAAACCATATTAATCCCCAAGTACTGTGTTTCAGGGAGACGACGGAGCTTCCACCACAATCACAACATCTCATTTAGATGATGCAGATGTAAAGGAATCGTTGAAATAAGTCGATGAAATGTGATCATATTTGGATTTTCTTTGATTCTTTGGGACAATGCATCATTTGTGGTTATCTCTTTATATGTACCTGTGCCGTGGACCCCAAGTGTGTGTTGTGTTTCCAATATTGAAAAGCATACTAATGCAAGTATTGTGTTTCAGGGAGATGCGGATGCCTCCTCTCCAATACAACCATTCATGGCAGTCCATGCAGAGCCAGAGGTATGGATACTGACAGTTCCATCGAAATAGATCATCACTGGTCGAATACTTGTCGTTTGATTGTTGCACACAATGTTTAAATCGTGTTTGGCTATTGAGATGTACCTGTGTGTTCGTCCTCACGTGTGTTTTATGCTAACAATATTTTGATACATAGTAATGAAAGTACTATGTTTCAGGGAGACGATGGAGCCTCATTCCGTTCTGTCTATGCGGATACAGAAAATATAGTCGTTGCAGCGCAAGAGGAAAGGAGGACATGCGGATACGAATCGGAGCTACAGCGTGCAGATGTTGAAGGTCGAGTCAAAAAAGTTGCAAAGAAAAAAAAACAAAAAAAGGTTAGTTACAAACAGTTCATAATTTTAAAAAAATGTTTGTGCTGGGGACTATTTTATGTTTTTTTCCAGTCAATTCTACTACACTCCATCTTGTGTTTAAACTGAACATCCCTTTTCCAATCTCTCCTCCAGTTACCCGTGGGTGTCAGAACTATACACACATAGACAGTGAAGCGAATGAGAGATGTTGCTTGCCAGACCGTGTACACTATGGAGGAACTATTAATTGAGGCGAGGCGTGTTCAGGCTCGAGATGTTCATGTCCAATGGCCAGAACATGAGTTAACTGTGTTTGGAGACTACAGCAAAGTTGCATTGGACCATAGCTACAGTGCGACCGCACCACCACAAGAAGATGTTATTGAATGTATTGAAGATAGCTCTGAAGTAGTTGCAAATCAATTTACACAATCTACACCCGCCAAAAATTTGCCACCAAAAAACCTGTCGACATTGTTGTGTTCTCCCATCAATGTTGAAGTAATAGATGTTGAAATGACAGAGAATGAACCAGCCGCAGCATCCATAGATGCATCAGAACTTGATATCAGCGATATTACTTTCCAATGTGTTGAAATCTCCACAACGTCAAAGGCCGAAACAACGTTGACGCAGGATGACAGTCTAATGAAAGAGAGCAAATACATTGTATTTGACAGCTGTTTGATGGAAATTATAAGTATGCTGTGTGCATTCCATTAGAGGGAAAGTATGTGGGAAGCCATTGATTAATGTGACTCGTCAAATAAAAGGCAGTAACGTCAAAATAAATGCTGCCTGTAGATTAAATAATAGGTTCTCATGGTCTGCACAACCAATGCTGGGCAAACTGCCAGCAGGCAATCTACTGTGTGCAGCTGCATCACTTTTTAGTGGCTCCAGTTTGAGAAAGTTAGAGGCTTTCTTCCAGTTTGTGGGACTCCATTTCATTTCTAAAGCGCTGTACTACATATACCAACGTGATTATCTGTTTCCGGCCATTAGTGATGCTTGGAAAATTGAACAATTGTCTCTAGCAAGTACATTCGAAGGCAAACGATTCAGGCTAGCCGGCGATGGACAGTGCGACAGCCCTGGATTTTCTGCCAAGTACTGCACCTACCACTTTCAGGACATGGATAGTAAGAAAATTGTGAGTTTGGTGGTTGTGCAGGTAACACAATGTACATCCTCAGTGGCCAGGGAGAAACTAGGTTTTATAAAATCAGTGGAATATCTACAATCGAGGGGAATGCACATCGACCTCATAGCCACGGATAGACACGTTTCAATTGCCAAGACAATGAGAGAGCAGTTCCCACATATTAAACATCAATTTGACGTATGGCATCTTGCTAAATCAATCAATAAGAAAATCTTGGCTGCAGGGAAAAAAAAGGTTTTGAAAGTATTTTGCAGTGGTCACATTCTATCACCAACCATCTTTGGTGGAGCTCAAAAACTTGTGAGGGGTCAGTGGAAATACTACTTGAAAAATGGCAGTCACTGATGCACCAATGTACCAACGTTCACCGCTGGACAGCAAATGAACAGTTCCACCAATGTGAACATGGCCCTTTGTCCCCAGAGGAGGCACGGAAGAAGAAGTGGTTGATTCCATCTTCACCGACACACAAAGCCATTGAGAGGATTGTTTTCGACAAAACTCTATCAAGAGATTTGAGAGGACTGACAGAATTCTGTCACACAGGAGATTTGGAGGTGTTCCACAATATGTGCCTAAAGTACAGGTCAAAGCGCTTGCATTTTAGCTTTCGGGGCATGAAACATCGCACTCTACTAGTGGTCTTGGCCCATAACAGCAATGTCGGACGTGAACAATCTAGGACTAGGGGTAAAGTAAGGATGCCTCGCTACACTAAGGTGTTTTCAAAACGAAGAAAGCAATGGGTGATCAAACCAGTCTATGATGAAATGCAGTTCGACTTTGTGAAAGGCCTTATTGTTGCTGTGTTAGAGAAGCACAGATATGGAATTTTGGACGTTTCTGTGCAGAGCAGTGATCCATTGCCACCGAACATTGCGACTGTGCCATGCCCACCCGAAGCACAGCTGATTGTGAAGTACAAATCCCGGTTTAAATAATTGCAATACGATTGTCTTTTTGTAAATACATGTTATTGTACAGTGTACCTGTAAACCTAACCCCTACCTTCACCATCATGGGTGGCGAACAAGCTGGGTGTCATCTTTGAATTCTCTCTATTCACCTCACATATGTGTATGTAAATATTTTTCTCATGTCTCATCTCATGTAAATGTAAATGCTGCGCACTGTTAACAGAGGGGAGGCTTGCGTATTGCAAATAATAAAACAAACAAACAAACAATAAATCTCACTTTTAACTCAACTCCTGTGGTACTTTATACTTTCCCTGACCTTCTGCCAAAAATTAAATGTCTCAATTTGGGCTGCAAAGCTTGCAGACAACGGGGACAAAATTGGGGCACTTAGAACGCGCCAGCCAAGCAGCCCGTGGCATTTGGGAGAGAAGCCAGTTCGCATTTGCACATTGAGGCGCACTACATAGACGGATTCTAAACTTCAAGTTCTCACAGATGCCTATACTACGTGATGTTGCAAATAAAGAATGCGAAGGACAGCGCCCAGATGAGGCCCACAAGTCGCACTGGAAGTATAAGGGTCTATTGTTTTTTGACCTTGAGACAGGGACCATGCCGAAAGAACTACATTTGAAGGGAGTGCGCAATAACGTAAGAGACGATAAGGCAGAAAATTCAGAAACTAGACCGAGTTTCATTTTAGGTCAGTATACGAAAAATCATTGTCAAGAGCAAGGTCCGTTTTACAGACTGCATTACGAAGAGACACAATGGAAATTTCAAATATAATGTAAGTAAATCTTTACACGCTTTTATTCCGGAATGAAGATTTAATGAATGGATGCATGAATAAATGAATGAATGAAGAGCTAGGAAAACAAGTAAAACTGTTCGTAGTGGGCACATGGGCATGCAGGTCCACTGGTCTCACCGATCTCGGTCCTTGGCCCAGCCACTTTTCCCTGCCCTGCCTACCTGCACTACGGGACTGTCTCTGTATCCTTCAGCCCCTTCTCCCAGCATTTACCTTGCACTTGCCACCAGCTGGCCCTATTATTTAATTTGTATTCAACTAACCATGTACAGCCCTTCCCCATGCGCGAACAGAAAGACACCTGGCCTAGTAGGATCGTTGTCTGTCTGCCCTTGTTCCCCACCTGCCTCGTCACGCCTAGAAACACTTGAGTATAGGCGCGTTACAAATGCCATATCATATATCATATCATTCCTCACGCATGTAGACTAACTGTTGTTTATCATTGTGTGTTGGCCTCAATTTATCTTGTTACTTTTCGCATTGATTTTAAAGACGAACATACTCCATTGAACTATCCTTGCAAGCAAATAGTTTCTGATCGGCCGTAATAAATAAAATAAGTAATATTAATGAAGTTCGGCTAGCGAGATTAATTATCATTTTTTTTGTTTTCATAACAGGTATTTGATCTCATTCTGCCACTGCCATCTGTTTGAGACACCGGCGGATGGATTCTTCAGCAGACACCTGCAGCTTCGTGTCAATAACTGGCGCACGATCACCATATTATGAGACGATCGCCAAGGGCCCACATGCCCTTACGCTGTACTAGTGGCTGGAAGCAACATAACAACCTTTAGGCTGGGCTAGTGCCTAGTTGATGGAACAGCCTTGCGGTTCACTGTGCTTCCAAAGTGATTCTTTTTACAAAAATGAACACCCTGTGTACCATAAAGGAACAGCGCGTGACTCAAGATGAAACGGAACAGTTATTGCGGATACAGATAAAAGAAAATAAATGGCTCTGGAGTTCATATGGCAATTGCTGAATATTCTCTAAACATTTAATGTCAAATAAATGTACTTTACCAAATGTACCGTGTTGCTGTTTCATTTTAAAGTACAGTTTCATATTCCGAATTGTGGCGCGCTGTGTTGTGAGTTGATCTGTGTTGGTTTCCGGGTTCTGTGTGGAGTCGCGCAGAAGACGACTGGGCGAGTTTGCCTACGCAGCACTGTAACGTCACGGGGAGAGGCGGGGAATATGAATGTTTTGAAAATGTCAGGCTCAGGGGCGGGGGAATTGATTTAGTGCCGCAAAAGCAGGTCAGCCAGGGCGATCGGGGAAAAGATAGGATTATCAGAAAATGGCGGCTCCCTGGTGCTTGTTTTCGCGTGCGTTTAATGGACGAAAACTCGGGTAAGCTCCATAGGAACGTTTTCTAAAATCGAGCCACTTAGGCTTAAAAAAACATGGCCGACCCGTAGGGACAATAACATTTTTTACTAGACCATGCCTTTAAGCATGAAGCGCGGGCGAGCAGTTGCATTTGCAGCCCGGCGCGCGAGCAGAACGGTTCATTGAATACGGCACAGAGGTTAGTTCTTTACCTGCGCGCCTGTTGAAACACACACAGCATTGCCATTATGATCAGCACGGTGATCGTATACCGTTCTCCCGCAGAGATATCCACCCCGTACACTTCAAATTGAAGGAACACGAGACACATATTCTCGCCACTTATAGCTAAGGTAATTACTAAGCATGACGCGGGTTACTTAATTATGTACACATTATGCCACAGAATGCTAATATGGGTTTGAGTATTCTAATTAGGGCACTCTGTCTCTTTTGTTTTCTCCTTACCTGTTCATCGGTATGCAACAATGCATCTCTTGTGACACGCTCACATGGGGGTATGTAAATACTTATAATTAATTACATGAATGGAATGTTTGTTTGAACTAATGTTTTTTTGAACTAATGTAGCCCTGATGATGGTGCTTTGCACCGAAATGTATTGGCCAAAGAGCTTGTACTGTTAACTGAGGATTTGTTGATTCTCTTGGCATAATTGTGTGATTAAAACATAGTATATTTTGAATGAGTGTATTTTGAACATTTGATAATTGGGGCAAGAAAACTACAAATAGTACAATTGACTATTGAAGCAAATATATTACAAACAAAAGCTTGACATTTTGGAACTTTAGTACAAATGAATTGAGCTCCTTTCAAGGAGCAACGAGGAGCACTATCTTTTACAGGGTGGACCCCACTCTGCTTTTCTTTTGATTCTCAATCGCTTTGCCATTAGTTTGGACCTAATAAACTTCAAAGCTTGGTCCCAAATAGCGGATAATCCCATGGGCTTTGATGACCAAGAGAAAGCATTTAGGTCAGCTCAACTGCTGCCTTATGCAGTGGAAATTCAGATTGGAGAGGAAGTCACCATCCCAGAAAGGACCCGACAATTCTCCCTGGAAGTGAAAGTCAAAAGAGGACAGAAATTGGAAAACCCTGATGCCTATATTCATCTGAATTCTCCTCTCCAACAGCAAGGGTTGGGGGGTAAACCCAACAGCAGTAGTCAACATAGAACATGACACCATTCCAATAGAGGTGGATAGCAGAGTATCACTCTAGCCGCAGGCACCATTATTGGAATGGCGGATGATGACCAACATTTTTCCATAGATTTAGGAAGTGAACTGCTCAGACCAATCCCCAAGGACTGTTTTGCCAGTGACAGTGATGACAACACAACACCAGACAGGATCTTTACCCGGCATGTGAGGAACTTCCTGGTGTACACTTCCTGCTCTTATGGTAAGGAAAATGTGACCTGTGACTTCAGGAGGGATGGGGTGATTTTCCAAGTCCGCGAGGACTGCCTTCCCCACCTGAAGCCACCAGTCCAAATCAGCACTTTGACCATGGACTTCTCCACCAAGCTGGAGGAGGCCGCTGAGATAGCAAAAACCGAAGTCTTTCCAGGCTTCAGGCAGATGGTAGAAGAGAGAGCCAACCTAGCTGATGCCTGTGAGACTCTGGAGCAAGGGCAAAAATTAAAACAAGTTTTCTTGGATTTTCAAGATCTCTTTGCGGTGGACTCATACGACTGTGGTCGCACCAATATCCACACAACAACAATTCCCATGGACCCTGGCATGACTCCAGTGTTTGGGAAGCAATATTGCTTGCCTCTCGCATCAATGGAGTCCCTTAGTGAAATAATTAAGAACCTTGAGTCCCGTGGGATAATCTGTCCAGTCCACAGCAGCTTCAATAATCCGCTGCTGAGGATATTGAAGCCAAACGGCCAGTGGAGACTCTGCACTGACCTTAAGAAGCTCAACAAACGGGTCCATACTTCCCGATGGCCTCTTCCCTACATTGACCAAGGGCTGGTTCAGATCCAGGGGTCACATGTATTCACTGCAATAGACCTGACCAATGGGTACTGGACTGTACCTGTGTCACGATTAGTCTCTGCCTTCTCAAACTCCTCCTCACCTGTCTGTTCCTGTACTTCTTCCGTCTTTATTACAGCTTTCTTCTTCTTAATCTTTTCTCCTTCGGTGGGTTTCTTCTCTTTTTTTTGTCGAAGGTAGGGACGCGCTCCTTCGGTAGCCTCCGTGATCTAGCTGATAACAGACCAAGGGAATACCTGAGGAGCGCGCCCTAAAGAATGGGGAAAAAGCCTCCTGGCAAAAAACCCCTATCAGGTATTCAGGTGTCCGTGGAATACCAATGTCCGAAAATAACTCGGAGATCTTGATAACTGTTAGTAGCCGAGCTCCGGATACATAGTATGAATATCCACACCTTGCTCAACTATCGTGCCGGCTGAGCTGTGGTTGAGAGAGGACTCGAGCTCGGTCCGTCGGAACACCGGAGAGGCATTACGAACGGAACAACAAAAGAAAGAAAGAGGAAAAGAAATAGGTAAGTAAAAGGACAGAAAAGTAAGCACAGTCGAATACGCTCACAGCGAAGTTACACTAACGCTGAAGCGCCGGCTGAGAGAGAAAGACGGGAAAAATACTTACACGGAAGACGCCGAATAGAGCGCGTCGTGTAAGAAAGGACAGAGGACAAAGACCCTAATCACCTTACCTGAAAACCTGAAATCACCTCCAGTGTAGGGAAAGAATAGGAGGTAAGTAAGCATAGGAGGGTAAGTAACGGACTTGAAAGCAAAGGTAAGTTGAATAGCTAGATGCTGAGAGCGACTTGCTGGGCACGTAACGGGAACGATACAACGCGCAGAGCGTTGCTATGGCCGCTAGTTATAGAGTACGTCGGCCATCTTGGAATAGACTAGACCAACAGAATGGAACAGGCCGCCATCTTAGTAGTACTTCCAACGACTAGCGATTCTCCAGGGCTGGTGCATGACAGTATTTCCCCTTCGATACCTGCCTCCTCCAGGCTTCCCTGGGTACAGCCTATGAAATCGCTGTACAAGTTTGGGAGCGTGCATATGGGATCTTGGTTCCCAAGATCTTTCGGCCATGGGAAATCCCTTCCAATGGATCAAATATTGAAGGGTTCCTCTTCTGTAGCGGGAATCTACAATTCTGGCTACCTCATATTCCTCAGGTTCTTCGGGTGGAGTGATCACCGTCCTTCTCAAAGGTCTCTTGTATAGATCTCTTTGATGGGTCTTGAGTAAAGAGGAGTGAAAGACCGGGTGTACTCTCCGCAGAGAGTGAGGTAATTTTAGTTTGAAGGCTACGGGATTGATCTGGGCCAGGATTGGGTAGGGCCCTATGTATCGTGCTGCGAATTTCCCCTTATGAATCCAACGGGGTAAATATCGCGTAGATAACCAAACCAAATCACCGGTCTTCCAAAGAGGACCCGGAGTACGTTTGGTGTCAGCATAGGTCTTATACTTCTTGCGGCTTTCCTCTAAGGTTTGTAGAGCTTCCTTGTGTGTACGCTTGAGATCCATCAGCATCCTTTCCAAGGCGGGAGTTGGAGTCTGGCTACTGAAAGATAAGGCTCCTAGATGATGTGGGTCATAACCATAGGTGCACCTGAAAGGACTCATCTTAATTGCCGTATGAAAAGTGTTGTTGTAAGCAAACTCTGCCATTGGTAACAGAGCTGCCCAATTGTCTTGTTCCCTGTTACAGTAACAGCGAAGGTATTGTTCTAGACTAGCGTTTAGTCTTTCGGTCTGTCCATTGGACTGGGGGTGATATCCCGAGGATAACGCTTTTTGTATAGCCAACTGGTTACATAGTGAGTTCCAAAATTTTGAAGTAAATTGCGTTCCTCTGTCTGAGACTATGGACCGTGGTAAACCGTGTAACCTTACAATCTCGCGAAGGAAGACTGTAGCGGTCTCTGAGGCTGAAGGAACTCCTGCGAGAGCTACGAAATGTGCTAACTTGGTGAAAGAATCAATTGTCACTAGGATCACCTTCTTTTCCTGGGAAACTGGGAGTTCTACTATGAAGTCCATTGAGAGGTCTTCCCAGGGGCGTGTGGGAGTCTTGGCTTGATGTAGGAGTCCAAGTGGTCTGTGGCGAGGGGTCTTATTGATGGCACAGATGGGACAAGTTGACACGTAAGAGGTGATGTCTCTTCGCATCGACGGCCACCAGAAACTCCGGGACACCAACTCGAACGTAGCCTTCTCCCCTTTATGTCCTGCCAATGGTAGATCGTGGCAAAAGCTGATGGCCTGTCTGCGAAGATCAGTGGTGGGTAGGAATAATGCTGAATGATGAAACCACAATCCTTCGCGTTCCTGTAATTTGTCTGACTGTTTCTCTTCCAGAGCATAATCCTTGAGTTCACCTTGAACCTTCTCAAGGAATAGGTTAGCAATTGTAGAAAAGTGGTTCTCAAGTAGAATCTTTTCCTTTTTAACCTCCGATAGATCTTCCTCCAACCAACTTCGGGATAACGCGTCTGCCACACTGTTCTGGGATCCTGGTATATAGGTGATCAGGAAATCAAAGCTTGAAAAGTAATAGGCCCAACGGGCATGTCTGGAATTCCTGCATTCCATTTGTTGGAGAACCTTGAGATTCCTATGATCCGTACGAATCACAAATTGATGAGAGGCTCCCTGTAACAAATGTCTCCATTCTTGACAAGCTGCCCGCATTGCTAATAATTCCCTTTCCAGAACTGAGTAGTTCCTTTCGCTTCCGGTTAGGGTGCGAGAGTAGTAGGCAATAGGGTGTTCTTCTCCATTGCTTCCTTCTTGTAACAAGACAGCTCCTAAGGCACCCCCCGAGGCATCGGTCTCCAAAATGAATGGTTTATTCTGCTCGGGCTGAACCAAAACCGGGGCAGTGATGAATCGTCTTTTTAGTGTCTCGAATGCTGTTTGTGCTGCCGAGCCCCACTGAAAAACTGTACCCTTTTTGAGGAGTGCTGTGATGGGTAATACCAGATCAGAGAAGTTGGGTATAAACCGGCGGTAAAAGTTCGCCAGGCCTAGGAACCGTTGAATCTCCTTGACTGACGAGGGCTCTGGCCATCTATCTATGGCCAACACCTTCTTGGGGTCCATACGAATACCTCCTTCTGATAATATAAATCCCAGGTAAGGTACTTCTGTGGTCTCAAAGAGACACTTCTCGGGCTTGGCAAAAAGTTGATTTTCCAATAACCTACGGAGTACTTCGCACACATGTAGCCGGTGTTCTTCCAAGGATGGAGAGAAAATTAGAATGTCATCAAGGTAAACGACTACCGATATGTATAACATATCGGCAAAGATCTTGTCAACAAATCTCTGAAATACCGCTGGGGCGTTTACCAGTCCGAATGGCATAACACAGTACTCAAACAACCCCAGCGGCGTCCTGAAAGCGGTCTTCCACTCGTCTCCTTTCTTTATTCTCAACAGATGATATGCCCCACGGAGATCGAGCTTGGTGAATACCCTTGAATCCCGGACCGCCTCCAGTATGTCTCTGATAAGTGGCATTGGGTACCTGTCTCGGACGGTTATGCTGTTCAAGCCCCTGTAATCGATACAGGGACGTAATTCCTTGGAGTCCTTTTTTGATATGAAGAACAATGATGCCCCTCCTGATGACTTTGAAGATCGAATAAGCCCATTCATCAAGTTGGAGTTGAGGTATTCCTTCAAAGCTTCCTTTTCAGATAAGGATAATGGATACATCCGGCCGAAAGGTAAGGAGGTCTCTTCCTTTAGATCGATGTTGCAGTCCTCTTGGCGGTGAGGTGGGAGGAGTCTGGGGTTAATGTCTTCAAACACCTTAGCGAAAGCCAGATACTGCCTAGGTATAGAGGATATCGAGAGATTGCAATGAGTAGTAGGGAGACTGGAATGTATCTCCTTTGGAAATTCCATAGCCTTCATGCAGTGTTCCCGGCAATACTCGGCGTCGAAGCTTAACTTGTTATCAGTCCAGTCTATCTTGGGGTTGTGTCTTCTTAGCCATGAAATACCCAATATCAACGGAAAATGAGCTGCTCTGATAACATCAAACGTGAGGGTTTCAACATGATGATCCATCTTTACAGTTATAGGTTCCGTTTCCATGGTAATGAGCCCAGATGAGAGTGGACGGCCGTCTACTCCCTCAACCGGTATCAGTCTGTCCTTCTTTCTTAGTGGAATCTGGTTTTCCTGAGCCCATGCTACGTCTATGAAATTTCCGGCTGCTCCGCAGTCAAGCATTGTCAAGACCGAAAGGTTCTGTCTCAGACTGTAGGAAATGGACAGCTGGAATACCATCAGACGATTGTCTTCTATTCCTTCATTAATGGGTCTTGTGAGGTTGCAAGGGTTTGTACGGTGGTCCCCACGGCTTCCCTTGCAAGAACCTGGGGTCTGGCATTTCCCTGTCTCTTAGAAGGGATGTTAGGGCAATCCTTAAGCATGTGAGTCGATGAACCACAATACATGCAAAGGTTGAGCTCCTGCCTTCTTCTCCTTTCCATCTTGGTTAGCGGTCCCCTAGTTGCCCCTATCTGCATTGGCTCTTCCAACATAGGTCTTTCCCTCCTTCCTGAAGGTGGGCTGTAGCGTGGCGCTGATCCTCTTCCTCGTCTCTTCTCTGCCCGTCTTTCCTGTAGACGATAGTCAATCTGTAGGACTAGCGTAACCAGCTCTTGAAAGGTGTTGGGACGTACTGCTCTAGCCAGTTCGTCCTTCAGTTCCTCATTTAACCCTCTCCGGAAGATGGTTTGTTGTGCCGTATCCGGCCATCCAGCTGATACCGCCAGTGTTTGGAATTGTGCAACATAACTCTGTAAATCTTGGTTACCTTGTCTGACATCAAGATAGGCATCGTACTTAGAATACTGTACTTCAGAACGCTCAAACCGGTTCTTGAAGCCTTGTATAAACAGGGTGTAATCGTTAACCAAAGGGTCTTGATTGGTTACCAAAGGGGTAGCCCAGGCTAGGGTGCTTCCTGTCAAGTTGGCTATGAGGAACCCAACTCTGGCCCTTCCAGACTCGAATGCCCGAGGTCGGAAGGAAAAGTAGACGGTACAGGCATCGAGGAATTCTTTAATATACCTCGGGTTTCCATCATATTTACCAAATGTGAATGGCATTGGAGGTAAATAATCTCTACCCACCTCCCTAGAGGCTGCTTGCTGGCGTAGAAGAAGGTTCTCTGCATGCAGTGATTGCATGTCAACTCTGAGGCTCTGAATGGCATTACACATGTCTTGAATTTGTTCTGGTGACGCCATCGTGTCTTCTGGGCGTTGTATACTGTCACGATTAGTCTCTGCCTTCTCAAACTCCTCCTCACCTGTATGTTCCTGTACTTCTTCCGTCTTTATTACAGCTTTCTTCTTCTTAATCTTTTCTCCTTCGGTGGGTTTCTTCTCTTTTTTTTGTCGAAGGTAGGGACGCGCTCCTTCGGTAGCCTCCATGATCTAGCTGATAACAGACCAAGGGAATACCTGAGGAGCGCGCCCTAAAGAATGGGGAAAAAGCCTCCTGGCAAAAAACCCCTATCAGGTATTCAGGTGTCCGTGGAATACCAATGTCCGAAAATAACTCGGAGATCTTGATAACTGTTAGTAGCCGAGCTCCGGATACATAGTATGAATATCCACACCTTGCTCAACTATCGTGCCGGCTGAGCTGTGGTTGAGAGAGGACTCGAGCTCGGTCCGTCGGAACACCGGAGAGGCGTTACGAACGGAACAACAAAAGAAAGAAAGAGGAAAAGAAATAGGTAAGTAAAAGGACAGAAAAGTAAGCACAGTCGAATACGCTCACAGCGAAGTTACACTAACGCTGAAGCGCCGGCTGAGAGAGAAAGACGGGAAAAATACTTACACGGAAGACGCCGAATAGAGCGCGTCGTGTAAGAAAGGACAGAGGACAAAGACCCTAATCACCTTACCTGAAAACCTGAAATCACCTCCAGTGTAGGGAAAGAATAGGAGGTAAGTAAGCATAGGAGGGTAAGTAACGGACTTGAAAGCAAAGGTAAGTTGAATAGCTAGATGCTGAGAGCGACTTGCTGGGCACGTAACGGGAACGATACAACGCGCAGAGCGTTGCTATGGCCGCTAGTTATAGAGTACGTCGGCCATCTTGGAATAGACTAGACCAACAGAATGGAACAGGCCGCCATCTTAGTAGTACTTCCAACGACTAGCGATTCTCCAGGGCTGGTGCATGACAACCTGTCAGTGGGGAGGCCCAATACAAGCTGGCATTCACCTTTGGTGGGCAGCAGTACACATGGACCCAGACTCCCTTCAGATACATCAACATTTTCCTACATAGGTCCATGCCCGACCTGGGTGAGAGGGGTAACCTGGCCTATGTAGATGATGTTCTCATCAAAATCTCAACTGTGGAGGAACACATAGCAGAGATCCGTTATGTTCTGACACATTTGAGGGTCGTCAGAGCAAAACTTTCCTTTGAAAAGGCACAGTGGTGTAGAACCTGTGTCAATTTCTTCGGGCATGAGATTACTCCTCAGGGTCTCTGTCCCCAGGAAAAGAAAGTGGAAGCACTTCAGAAATTGAAAGACCCCACAACTCTGTGGGAACTAAGGAGCCTCCTTGGACTGACTAATTACAGTAGAAAGTTCATTGAGAACTACGCAGAGATCACAAGACCCTTGATTAATCTTTTGAAGGGGGTTCAAGTGGGAGTGGGGTCCAGAACAAGCCGAGGCAGTAAGACAACTCAAAAGAAGCCTGTCACAAGCGCCTTGCCTAGCTTACCCTGTCAAAAACAAAGAGTTCTTCTTGGAGGCAGGGTTCTCTAATACATGCTTGACTGCAGTATTATACCAATAGCATAACAAGGTCAATAAAGTAATATCCTATGCGAGTAAAACTTTATCCTCTGTGGCGGAAAAATGCAACGATTGTGAGAAGGCACTCCTGGCAACGGTGTGGGCATTGAAGAATTACCGCCCGTTTATACAGGGGGAACACATCATAGTGGAGACTCCACACGAGCCTCTGCAATATCTCCAAAGTGAAAGAATCCGGGCCGGAAATGTGAGTAATTCCCGAATTCCTTCCTGGATTCTGTCAATGCAAGGCTTTCCTGTGGAGGATAGATATGGCCCAAACAAGAAGAGTCCCCTCGCGCAAGGTCTGGATGACTTGCATGATTGTGCAAGAGAAAACTGTCTCGAGGACGAGAGTCTAAAAATTAAGGACAACATGGAGGTATACATCAATTCCCCACAAAATAAAGTCTTTGAAGAAGACAAATGTGAGGGAATGCCCACTGTCTATGTGGATGGATGCTCCTACCATGTTGACAACAATGAGGAAAAAGAATTTGTGGCCGGCGTAGGGAATGCATGGGTGAATGAGACCCCAGAACCCTCAGCTGGGTACAAGATTGGTCCCCAAAGTAGTCTAGTGGAAGAGTTGATGGCTGTGCATCAAGCCATCCTCAATGCTGTCCAACATCAACTCCACGAACTGGTCATAATCACGGATTCGGATTATGTACGGAACTGGTTCATGGAGCACCTGGGTAACTGGAAAACCAGAGGCATGTTATGTGCTAATAACAAACCCTTAAAACATCGGAAATTAATTCAAAACATTGATGATCTCGTCTCCTCGAATGGGATGACCATCTACTGGAAAAAGATCAAGGGACATTCCAAAGTAGAGGGACCAGACAAACCTGGAAATCACTTAGCTGATCAGCTGTCCAAAACCGGAGCCATCCAAGGGGATCTACTTGAGATCGAGTCCCTGTTGGGGGAAATCCAGGTCACTGCTATCACTAGGTCCCAGACAAATGCTCACAATGAACTCTCATCTGCACAATGGAGTAAGGAGACCCAGATGCTGATTTGATTACGCTTCAGAAAGGGGATACAATAATTGGTAAGTGTTATCAACACATTGAGGACCCTGAGAACTTTCCCCTGACGGATACCGATTACATAGGGAAAGAGGACCTCAGAGTGTTGATGAAATGTCCACAAATGTTCTGAATCCAAGACGGTTTGTTGGTAAGGAGATCCCCAGCTGGCCATGATCAGTGGGTGGTCCCTGCCTCATTCTGAAGCCTCATGTTAAGTCACGCCCATGATGCAGCCACTTCCGGTCATAGGGGGTTTCATACAACACTTGAAATCTTAAGAGAGGTCGCATACTGACCACACATGTTTCAGGACCTCGACAAATACTTCAAGGGGTGTCTTGTGTGTGCACAATTTCAGCCGACATCCCTCACACACCGTGCGCCTCTCCAAAAGAGGGGGATGACACTGCCTTGGTCAAATTTACAAGTCGGCTATATCGGGCCCGTGATTCGCTCCTCTAGGGGAATAAAGTACATGTTGACCGTGGCATGCTTGTTTACTAAATGGGTGGAATGTCTCCGGGCTCCAAACTGCAAGGCAGAAACAGCAGCTGCCCTGATGATCAACCACATCTTCTCGCATTTTCAGCTACCCCAAAGAATCGAGTCAGACCGAGTAAGCCATTTCACTAGCGGAATTAATTACAAAGATGTGGGAGGTACTTGGGGTCAAAAGGAAGCTACACATTGCTTACCGGCAGCTTCTAGTGGTGCAGTAAAGAGATACAATAAAACAATTGTGAGCATATTAAAAAAGTTTGTGGCAGATTCTGGGCCAAGTTGGGATATTCGATTACCTCTTGTCCTAATGGCCATCAGATCTACCCCTTCAGCTGCAACTAAAATGTCACTGTTTGAGCTGATGACTGGACACAGGATGGTGCTTCCCCAGCATCTGCTTTACAGAACCCAAGAGCAGACATTGATCAATGCCTCCACAACTCATGAGTATGTTGAAAATCTAAAAAAACACCTTCAGCATGCTTTTGCCTACGCTCAGCAAAATCTAGAAAGATCTGTCGACAGCATGAAGAACCACTATGACTTAAAGTCTATCAGAAAAGAATACAATATAGGAGACCGGGACTACTTATACAATTTCCAAAGGAACCAGGCCAAATAGCACACATTTTTGCCTAGCTGGAGGGGAGCTTTTGAAATTGTAGAAAAAATCTCACCAGTCGCCTACAAATTCTGCATCCCCAAAGTCAGTTTGGCAGAAGGGGAAGATAAGTGGGTCAATATTAACCAGCTAGAGTTTTGCCATCCTAGGCACACTCTTTAGCAATTCGAGGAGTCTTCTGGAACCCCAGAGGGGGTCACTCCAGCTCCATAGAATTCCAACTATAAAATATTCCATGTATAGTCCATAAATTACAATAAAAACATGTCCTGAGTTGTCAAAATGTATGTGTGCACCACTACATTAATAGTGGTGGGGTAATGTCTGCAAATATATTTTTGCTTTGTCACCCTAGTTTTAATTGCAAAACATGGAAACTAAAACCAAGGAGGACCAGCAAGGGACCGGGAGGAAAGATCGAAGGGGCCCGCAGTATCGCTCCATGCTCTCATCAGGACTGGGCGAGGAGAACTGGTCGATCGACCCCTGATGGAGGAAAAGATGATGAACTTTGCCATTTTTGGAACCAAAAGAAAAGAGACTGACCATCCCAGTCTTGCGAATTCCCATTGATGGACAATCAACGCCAAATCGCATGGGGGCATGTAGGATGATCTGAACCACTGGCTCTGCCCTGCAAAATCCTGTGTGTTGCTTTCATCAAAAACAACAGAAGGGCCGCCAAAAGGCACGCTAAAACTCTCTGAGAAGTGCGCAGGGAAACCTGAAAAATAGGCCGCCAATAACTTTTGCCTATGTCAGTGGTAAAACAGGAGACCACACTGCCAAAATCTATCATTGGGCTGCCCACAGAGTAAAATAGAACTGCTTGAAAGGGCAGTGCTGCATTGCCAGGAAAATCCTGAAGTGTTTAAAATCCGTTTTTCATTGGCTGTTGAAAGTGCAAAATCATGGCTCTCAAACAGCAGAGAAGATCCAACATCCTTGTGGGGTGTTCACCATCACCTTATTTAAGGAATCTCCATAAGCACAATGTCAGGAGAAACACCTTTCATCATAAAAGATCCACATTCAAAAGGTGCTTGCCTTGGAAAAATATCTCAGATATGGGCGCAGTACCGCCGCTCACCTGCGTCCTAGCTGTCATTACTTATGCTGTCAGTTTAAAACTTGTGTCTTAAAATCAAATTGTAGAAAAGAAGAGACTTGCCATCAATAGCAATATGGGTTGCTACAATTCAATTTATATGTTTTAAAAAGACTGGAATGAAGATATTTGTGCGTATATTTGTAGAAAATGTAAATTGTATTTTAGAAAAGCCCATTTTAAACAGTGTTTTAAAGTGAAATAATGTCAGCCACACTGGACTTCAAAGACATTCCACAGCTGCTCCAAAACAAAGGAATCTTCCTCCTGCTCTCTGCTCAGGAACTGGCATTGAGTTGTTGATGAAAGTGGGATGAGATTTTGGCCTGTTGATCTTAGTAGGGACAAAAGGCTCCCTTGACTGAAAGGAAATGCAAATTTGGGCGTCAACAGAAACCAACTGCTAAGGAAGAGAGGCTCAAGTGGCTCTGGCCCAGCTTAACCTTGGAGCGGAACCAGACTGATATGAGTATCTGGAATTCGAAGGAAATATCTTTTTGGAAAAAGACTCATAGAAGACTGTGTAAAACTTTGAAAAATCAGTATTTTATAGGTTGTTAATATGAAAATGCTGCTCACAGTTTAAAACTACTCTGAACCCTGTGCGATATTGAGAGGCCGGACTACTAAAATGTTGATATTGTAGCAATTGTGATCATGCTAGGAATATGAAAATTTACAGGATTATGCCCAGAGGTCATGTGCATGTATGTGGATTTTTTTTACAGATCTGACACTGGGTAACAAACCAAAAGCGCCAAAAATGGTCAGTTCTGAACCAAAACTCTCAAGAAGATGGGACTTGGACGGATACGTGCTTTATTAAATATGTGATGGGAATATGTATTATTAGCAAGTTGGTGATATTGTAGATATGCTTTCTATGAAAAATAGATTTTCTGTGTAGAAACAAAGGGGAGGTTATTCCCTGGATTGTAAATTGCAGCATCACTATGACACTAGGTTTCCTTCTCAAATCAGGAGAGGGGAAATACTTTGACCAATTGGATTCCTAGAGGGTGGGCTTAGTATAATCAGCCTATCCACCCCTTTGATTTACTGGTGAAGCGCTCTGCAGGAGAACCCAGATCCAGACTCCAGAACTCTGAAAGCAGAAGGCCCAATTCCAAAGCTGAACCTTTCTCAGCTTGGCCTTTAAAATCT
Source organism: Ambystoma mexicanum (assembly GCF_040938575.1). Lineage (NCBI taxonomy): Eukaryota > Metazoa > Chordata > Amphibia > Caudata > Ambystomatidae > Ambystoma > Ambystoma mexicanum. The sequence goes on along the minus strand of NC_090921.1, from coordinate 1,220,942,663 downwards.
TGCAACCTGATTTTAACCCCCAGACTTCCAAGGGGCACATCAAAATTTGAACAGCCTGGCTGTGCTGTTTTCTGCTTAGAGCCAAGAACTCTTGCCAGAACCCAGAGATCCAAACCAGTAGAGCAGAGCTGAAACCAAATAGCTGTAAACTCCAGAACCAACTCATCAGATCCAGTCCAGAGTGCCGTGCAGAGACCAGAGTGAAGGTCTAGCAGAATTCCAGTCCAAAACCTCTGACCAGATCCTGACGGGCCTATTCCAAAACCAGAGTTGTGAGTATTTAGCATAGAATTGTCCATAGCCAATCTCTTATCCCTAAGTAATCCCATCCAACCCATTCTAACATATCCATAACTGCATGGTAGAATCTCTTTTGTCTTTTCTGAATCTTTCCCTCATCCATATAGTCCTTTGTTCATTGTAGTGATAAATTCATCTTTGCGCTAATATATTACTGAACAAAGACAAGTGTCTTGGCGGGCAAAAGTCAGAGCGAATGCGCCCTTTTCTGGTGGCTTTACCGTTGGGTATCTTGCATCTTCATATTCTCCTTAGTGCCAAGAAAATTATTGTTTGTAATACTCAAAAGTGCATCTTTCATTTGAAAATCTTAACTCTTTCTAAAAATAATCGACCTTTACTAAAACCTTCATAACTTCTGAACCGCATTCCTTATAGTTTTTCTGTAATCGCGTTTCTCGCGCGCTGAAAAGTTTGCCGCAAATCTGCATTTAGCTCAATTTCAGCACATGTAAAATAGCTATTTCTTGCATTCAACCTCTGAATTCAGTTTCCTATCTGCTTGTTATCCAATCATCATTGCTAGTGTTTACCTGAAGCTATCCAAAGTGGCTCCCACTAGTTTTGAATCCCATTTAGAGAATAAGATCAATTTTTAGCATTTTTCCCATTCATTTAAAATCACATTTAAAAGAAATTGACCTGTTTTGAAATCATTCCGGTTTCTCTCTAAGCTTGCTGGGAGAATTGGGAATTGGGATTGAAACTGCATTTGTAGAGTGTTTATTCCTGAAACCTGTTTTCTCTCCTTCCATCTCTATATTGCATATAAGGGGGGGATTGAGTAGTATCAGGGGGAAAGAGTGATTACATTGCATTTGATTGAATTCATATCAAGTTTTATTTCTGTGCTGCATTAATTTCCTATCATTGCATTTGACTGAACCCATACAAAGTTTTATTCTATGCTACAGTATTCTTCTCAACCATACTCCTACTTATTAAAGAGATTGTTGATTGTAATATCACCCAACGCTGATTATTGTACAAATATTAATAGTGTGATATCTAGATATTGTTCAAATTCATAAACGTGTGATATATATCTTGTTCAAATCCATCAAATAAATCTTTTAACTTTGCAAAACAACCTACTTCTTGGTTCAGTGAGACCGGGGGGATTCAAAGAGAGGGGCGTGATATATGGGTGCATCATTCAGAAATAAATGAACTTTAGACATAAAAAATATATAATTAAGGGTTCCAGCTGGGCATCACATGCTAGACATTGACTTAGGTGGAGTGCTGGGTTGAAACCACTGACAGTGGTCATAGACAGATGGGATAAACCTCATTTAAGTGTCTTGATGTGAGGAACACAACACAAAAGTACCTATGGGACACCAAAAACCATGTTTTAAGGCCCTGGGGCACACTGTTCTGAGATATTTTCTGTGGGATACATCTACCGCCGAACAGAACTCCCCTACATTCACCAAACCACCTCTCAGCAGTCATCGGCAGAATGGCTGCGCTGGCACTTTTGAGCACTATCGCCTTGCCTTAAGAACTGCATTTTTTAGTCACCAAGATAATGGCTGCGCTGTCTGACCAGCCATACATGGGGCGAGATGAAACACCAAATACCCCAAGAATTGCTGCCAGTATTTTCTTCAGTGGCACCAGAGAAAAGTTAATTTGTACCAAAAAGAAAAGAACTCAAAGGCAGTGCTGCTAGGCTGCCAGCTCAAAACTTCACTGAAAAATAAATTATTTTGCCTTTTTAAATGACTGCGCTCTGATGCTCTTTTTCATCTGTTCAACAGTACACAGTTCTGATCCAGGGAGACCCAGCTATGTCTATCCATATTTAGGTGGTGCTTCTGAAAAAGGGGGCATTTCACACTGAATGACAGGCAGTGTCAGGCCCGATCTGTGAAATAACAAAGAACTCCATTCCAAGCTGTACGAAAAAAAAAACACTTTACTTTGCAACAAAATATCATAGCTACATTTTTATAAAAAGCCCTCTCCCTCTCCTAGCTCATGTCAGTTTCAAGGGATCTTTATTTCGACAGATGCCTGTGCATTAGAAACATGACTGGGGCTTTGGAAAGATTTAGAAAATGAATGTGAGAAGGCCGCATTGTCAAGTGACAGCCAAGGAAAATTGACCACATGTCAAATGGTGCTTTTACAAGCAAGACAAATATCTGTTTAAAAGTGAAATGTTGAATTAAGGCCCTGTCTTTGCATACCAACATACTTGCTTCTGGTTCAGAAAATAAATAAACAAATAAATAAATACATTTACGGTGAAACCAGCAGGACAGGTTTTTCCAGGGCCTGGCTTCAAAGGACATTTGCTTCCTCGGAACAGGACCTGCCTCCCCCCAAGGGTACCAGCATCTGGAAAATATGAATGTGATGCGCCAAGGGGAAGACCTTTCACCCCCATCAGACTCTGTGGCAGTGCTCCAGCCTGGCACAATGGATTTCTGGGACAAATAAGTGTGACTTTTTAGCAGCACCTCCCCTCCACTCCAACTGGAGAGCTTCAAAGACAATCTCCATGACAACACTGGGGGAACTGACATTTGGCTGTGGCCTGGAAAGGAATGGCCATATTTGTAAGACAAAAGCCAGCCCAACTGGCTCAAAACACTATTTTAATAAATAAAGGTTAAGACTTTAATTTCTGCAACCGGACAATGCAAGAATGTGAACGTTTAACAGTTTAAATGTCATTTTTGTGTCATTAAAACAAGACATAGTAGTTGTCCCTAGTATGTAGGCAACGCAAATGGCAGGAAAATGTAAATTATGGGAAAAGTATACATGGTGGAACATTAAAATGTATTGCAAACATGCTCTGTGATAATAGGTACACATATTTAAAATGGTAGAATTTTAGGTGAAATATTTCCCACTGAAAATCGCGAAAGATTATTAGGAGGGCTAAGTGACACTGTACAAACTGCTAAGTTGAACTGCCATGCTCTGTATGGAATATGTCAGTTGTCTATGTCATTTGCAAAAGGGCCACAACTGTAAAAATTTGCAATTTTTGTCATAACTGATTGTTGGCAAAAACAACTGTGGGAGGGCATGGGCTTCGTAAGCACCCGCCATAAAACTCATGTCATGTCCTTGAAGTCCAACCAGTTGACAGGAGGGCATTAACAGTAAACTCTGACCAATCCAGTTGTAGAGTCATGTCAAGCCAAAGGTCTGCCCCATCATAAATCCTGTGATGTCAACTGCCTTATAAAAAGGTAGAAGCTCACAGAGAAAGAGGACATTCTCTTCTGAATTTTCCAGCTCCTGTGTATCCAGATATGCCATATTCATCCTACAAGATTCCAGATTCAACTGCCAGGCCAGAGCATAGCTGACCCTATCCACGCAGGACCATTGACCCGGAAAAACCCCACTAAAAAATCACAATAACTCAGGAAGAAAGGGGAAAGGTGTCTGAACCCTCATTGGGATTATTCAGTGCTGCCCGCTTGCCCTGCTGCCCAGATCCATCCAGCTGAGGTGCTGAGGTGCTGATGACCAGACCTTTGCCCAGCTGTTTTCTTCCAGGGGAGCCCCGCCGCTGAGAGCAGTGACCAGATATTGCAGCGCTGTCCAAAAACTGGGTCCGCTGCTCAAAATACCCCATTCAAGTTCTTGTTTCTCTGTTACCTTGTATGAGGTCCAATCCCATACAAATCTCATAACTGCCTTAGCAAAAATCCCCTGTGCACCCTGTCCTTGATCTCTAAGTGTTAGCGCCATTCTTCCACTCATTTCTCTCTGTGTGTAAGTCTTTAGCATTATTTGTATTCAATAAATGAATTCTCCATAAAAGAGGCACACTGCATGAAGGGGTTACAACTGCAGCATAACCTTTCTATTCACGGGTGGCATTTCTCTTTTATAGCCACTAAATTTCCTTTCCAAACCAATTTTATCTGTCAACTGTTGTAATTTTTAAAACATAATTTCCTTTCCCATTGAGAATCTCATTCTGTCATTAATTTAGAGTCACTCTTTCACTTGCATATTATCCCTGTGATGTGCATCTGTCATTCAGCATAAAAACTGCATTCTGATTCTGTCTATTTCACCTGTTTTTCAAACTGTTTTGACATTTAAACATGTGTAAATTAGCAAAATGCAATTTCTATGTGTGTGATTTGGCTGTACTGTGTTGTCACTTCAAAGTGGATTTTTTAACTATATGCACGTTGTTGGTACCTTGCCTTGTAGTTGCTAGTGTTCTTACATCCCTGCTACTGTTATAACACATATTTACCTCATTCATTCAACCGCACATTTAAATTAAATATTTAGTAATTCAGAGTGCTATTTTATGCAATTGCAAAGGTTTAAAATCCCATTTTGTGGGGGAAGTTCGGATTTTATTCTGTTTGCTGCCTAGTATACCTTTCTCCTTGCTTCTCCTTTCTATCCACTCAAATATTGATTAATACGGGTTTGAGGGAGCATTGCAGGGTGAAATCTTAACTCGGGTGCTATGTACTTGAGCAGTAAAATTGCTCCCATTCCTTTGTGTTTTGGATATGTTATAGTAGAAGGTCAAACAAAGTGTATTTCATCAAGTTACCTTGTAATTATCACCCCATTGGTGATTGCTGACCAATATTACATGTGTGTGTTTTTTTATTTAAAATAAATACATTTTGTATTACCACCCACCGGCCTGGTTCATGGTCTATTGTGTCCCAGGGTATTTGTAAAAGGGATTGCCAGACAGGTTGGGTGCCAGCTCAATCTGAATTCTAGGAATTAAGTAAAAGTGTTTTAATTGTGTGCTACATCCTAGGTTAGTGGCAACAGTCCTGGTCTGATGTGTGATGCATAATTACAATCCTTAACAGATTGGGGGTTCGTCCCAGGGATTGAGATCGTGTTTTCACCCGTGGCAGCATAACACAGTATGCTAACCTTCAAGGTAGTGATACTTTGTGGGGTAGAAAGCTCTGCTATGCTGTAGAAAGCACCTACCCAAAACATATACCCTAAGTACCATGCTTGTGTGTAAAACTAAAGCAAAATCAATCCCAAACTAGACACAAAGCAACAGGCTACCCCTATATAAATAAATTAATAAAGAAAGAACACTTTCCAAAATGACCACAGTAGAGATCAACATGACTAGGCAGCACCTTCTGCACAAGTTATTTGTCAGAGGGGAATTGGCACAGCAAGATTGGACAGTCTGGCTAGAAGAAATGATGCAACAGATCACCGCCATGGACATGGATATGTGTTAGGATGTTGGCCTATTACATCAAGCTTTGAGCGAGTTGTTCATGACTCCGAACATTAAGAGGAGCAGATTAAAATTGTCAGAATCACAGCTTACATGTATCTCCATATGGGAGTGATGCAGGCAAAACATGAAGAAAACAGAACCCTTGCGCAAAACCAGTCCGGGCTCTTAAACCAAATCCAGACTGAATTAGAATTAGTGGAGGAAAAATTGCAAAAGAGCCACGATTCTGAGGTAGGGTTGGAAAAGTATATTAAACAGCTAAATGTGGACTTGGCTCTACAACAACAGAATACATCTGACCAAGAGGCCCATTAAAAGTAGTGTCTGGGAAAGGATGACTCTCTGCAAGAGACTCTCTGGAAGAGAGTCAACAGAAGCTGAATCGACAAATAAAATATAACAAAGACTGTTTAGAGCAGATAATCACTTTACAAAACAGGTTGACATATCCGGAAGAGGAGAGTAATGAATTAATAAGTAGGGAGCTTCACCTCCGGACAGACTTTGATCAAGAACGCCAGAAATTAAATGCTATCAAGCAACAAATGGATAACCTGGCTGAACAGAGGGGCACCCTAAATCAGGAGAAAGATGCCCTATGTCAGGAAGTGAGCAACCTAAAAATAGATCTACAGGAAAGAGAGTTAGGGCTCCAGAAACTAAATGAACTAAAAGTATAACATGAATAGTTATTGGAGCACACCAGACTAGTAGAAGGTGCTATGGAGGAGACCACCCAAACAAAAAATGCACAAACTCAGCAGGTTAATCTCCTGCAACAAAAATTGTCTCAGTGTTCCCAAACCATAGGAACAGAAGAAAGAGACAATAAGGCACTCTGTGAGGAGAACACGGGACTCCACAAGCAGGTGGCAGCACAAGAGCAAGTCATAGAGGCCAGTCATGCCCTGATAGCCAAGCAAAAAGCTCAGACTTTTGCCTACTACCAAGAGGTAGGGGCTGAGAAGGAGAAACTAAGGAGATTGGAGAAAGAGTATGCAAGGCTGAATCCAAACTTGAGGGACCGCCTAACAAGTAGAGAGGGACAGAGCTACCCCTGATCACAGTTTGATGCCCTCTGTACCAAGGGACTCAAACCCATTTAATACTTTGTGCACTGCTGACTTCATGTCTACTGGTTCACATGAGCCAGAAACCATGAGGCTCAGAATTAAATAGGCCTAGCATGATGGAGCTGACAGGTCAGCGCCCCTCAGAAATTGATGGACGGGCATCCCTGATTAGATACAAAAATATTATGGCTGATGTCTCTGACCAGGAAGCCTCCTATGAGGAGAAAGTCAGGGAATTAGATCTCCAAAGGGACCATTTGGATCGATTTGCAGAAAAACAGCATGGCATGAGGCCCCAAAAGAACATTCTAAAAACTGCCACCCAATCAGGGCAGTGTGGGGGATCCTCTGCCAACCATGGAAGCAAGGAGGAGTCAGAAGACTACTCTAGTGTGTGCCGCAGGGGAGAAGAAACTAGGCCCCACCATTCTGCAAGTCCCTCACAAGCTCACAGAATCAGGGAGTACCTAGAAGATCATGAGGGGACCTCAAACAGTAGCGGCTCTGAGTCTGAGGGCAAGTGGACTCAGGTGACATGCCACAAAAAGGATATAAGGAAAACTGCAACGTTGTCAAGAAGAGGTTCTCTGCATTGGGCACCTCATCTCTCAAGAGGGGAGAAAAGTCACACCTGAAAGAGCAGAAGCAATCGTGAGAACTCTGAACCTAAGACAGTAAGGGCAATGCAGCAGTTTATATGCCTATGCAATTATTGTAGGGCCTGGGTTTTTGACTGCAGTGCATATATTCCAACACTCTTAAAAGGACTCAAGGAAGCACTGGTCGGCAAAGTAAAATAGTATGGGAAGATGACATGACTGAAGGTTTGAACAAATAAAAAAATGGCAATTTGAACAACCCCAGTGTTAGGAATACCAGATTATAGTGAAGAGTTGTACTTATTCTCACAGTCAAATGGAGAAGTGATGACAGAAGTACCTACACAGACGATGACATTAGGACATGGACACAAACCACTAGCCTATTATAGTGGTATTCTAGACCCAGTAATGAAAGGACATTATCCTAGCGAACAGCTTAAGCAGTTTCTGCTTTTGCAATTGAAGAGATTATTTAAAATCCAGCAATAAAAAGTGGTAGATGTAGAATAGTGAATCCAGTGACATTCATAGCAGAATCAGTAGGAAAGGATGACTTTGTAAATGACTACACAACATATATGGAATTTTATGATCATATTACCCATGTCAGAGAAGATGCTCTTTGAAGGGGGGGAAATTCTCTTAATTGATGGTTCTTCAAAAATTGACCAAACACCAGGTGAAAGGCATACTGGGACGGCAGTGGTGAAATTAAAAAAGCATAGTGAATTTTAAGTAGTGACAAGTGTGAGATTACCTCCACATTGATCAGTGCAGGCTGCAGAATTAGTGGCGCTTATCGCTGCACTTCAGATATTTGAGGATGAGGAAGTGACAGTGTACTCTGACTCTGCCTGCATGATGACAATCATACATGCAGTGTTGTCACGTTGGAAAAGGACGGGTTTCCTTGGTGTAGATGGCACTCCAGTGCAACATGCGTCTCTATTGGACACGCTTATTAAATTAATGAAGCTCCCATTGGCTATTGCCATGGTGAAGTGTGCCACCCATATTAAAGGTGCAGACCTAATTTCTCGCTGAAACAAAGCTGCATACCTAGAGGCAAAAAGAGCAGCATACTTTCCTAATATTTATTATTTTGAATTAGAAAATGTTAAGCAAGGATAAGAGTGATGTATGCTGATGCAGGAAGGATTTAATATGTTATTGATTGTACAGTAAAGTTGAGCTGCAAGGTTGAGCCCCACCGGAAGAGCAGGATCTATGGAAAAAACTGGATGTTCTTTATCCCCTGCTGATGCTTTATGGAGACAGGGTAGCACTGGAAAGCCAGTTATGCCTCTAGCATTATTGAAGGTGTCTCTGGAGCAACTTCACTACCCTGTGCACTCTACCAGAGGGAGTCTAGCTGCAACAATTGCAGAAGACTGGTTCACACCAAATGAAATAGAACATGTGGCACAGTTCATTGTAAATTGCATTGTGTGCCAGAAGTTTACAGCAGGGCACATCTTGCGAATAATGAGGTGAGAAATCCCTAGGCCCAATGGTCTGTTTCAGCATCTACATATAGATTATGGGGATATGCTACAAGTATGTAATGGATATCGGTACATGCTGGTAGTAGTATGATCCTTTACCAGATGGATCGAAATAGGTCCATGCACACACCTACATGTGCTGCTAAGTTTCTCATGCGTGAGGTGTTTCCTAGTTGGGGCGTGTGCAAAGTCCTGAGGTCTGATAATGACCTGCATATTGTAAACATGTTATTTTTAGTTCTTTTTATTAGGTATACAGGATATGTTTTCATTAGCCTATAGCCCACAGGTGAATGGTGAATGGGAACTATTAAACATGATTATTAAGGAAAGAATAACTTTGAAGAAGGAATGCCTACGTTGCCTACCCCTTGCTCTATTTGCCCTGAGAAACCAGCCTGGCTCAGATCACCACCTAACTCTTCATGTGTTGGTGACTGGACACTGCATGAGAGTACCTCTTGCTCCTCCCACTGGAGTAAAAACAAATGACCAGTGTAGCAAAACCATTAGGTGATGAGATGCATGATTATTTAACAAATGGGGAATTGCACCCAGAACAACGAGACACTGAGTTAAGTGCAAGGAAGGGCTGTGCCTCCCAAGGGAATCACACCCAGGTAGTGCAAGGTAGGCCAGACGGCAGTACGGGAATGCCAACAGGTGAGTGCAGTGAGACCAGGCAGGGGGGGTGCTTGGTGTCCTGTATGACTCAGAGGGGCACCAAGAAGCCAGTCAACGTAACATGAAGGAGGAAGGGACATGTTAGCACAGGAAAGGCAGAGAAAATGAAGAGAGGAAGGTCTTAGGAGATTCTGGTAGTTAAGAAGATCTGACTCAAGGCAGAGAGAGGTAGGGAGGCTGCTCCAGAGGGTGGCACCTGCCGAAGAAAGAGATCTACCACACAGTCTCTGCTTGTAGAAGTAATTCACCCGCAGAGAATTGGAAGTAGATAAGCAGAGGGCTCAAGTAGGAAGGTATTTAGGAAGAAAGCGTTGGAGATAGTAAGGCCCCAGGTTAGAACTTGGAACCAGCCCTGTTTTGAAGAACCGTATCTAGTAGAAGAGGTCCCCCCCACGGCTTTAAAGTTACAATGAAGGAGAGCGTAGCTGCTTTTAAATGAGGTGAAGCTCTACAAAGGAGAGACCCCTACCCCTCTGACACCCGGTGTCAGTGAAGCAAGAGAAGAAGTTCCATGCATGCTGACCAGATTGGCTACCATGGGCAAGTATAAAGAATCAATGGATTAAAAAAAGATCTGGGACAAAATGGACATTTTGTAAGTCTAATAGGGGATGAGTGGACTTGCAGCTGTTCCAGAACTTTCTGAGTTGAATTAAAAGTAGATTGAACATTGAAAAACAAAAAAAACAGCCTGCAAACATGCATACAAAGTATCAGGCAAAATACAATGTGTTTGTTGTGCAATGTTTGTGTTGTTTACATATTGCAAACCTATCCAGCTCTAGTGCAATGACACGTAGATGGTGTATCTTTGGGAAATCCACCAAAAAATCATATTATTCGCCGATTTATTATAGCTATCATAATCCAGTTTTTTATAAAAAGAACAAATTTGAAAATAACTAAAGGAGAACACAGTAGATTAAAAATGGGAATTTTCCATGATATAAAATTCACACTAACAAGAAGACCAGCTACTCCAAAAGGTATCATGTGGCATTTGAACACTATGGCAATATTTCTTAAAACTACATTTTGCCTTTTGTGATGTTTGTATTTTCTTATACTCTTTACATTTCGTGAGATATTGTTTTATTGTTTTGAAATACCTGAGAACGACACATCTCTTTCGATCACTGACAAAGGCATGAGTGATATTTTTTCTGATATTTCTGCAAAAATTGCCCGATCTAAAATGAATTTTGGAGATGGTAATGAAGGTAGAAATTCATATCAAGATAATTTGGGCCATTTAAACAATAACATGTGGTATCAGCGGTTTAGGTCGAAAATACCGAAACAAAAAGGTTGCAATGACCAAAAGTTCTAAACATGCTACCACCAAAGGTTCGAACACCAAAAGTTCGAACCTTTGGTGGTAGCATTGAAAAAAGAAAATGGAGGCTGCTGGGGTGACCCTGCATCGCCCTGCTCACTATACTTCATGGTATAGTGAGCAAGGGTTGCGGGGGACAACCCTGCAGAATTCCGTTACAAAAGAAATTTAAAATAAAAGAAAAAGGACCCTGCAGCGCCGGTTCCCAATCACAGAAGTGAAAGGGAACTGGCGCTGCAGGAACCCAGCGTGAAGATGAAGGTAAGTGTTTTTTTTTTATTTTGGGGGTGTGGGTGGGGGTGTGCTGAGGGTGTGGGTGGAGGGGTGTTATGGTATGTTGTGTGTTGTGTGTGTGTGAGAATGTATGTGTGTGTGTGTGTGCGTGTGGGTAAATAAAGAAACATCCAAAGAGAAGAAAATTATGTACAAGACAGGAATAATAAACTACGAACAGCCTGGAATAAATGGATCAGGAATTAAAATAGAGGAAAATAAAATGTTACAGTGTAAGTACAAGAACGGGAAAGAAATATGAGTATGCTGGGAAAGAGGTGAACTGCGTATTTAAGGAACAGTCCTCCTGAAGGATGGGCTGATGGACTGATTGTGTGCAAGGCAATGGCATTAATAGGAAAATGGTAAGTAGTTGTGTTGAATTCAGAAACAGAATGCAAGTATCAATCGCAGAAGATTGCAAGGTTCTTAACATGGATCAGTGACGAGGGGGAAACATTGCAGATACTACCCCTGAAGACTGTGTCCCTATGTTTCTGAAATAATGGCACAATAAAAGTTGGAAACACCTCAAGTGTGGCTGAGTTTTTGATGTACGAGGCATGAAGGATGGCACAACAGTCTTGATGGGCCAGTACAGGGCCTGTGGATTAAGAGCATACATGAAGTAACCACCAGAATGGGAAGGAGTTTGTTTGTTAGTACCGATAAGCATGCCAGCTTGGTTTTGCTTAAACCTGTAGTCTTAGTTGTGTGTAGTGGTCCCAAAGGGTACTACATACAAACTCTGCCTAACAGTTGCACATGCCAGTGCTCCTGAATCCTGCATTGGCATTCTGTTGCTCATTGAATGTCGCACACTCAGCGACTGTTCTCGTCTCCACCTCCACAAGGCGTGGTAATGTCAGGGGGCTTCCCCTGTGCGCAGAACTCTCCTTTTTCTCTGCTCTGACTTGTCCCAATTAAGTATACATCTCTTCTTAAAGAGACATCTTCCTTTCTTTTTACAATGCCCTCAGACAAATGTGAAGAAGTCACACTATTCTTTATAGGAGACAGGCCCTTGTATGCAGCTTCAGTGGGTGATCTAGGGAGTTCCTCACAGGAATGGGAGTCCTTATCCCGAGAGGGGGGTCTCTCATGGTGAGGTCTCACTTGCTTCAACCCCTAGGGAGGGTCTCGGGAGCGGGCTCACCTCCCTAGCCTCAAATGGGGAGGCTCCCCCTTGGGAGAAGGGACACATATCTGTGATTTGTCACATACCATATCCCTTATGGTGGTGGCTTCCCCATCTCCATTGAGAGGAAATCAACTTTTCCTTCTTCTGATGTTCTACTGTGAAGTAAAACGATTGTAGATCCAGGAACTATCACATTACTATTTTGATTATTGTCTTTTCGCAGGCTCATCCAGGTTAATGGTGAGTGGTTGTAGACAATTAACCTGCATTTCCTTCCTGCTAGGTAGTACCTCAGATGTACAAAGGCCCACTTGATTGCTAGCGCTTCGAGCTCTACAGTGGCTTAGAACTGCACTTGGGAGAAGAGTTTCCTGCTGGTGTAAAGAACTGGATGTTCAACTCCATCATACTCTTGAGAGAGTAATGCCCCTAACCCCATTTTTGATACATCTGTTTGTAGTAGAAACTCTTTATAAAAATCTGTCATCTTAAGAACTGGTTGCAGGCACAGGATAGTTTCAGGCCCTGGAAACTCGCTTGGTCTTGATTATTTAGAATTCATTTCTGGGGTTGAGAATGTTTGAGTTTGTGCATCAGATTGGCCGCTAGTGTGTAGTATTTGGGGATAAAACCTCTGTAATTTCCAGGGAGACACAGGAAGGCATGATGATCATGCTTCGTTTTAGGGGTGGGTATGTGTTACATTGCCTTTACTTTCTCAGTTTGATGTTGGATTAGGCTATTCCCTGCAACGTATCTAAGATATTTTACAGCAGATTGCCCCAGTGACATTTTTAAGGGTTGGCTCTCAGACCTGCTTTCCAAAGAGCATAGGCGATTGAATACAGACAGTGTAAATGCTCTGCCCAACTCTTAATATGGGCCATGGTGTCACTCAGATAGACCCCACAGAAAGCAGTGTATGGTTTCAATACTTTATCGTTGAGTCGCTGAAAAGTGGAAGGAGCTCCGTGTAATCCAAAGGAAAAGGAAAAAAAAATGCAAATAAGATTTTGGGCCTCATCACGAGTTGGGCGGTATCACGGCTGAAATACCACCAATTTTAATTTGCACAAGCGCCTACCCATTCCGGCGGAATTACCACGGGATCATGGGTTGGCCACTAACGATAACTTCTCAGGAATTTTCGCCACATTTACCGTGCAGTAATACCGCTGGTGGTAATTGCTCTAAAAATGGACATTTTTCCGGTGTGTTTACCTCCAGTTCTGAGCTGGCAGTGGACATGCCAGATTCGAGATTGGGTGGATCCTTAAATGCAGCAGTAATACTATTACCACTGCATTTGAGGGCTACCGCCTAACTCAGGGTGAGGCCCTTTGAACTGAAAGAGCACTTGTGATGTTGAGAAGGCCATCTTTTCCTTATCTTCTGGATTTAAAGTAACCTGCCAATAGCCTTTTCTGAAATCAAGAGTAGAAATCTACTTCGCCGTTCCTAGTTTCTCAATTAAATCATCATTGTGGGGAACTGGATAATTGTCGAAGATGGAAATTGAGTTCAGCTTCCTAATATCTATACAGAATCCCCAGGAGTTATCAGGCTTGGCAACTGGGATAATTGGGGAGGGTCAAGGACTTTCAGAGGGCTCGATGCTATCAACCTTGGGCATTTTGTCTACCTCCTGTTCAATGATTTACTTTCTAGCCTATGGGATCCTATATGGTTTTAGTCTGTCACGAATGCACGCATCAGGGTTCCCAGTCTCCCCAGTGTCCCCTCCGATGCTCATATTCCCACCCGTCCTCATGCCCGGTTCCGGGATTCATCTGTGCCCTCCTCACGTTCCTGTGTGCCATTGCATGGGCTTCAGTTTACTACTGCCCACTCGTTACGACGCCCGCTTCAGTGGCGAGTTCCATGGTAATTAAGGGACGGCTTTGTGCCGCACTTCCGCATGCCATACCCAAAGCCTCTCACTCATGTGGTTCGGCCACGGTCCACATGACCAGAAAGACTGCCTTACTTCCGCATACCAAGACCAATGCTCTCCGCTCTCGTAACATGGCCGCGCTCCACGTGACCAGAAAGCCACGGATCACGAGACTGAGAAGGAAACAAAGCACCAGTATTTAAATGGCCGCATCGGTACACCCAATGCTTCACAGCTGTTAAATTGGACACTGTTCGGCGCTACGTATTCTGAATTCTTGATTTCCTGGATACCGACCTTGGACTGCCTTAAGGATTTGCTCTTGGATCTTCCTGATTTTGTCTTCTGGTATTATCGGATTACCTGTCACGGATTACGGACCGTATATTGGACTTCTGCTTGCTCAACCCCTCGGCACCACCCTTCTTGGTTTCCTTGTCCAGGACTTTGATATCAGGTGGGCCCGGTCCATGAAAACAACACCTGACCTACCGGCACACATCTCCTGCTGCGAAGGCCCTTGGTGGGTCCCGGAACACCTTTCATACGTACAAAGGATTACTTCACCGCCTCAGTGGGTAAGACCGTTCCATTTGTTTCTGTTTGGCCAGTTGTTGTTGTTAGGCTCATAACTTAACCAGTGCTTTCTTTGCAGTGGTCCGGGGTTCTCAGAGTCTGCGGTTCAGGAAGAAGATCTCCCACCTGTAGCCTCAAAGGTTGTACACGGAGTGCTTTTGATTCTCCCTGTGCAGCACTTGTGGACAGAGGACCCTTCTGACTACACAACAGTCAAAACACAACAGACTGTGAAGGCTCCTGTCGTGTAGTCATGGAGGGGGCCGTGCACGAACCTTTGGCTGCTATGGTTCAAGCCATAACCGTGTTACGTGCTCATATGGCCGCAGCCAACACTGCCATACATCAACGTTTGGACAATATCCAAAGCACTAGACTTCCCTTGCCCCCGATGCAGAATTTGGGGATGCCCCGTCAAGTTCATAGCCCTCCCCGCCCCCTGTACCACCTCCGCAGGGCCCCATACCGGTGGTACTACCCTCTCCTTTCCCCTTGGCTGCCCCTGAGAGGTATCATGGAGACCCCAGCAAATTCAGGACCTTCTTGAATCAGTGTAAGCAACACTTCTTGTGCAGGCCCCAGGCTTTTCCGGACTCAACCACTAAGGCAGCATTTACTCTCTCTCACTTAGCCGGTACAGCTGCTGCCTGGGCTAATCCCCTCCTTGAGAACGACAGTCCAGCCCTTTATGAAGTCACAGAAAAGTCACGGGTTTTCGATACCTGCCACAAAGTTCAATCCCGGGATTTAGAACTCTTGGACCTAGGGCAAGGGAAAGGATCTCTAATTGAGTACATAACCAGATTCAATCAATTGGTAGCAGAGACGTCTTCGCCTGAGAGTAAAAAGTCTGTCGTGTTTTGCAGGGGCCTAAACAATGCCATGAAAGATGCTCTCGCTGTTATTCCCTCCTTGCCAACCTCATTTCGGGATATAGTTGACCTAACATTACAGGTCGACGCCCGGCGTTCAGAGCGCAGGGCTGAGGCCGGTTTTCCAGCACCTTCGGTCACCTCAGTCTTCCCCAACACCACTCATGAACCCATGCAGATAGGGGGCATACGAAATCCGATCACGCCGACAGAGAGAGAGCATAGGAGGGTGGACAATGCTTGCTTTTATTGTGGGTTAACAGGTCACTATGTCAAGGAATGTCCCGCCGGCCAAAACTCAAGACCTCTGGTTTTGGGACTGCTCGACCCTAGAACCGGGGGCTGGGTCGAGCGCTTCTTGTTTCACCCCGAATCCCATACCCGCTTTCGGACGTATCAGACTGATCCATGTGCAAGCCGTTATTCAACCCACACCCGGAATCTCTCACCAGGTTACGATCATCATAGACTCTGCGGCCACGGGCAACTATATTGACATCACGCTTGCACGATCTTTGAATCTTCCCCTTCTGACCAAGACCCTGCCCGAACCAGTACAGGCGGTTGATGGAACTTCTCTGATATCAGGGCCTATTAAACAGCAGACAGCCCCAATGCTCTTGACCATTCAGTCGATATACAAAGAAACCCTGAGCTTTGACCTTATTGCAATGCCCCAGTTCGGCCTCATATTAGGAATACCTTGGCTCCAGGAGCATAACCCTTTGATAGACTGGAAAGCCGGTTCCGTACACTTCGAGTCCGATCCCTGCCAACACGATTGCCTTCCCGCAAACACCAGGGACAACACACCCGCTCAGGCTTTGGGGGCCATCGCCCACCTGACCATTGGGGATACGACAGTCCCCCCGATAGAACACCATACAGTGGGGTTGATCTCCACGCTTGTGTCTGCCCAATACCAGGATTAGGCAGGGGTGTTTGATCGGGGCTCATCAGAAGCGCTCCCACCACACCGCCCATATGATTGTCCTATTGATCTGATACCCGACAGTACCATTCCCACCGGCCAGATCTATTCCCTTTCCCCCGCTGAAGACCTGGTTCTGAAGGAATATATCCAGAAATCCCTGGGCTTAGGCCACATTCGCCCTTCCACTTCCCCAGCGGCTAGTCCCATTTTCTTCGTCCCCAGAAAAAAGGGTGATCTGCACCCATGTGTGGACTACCGCCAGATCAATGCTATCACTGAAAAAAAATGGTATCTCATTCCCTTGATTACGCCCCTGCTTGATCGTCTCACTCACGCCTCCATCTTCACTAAATTAGATCTGCGCGGGGCTTACAACCTGGTTCGGGTACGCCCTGGCAATGAATGGAAGACCGCCTTTTGCACTCGCTACGGGCTTTATGAGTATATGGTAATGCCATTTGGTCTATTCAACGCTCTGGCCACGTTCCAGAGATTCATGAATGATATCTTTTCCGATATCCTGTACGTGTTCGTTGTGGTGTATTCAGATGATATACTAATCTTCTCCCGGGACCTGAAAGAACACGTACAACACGTATGGGAGGTGCTGACTCGTCTACAGAAACACTCCCTGTTTGCCAATCCTGAGAAGTGTCAGTTCCATGCAGACACCGTGGAGTTTCCTGGTTTTCACATCACACCTGGGGGGTTGGCCATGAACACATCCAAGGTGAGGGCCGTATTAGACTGGCCGGTTCCCAAAAACCTGAAGGCGTTGCAATCTTTTCTTGGCTTCGCTAACTTCTACAGGCGATTTTTCTCTGGGTTCTCTTCTCTGGTGGCACCTCTAACCTCTTTGACGAGTCCCCGCAATCCTTTCTCGTGGACGGATACTCACCAACAGGCCTTTGAGGCCTTAAAGCTGGCATTCACTACCGCCCCTATCCTACAACACCTGGACCCGGAATTGCCATTGATCGTGGAGGCCGATGCCTCCTCCTTTG
The DNA here is from genome assembly GCF_040938575.1 of Ambystoma mexicanum. Taxonomy (NCBI): domain Eukaryota; kingdom Metazoa; phylum Chordata; class Amphibia; order Caudata; family Ambystomatidae; genus Ambystoma; species Ambystoma mexicanum. The sequence goes on along the minus strand of NC_090921.1, from coordinate 1,220,925,242 downwards.
CCTTGGGCACATTTTTGTCACAGATATGTCCCACCACCGGCCGGCTTCACCCCGTGGCTTTTCACTCTCGCAAATTCACTGACGCAGAGTCTCACTACACAGTGACCGAAAAAGAACTGCTAGCAGTCATGGATGCCTTCCGTGTTTGGTGCCATCATCTCTTGGGTGCGAAACACCGGGTCACTGTATACTCGGACCACCAGAATCTGCAAGACTTAGCCTCCCTGAAGTGTATCAACAGCAGGCATGTCCGGTGGCATTTGTTTTTTGCTGCATTTGATTTTGTCATCAAGCATCGTTCAGGTTCAGCCCACGGAAAGGCCGATGCCTTGTCCCGATCCCCTGCGTGTGTGGCCTTGCCGGTATACCCTGACACTCTCCTAGAATGCGGCAAGGTTGTTTGTCTATGCACCCCGTTCCTGCCTTTACTCGATGCTGTACGGAAGTGGGTTGCCATACATCACGATCAGCTGTCCGAATGGGACCCCGTGTTCCACGACGGTCTGCCCTTCGCTTCGGATAGGCTATTCTTGCCCACTACAGACACCCGCAACATGGCTCTAGAGTGGTCCCATGATGCCCCTGTACATGGACACCCCGGCCAATCACATACTTTGGCGCTACTGAAACGATGGTGCTGGTGGCTGTCCATGAAAAGAGATGTGGAGTGGTACATCAATGCATGTGCCATTTGCACACAATGTAAACACCGTAGGGGCCGCTCTGTGGGTCTCCTTCTCCCCTTGCCCGTCCCTTCTAGACCCTGGCACACAGTAACCATGGATTTCATCACTGACTTACCACAGGTCCAGGGCTTTGACACTCTGTGGGTGGTTATCGATTCTTTTTCAAAAATGGCTCGCTTTATTCCCTGTAAGGGAATTCCTTCCACTCCTACAATGGCCAAAATGTTTTTTGTGAGTATCTTCTGTCTCTTTGGAATACCTTCAGTCCTCATCTCGGATAGGGGTTCTCAATTTACATCACGCTTTTGGCGAGCACTGACCAAGTTGCTCGGCATAGATGTCCGTTTCTCATTAGCATATCATCCCGAAACAGCCGGTCAGACCGAGAGGCTCAACCAAACCTTAGAACAGTACTTACGCTGTCTGACCCTGCAACAGCAAACCTCATGGCTACAAGTGGTACATCTTGCGGAATTCGCGTATAACAATGCTGTCCACTCCTCCACTGGGTTCTCCCCCTTCTATGTTCTGTACGGCCAGCACCCCCGTGTCTTGCCCATCCCTGATTTGTCCTCCTCTATCAATCCGGCCACTGCTGCTTGCATTGGGGATCTGGCCTCCATCCATGCACAGACCTTGACCCATCTCCTCGAGACTCAAGCATCCATGAAGGCGCAGGCCGACAAGCGGCGGGTGATGGCTCCATTGTATTCTGTAGGGTCTCACGTCTGGTTGTCAACTAGGCATCTGCGGTTGGTGGGGTGTAGGAAGCTCCAGCCTCAATTTGTGGGTCCCTATGTGGTGTCCCGGGTAATCAATCCCATGGCTTATAGGCTTGTTCTCCAGGGGACTTGGCGGGCTCATCCCGTTTTCCATGTTTCATTGCTCAAGCCCTGTCCTGGTCCTACGCGGCTTCGTGCCCCTGCGCCCCAGTGTCCCTGGCCTCTCCTGATGTGTTTGAGGTCTCTGCGGTCCTGGGCTCCCGGCTTTGTAGGGGTAGTCTTCAGTATCTAGTGGATTGGTCTGGTTATGGGCCGGAGGAGCGGTCTTGGGTTCCAGCCGTTGATGTCCATGCCCCCGTCTGGTGGCCCGGTTCCATAGGGACAATCCTTCCTGCCCACTGGGTCGTGGGCCTTTGGAGGGGGGCTCTGTCACAAATGCACGTATCAGGGTTCCCAGTCTCCCCAGTGTCCCCTCCGATGCTCCTAGTCCCACCTGTCCTCATGCCCGGTTCCGTGATTCACCTGTGCCCTCCTTACATTCCCGTGTGCTATTGCATGGGCTCCAGCTTACTGCTGCCCACTCGCTGCTACGCCCACTTCAGTGGCGAGTTCCATGGCGATTAAGGGACCGGCTTCGTGCCGCACTTCCGCATGCCATACCCAAAGCCTCTCACTCACGTGGTTCGGCCACGGTCCACGTGACCAGAAAGACTGCCTTACTTCCGCATACCAAGATCAATGCTCTCCGCTCTCGTAACATGGCCGCGCTCCACATGACCAGAAAGACACGCACACGGTTACGTCCGCGAGTCACGTGACCGGAGCCTACGGATCACATGTCTGAGAAGGAAACGAAGCGCCAGTATTGAAACGGACGCATCGGTACACCCGATGCTTCACAGCTGTTAAATTGGACACTGTTCGGCGCTACGTATTCTGAATTCTTGATTGCCTGGATACCGACCTTGGACTGCCTTAAGGATTTGCTCTTGGATCTTCCTGATTTTGTCTTCTAGTATTATCGGATTACCTGTCACGGATTACAGACTGTATATTGGACTTCTGCTTGCTCAACCCCTCGGCACCACGCTTCTTGGTTTTCTTGTCCATGACTTTGATATCAGGTGGGCCCGGTCCATGAAAACAACACCTGGCCTACCGGCACACATCTCCTGCTGGGAGGGCCCTTGGTGGGTCCCGGAATCCCTTTCATAGGTACAAAGGATTACTTCACCGCCTCAGTGGGTAAGAACGTTCCATTTGTTTCTGTTTGGCCAGTTGTTGTTGTTAGGTTCATAACGTAACCGGTGCTTTCTTTGCAGTGGTCCGGGGTTCTGAGAGTCTGCGGTTCCGGAAGAAGATCTCCCACCAGTGGCCTCATAGATTGTTCAGGGAGTGCTTTTGATTCTCCCTGTGCGGCACTTGTGGACAGAGGACTCTTCTGACTACACGACAGTCAAAACACAACATAGTCTTTCCTATTGGGGTGCAGGTGTAATGAAAGAAATTAGTGACTCTACCTGGTTGTTCTGAAAACCACTCTGGGAATTGTGTCAGATGTATACAAAAGCAGGAAATGGAGCGAGTTGACTCGTCGTGTTGGCGACAAAGTCTTCCAACTAATGTAACTGTCTGATTATTATAAATGCACAACCAGAATGGTCTATTAGTGAAAAGAGAGGAGACCGGTGACACAGGCACTGCAGGTTTAGACACAGGATATGCAGGAGACACCACCAAACTGAAAGCAAAGCGAGTTGTCAGTAACAAGCAGATAGGCAAAACGACAATACACCATTAGAACATGGTACTCACTAACCTGCTATTCCTAATATAAGGCAGTAACAAGGTACAGAGTGTTTTGGTGCAGGCCCCTGGTCTTCTATGTAACAAGAAAACCAGAATGAATAACTGGAATAGAACTAAGTGGGAGTCAACTGATACAAGGTGAAATGTCTTACCATAAGGACTCCTGTCCAACAGTAAAGAGGCGTTCAAAGAGTAGCAGTAGCACGTGGCACAAAGAATTCTGAGTCCGTATCCAAAGGAAATCAAGACCAACAAAAATGTTCTGGTACACCAAGAAAGTCTCTAATCCGTGTACCCAAGAATCCTGAAAGAAAGAAAACAAAGTTCAAACTTTCAAAATCCATATGTGCAATTCAGAAAATTCTTTGTAATCCAATTAATGGTCAGTGTTGATTTTAACCAGTGGCAAGATGTAAGACAGGCAGGAGAGGCGAGATGCAAGGCAGGCAGGAAAGAATATCCAGAGGCAGTCTGCAGTCAGGTAGGGTGCAGGCGGCGAGGTACCAACATAATCCAATAACAAGTCCAATATCGGTCCAGGTTGTAGCAGATAGGAACAGAAAGAAGGGCAAGGAAAGGTCCGGGTAACTAGAAAGCAGGGTTGAGGTTCCAAGAAACAGTATCACAAGATTCGAAAAGCCACCGAAAAATATTCCGAAGTGCCGATAGATTCAGTGGGAGGAGCTTAATAGGAAAAGATCAAGTGACTGGATTGCGTGTTGCTTTCAGCGCAGGGCGGGACATACTACGGTGCATAGGACGCCAGCATTGCCATGCCAATTTCCAGGCACCTGGCTGCATCATCTGCCACCAGTCCCTGTTGCTTCTAAGATCCTGATTGTTTTCACTGGAAAAAGTATGTATGTAATGGGCAGAAATAGTAAGCATTCGCCCTAATGCTGTAGTAAGACGGGAAGGACTACTGACAAATTGAGCCAGTTAGTCACCAAGGTCTTCTTGGTGGGATAATGGCAACTCACGTGAAATCAGTTGGGTCACACTCTCAGGGTCAGTAAGGAGTGCAGCCATTGTGGCCGTAGTTGTCTTGTTCGGATTTAGTTTCCATTCTTTCAGTAAATTAACATGATATCCTTGGTTTTTCTGCCATCTATAAAGTTGATAGATCAGATAGTTCAGAGGGATTTTTTTATTTTTTTAGGAACTCATAGGGTCTGTGCCACTTGGAAAAACATTTTTATCAGATTTTGGAAGGAGAACTAAAACTGATTGTCCGGTAGAAAAGGACCGGGTCACAGCATGTTTATCATTTGCCATCTTTTGCTTTTTTGGGCTTGACCTAGGTGTCTTTCTTACAATTTCCCTCATTATTGGAATGTGTGCTTTCAGTTTTTGGGGGCGTTCGGGAAATTAGTAATATGGCCTCCTCGATCTCTTGCCAGGTTTCAGTTACCATATTTAAAACACCCTGAGGTTCCCTCCCATGGAGTAACTCAAAGGGGGAGTACCCCACAGAAGACTGAGGGGTATTCCGGACTGTGGATAGGGCTCAGGGGAACTTATATTCCACTTTTTGCCGACAGTGTCCACCAACATATACAATATTATTTTTAATGGCTGATTAAATCGCTCTACTAACCATAGATCTGAGGGTTGTAGACCGACTTTCGGACAGTTTTGATGTTAAGCAACTCTTTTACTTCTTCATTAAGTGGTACATAAAAGTGGTATCTTGATCTATAAGTATCTCCTTTGGAAACCCCACACTCGATAAAAAGGGCAGCAGAAGATTCAATATCTGTTGGATAGTGTTGCTGTGAAATTGAAACACCTTGGGATACTGGGTGGCATGATACACAATCACTAGAATATAGCAATTTCCAATTTAGATGTTTCCAGCGGACATACTATCCCTATCCCTATCCTAACAAAAGGGACCTCCATGACCAGTAAGGTTTGTAGGGGTGCTAGCAGCATGGGAGTTGTTGCAGTCGTTCTGGCAGATGTCACATGCCAATACATCATTATTAACATCCGCAAAAACTCCTGGCCAGTACAATCCAGGGATAACTTGACTCTGTGTTTGACCTAGTCCCTGATGTGCAGCCGTCAAGTGGGCATGGGCTAATTCTAACTTCTATGACTTCAGGGAACCACTAGTTGTGTTTGGGCCAAGCCATCTTTTGTCAGATTACCTCTATAAAACAAGCCCTTCTGAATGTATGGAGAGAATGAAATAACAAAGAGACTGTGTCTCCACATCTCTAGATGTTCAGGAAGTCCTTGCCCTAACTCTGCTGCCTTTGCGCGAGTAATCATTGGGTGTTCTCCACTTGGTAGTATAAGTTCAGAATTATTGTTTTGCTCCTCTTGCTGCTGATCTTTGGCCCTGTCAATCTCCTTGCCAGGTGAGGCTTCAGCTTTGTAGGTCCTGATATCCGAGAGGTGATTCCAAACATTTTTTTCCATCTAACCTCACAGTTCTATAGGCCCCTCCCCTCGACAATGTACGCTCCAGAGAATCCAGTTGCTTCCCACCTCCTGCTGAAATTCCTCAAAAGTATAGTGTCACCAATACTAACAAGTCTTTCTGTGACAGAGTCCTTTAGTTTGTTTTCACTGTTGCTTTCTCTGCCGTCTTCTGGGGCTCTTAGTGTAGTTGTATCTGGTGAAAGGTAATAGAGGCACTAGCAATCAAGAAAGTAATATTTCCAAACATTTTGTGGCCTAACACAGCTGTACTACTCTCAGCATCCTTAAGTGCCTTAGTGGAAGGAGCCAGTAGGAGTTGTATGTGCCGTCCTGTCACCACCTCATGGGGCGTTAAATGACCTTCAGACTCAAGCTTATTGCGCAATACAAAAATTGCCAATGGCAAGCAATGGAGCCTGTTTTTGTTCGTAATCTTTTTGGTTTTGGCTAGACTCTCCTTCAGGAGGCCATTGAGGCTTTCACACAAACCATTTGCTTGTGGGAGATAAGCAGAGGAGAATGTATGTTGAATTCCCAGCAACGCTGTGATTTGCTTGAACATCTCATTGGCGAAGTGAGGGCCATTGTCAGACCACAGGACCTCACACACGCCCACTCATGGGAATACTTCCCGGACCAAGAATTTTACTGCTCTAAGGGCATCAGGATGTGAAGAGGGGCCTGACTGAATCCACTGAGAGAATGGGCACACAACCACTATCAGGTAAAAATATCCTTGGCAGACTTGGATCATGTCAACATAGTCGACATGGAGATGTTGAAATGGACCAGCTGGGCGATGTATGGCTCCTTTCACAGCTCTCAATGTATGTCCTGCAGTAAACTGTGTACATGTCAAGCAGTTATTCACAATTTCAGCTACGTGTTCTGCCAAGTTAGGACAGAACAATGTTTCTCCATTATGGGCTGCAATTACCTCTTTTCCTGTGTGTGTTGGATAATGTAACTCTGTCAGTGCAGTGTGCAATAATGCCAGTGGCATGACCACTTTCCCTGTGCTATTCTGTCACCATAGGGTATCTGTTGGAGAGACTGTACATCCCCTCTTAGTCCACAAGTCTTTCTCCTCCCTGGGTCTAGCTCCCTGCAACTCCATTATCTGTGTTTCTGGTAATACATTGTACCCTTGCTTTACTACCATTGTCCTTGCATAATCTCAGGCATATGAGGAGGACCCCATTTCTAGGAGCTCTACAAAATATGTGGCTCACTTTGAATCTGAGTCTGATGCTTTGTGTCCCCTTGAAATAGCGTCTTACCCTAGCGTGTGTGCTTGGCACTTCACTATGGTTAACTGCACAAGATATTGTATAACTTAAATTAATGTGCCCAATAAGAGTGCATGCTGCCCTCCTAAAGCCCCTCCTCATCCATCGTGACAGTCCTGGGTGTACCTTTGATGTCACGTATGTGAAATATGAGTATACCATCATCTCCCTTCCTCTGCTTTGGTCCAATATTAAGGCCACTGCTGCCTGTGCTGAATAATGTGAGTGCAATCACGCACTGACCACTACCTCATGTGCTCCATCTTCTCTCTAATTCACCAATGAAGTTCCCATCAATGTAAAATATGTCTCCCCCCTCAAGTGCGACCTCCTGTTCCTTACGGGTGTCACTTATGGGTGTCACTGAATTCCTTGATTCTTTCTGTGCAGTCATGTGCGTAGTCACGTTCCTGTAAAATGCGCACGAGAACACTTCCTGGGTTAACTACTCTACACCTCATCACCTTGAGTGATGGTTTGTGGGATGTTCTGATTCACTTTTGCTCTGCCATGCAGCATCACTGTGTTCTGATGGTGCCAGAAACATTAAAATGGCTGCAAAATCCTTGTGCGCACCAAAACCTCTGAAAATCGTCACTTTGCAATGCACAAAAAGATGGCTGCCCAATCTGCCATGCATGTTGTCAGTGGTGGAACAGAGATCTCACTCCTGAAGATGTCACTGGGCTCCACAACAATTGAAAATTGAGTACAGAAGGAAAAAGCAATGCTTTGCTAAAGGAAACCCCAAAATCTTGCTTTAAATCCCCTTTTTCTTTGTTGCTGAAACTGCAGAATGCCGGTACAAAACACCCTCCAACATCCAAAATTCTTATTGGGTGCTACAATTCACTTAGTTCAAGAAATCATAGTGCACTTGCAAGGTCCTGAAAAGATGAAAGCATCAAGGGATTTCCAGAGAAAAAGTGGTCGCATTGTGGATCTGTCCAAATCTGGATTTATTACCCTGGGCCGCCTGAATGACAGCTGTCAGGAGCCTACCTGATTAAACTTTAAACATGTATAAACTGATATCAAATGTTTGCAATCTAATAGGCCTGTTATGGAGAGTAACACATCTTGTAATTGTTTTGATTCCATGTTTTAAAATCTTGAATAAGTATTTAGCTGTGATTTGATCCCACAAGTTTTTTGTATGCTAAGGGAAAATTCAACAGAATTATCAGTTAAAATAAGCTGGCTAAAGCTACCCAAACTGGAATAACAGCTTTCCTCACAGTGGCAAGGCCTTTCCCCGCATCAGGAAATCACACCCAAGCGATAATTATAAGCTTTTGGAAGAACCTGGTCTGCAGTGGGGAAGGAAACAATGAACAGCTGCAAAGCAAGAAACGCTAGGTGTGAGGACAGTCATAAAAAGCCTCTGCCGAGAGAACAGTGAGGAGACTGCTTCTGGACTGAAGGGAGATAAACAACCATCTGTGGCTGAACATTCATAAGAACATTTTGTTTAAAGACTTCTAACTTACCACTTAAAATGGTCAAAATTAGCAAAGTAACAGAATTGTAAACCTAAATTGTGGTTGCACATTTCAAGCGGCGGAAATATCGTGTGACATGTTATAGAAGGAAACGGCAGAAAATTTGATTTTACACCAAATGTATTTCTGCTAAAAGTATGAAACTTTATACACGTATGCCCATGTTATACGCACACACTTGTAGAAATTTGCTGATAAATTGGAAATTGTGTTCCTGATGAAAAGGCGAAATTTGGTGAAAAGCAGACACAAGATCCCACAGCGATGGGGTTTTGAGGTGTAGCTGCTACACAAAATATGTAATCTGTATATGTGATTGTTATACAGGTTGCACCTGTGTAAATATGTATTGTGTCAAAAGTAGATTTTATGTTCAAGAGGCTAGGGGTGGACTCTAAGCCTCATAAACCCACACCAGAAAGGTGACATGCTGTTTTTCTCCTCCTATCAAGGCAGAGAGGAGACTCTGACCAATCCCCGCCAACGGGGCAAGCTCAGGATAAACCAGCCCACACACCCCCTTTCTCATAGCATAAATAGAGACAGCAGAGGGCAGAAAACGACAGACAGATTCACCCACTATCCGAATGCTGGTGGAGCACCCTGCTGCAGAACTTTCCTTGCTCCAGACTCCAGAAACTTGGCAAAGCAGAAAGGCCCATTGCATAGCGGAATGCTTTTCAGCTATGCCTTAAATTCCAGAACCAGAATCCCAACACCTAAGGGGAGCATCAAAATATAGCTGGGCTGCACTGTACTGCTTGCCTGTTGAAAATAATTATCATCAGAACCAAAAAGGGCAGATCCAATCCAGTCCCGTGCCATGCTGTGACCAGAGTGCCTTGCAGATCCAATCCAGTCATGTCCTGTGCTGGGACCAGAGCACCTTGCCGATCACTGCCCAACCCAATGTGCCCAGCTGTCTGTCCCAAAACCAGATTCTCTTCCCTGACCACAATTTTGACGGACCAGAATCCTGACGGTTCTGTTTAAAAACCTATCTTGTGAATATCTGTAGAAAGAACTTTGTCACTAGCATATGTACTGTCCATAGTTAATCCCTATCTTAAACCCATCCTATCTTGTCTTCAGAACCTGAAATTGTTAGGAGTATTTTTGAACTGTCTGAACTCTCTATCCAATCCCTCCTATCTTCCTCTTGTGCTAATATTGTTAAAACTATCTCTGCACTGATCTTTTCTCATGTGAAGAAGGCGGGACCACTGCAGGCAGCAGTCACCCTGATCAAGTGGCTGTGTTTTTGTGTGGTATTTGTTTATTCATAGTCATCCTCTAGTGTAAGAAATCTTTTTTGTCATTTTAAAAGTGCATTCCTGTTCCCCATTCTTGGGTGCATTCGGTTTTTGGGAAATTCTCACACGTGTAAAACAGCTTATGATTGCTCCCGACCTTAATTTTAAGATTTCAAATTGTTTCTCGGTATTAAATCATTGCTAGTGTTTGTGTGCAACTATCCAAAGCGTCTCCCAGAAGAATTTTAACAATTTCAGCAATTTAAACCATGTTTAGTGTTTTTACCCAATCCATTCTAAGATAACTTTAAAAAACATTCTGACAGCTTGCTAGTCAATTTAGTTTTTCTCTTGTGTGGGCTAGTGGAAAAGTGGAATTGATATTCTGTATGAATTCTGCCATTCCTGAATACCTGCTTTCTCCTCCTATCTCTCTACATTGCCTATTGGAGTGTTGAGAGGTGTGCAGGGGGAAACTTTAATCACAGTGCTATTTGATCTGCACACACACACGAAAGTATTATTTCTGTGCTGATTGTTTTGCTCACTATTACTCCTTGTGTATTAAAGAGATTATTCAGTGCAACATCGCCCCATTGGTGATTATTGTGTACCCATTAAAACATAGTGCGATTTGTGCGATAAAATTATAAATACATAAATAAATATTTTAACTTTGCAAACCAGTCTGATTCCTGGTTCAGTGTGACCGTGGCTGGGGGTTCCAGGAGAGGGGCGTGATATGAGTCGTAAATCGTTCAGAATAAAAGAACTTTTGGACAAAAAATAAATAAGGATTTCAGTTGTGCATTACATGCTAGGCGTTGACTTGTGTGAGTGCTGGATTGAAATCACTTACAGCTTTGGTGCTTATTGCGGGATCCTGAATTAGATTTTCCACTTGTGACAGTCTAACACAGCGTGCTAACTGACGGGTTACATACACCTTGTTGGGCTAACATACTGGGCTACACTGTAAAAACACCCTCAATAGAAATACTCAAAGGAGTTGGGTCTGTTTTGCAATTGTAAAATGGAATGACAACCCCAGTGGAAATTAATATGGCAAAAGAACACCTACTGCACAAATTGTTTGTCAGGGGTGAATGGGTTGAGCAGGATGAGAATGTTTGGCTGCAGGAAATCAAACAACAAACCACTGCCACAGAATTAGGTACATGGAAGGACCAGGGTCCATTACACCAGGCACTTAGTGAACTGTATATGGCCCCACGGGTAAAAGAAGAGCAATGTAAAATTGCCAAAATAGAGGCTTACCTAAACCTCCACATTGGAGTATTACAGGAAAAATATGCCGAAAACCTAGGTCTGGCAAAGAGGCAAGTACAATCCCTAGAGAAAACCCAAACTGATTTGGACTCTGCAGAGCAAAGGCTACAAAAGAGCCAAGAGTCAGAGAGAGAAACCAGACAATATCTGACAAAAGTAAAGGAAGATCTGGATCTCCTGCAGCAAGAGAAGGTAGAGCAGGATACCAAATTACTGACACTGCAAAAGAGTGTCAAGAAAGTTTGGATTTGCTACAACAGAGCCAACAAATGCTAGAGCAGCAGTTAAGCTACAACAGAGCCTGTGCAGGGCAAATAGTTGCCCTAGAAAATCAAATTGATGAAATGAAGGAGGAAAATAATAAATTAATAGTGAAGAATCTCCAAACTCAAACAGATTTTGATGAGGAGCGCCAGAAATGATGTGCCATTAGAAAACAAAGGGACGACCTGGCTGCACAGAGGGGTACTCTAATTCAGGAAAGGGGCACCTTAGGCCAGGAAGTCAGCCATTTAAAAACCAAGATGGAAGAGAATCACCTGGCCCTTCAGGGACTGGGTGAACTCAAAATGGACTAAGAAAAACTGTTAGAGCACACTAGGAGGTTGGAAGATGCTTTGGAAAAGAATAATCAGGCCAGTAAGGAAATAACTCAGGAGGTGAGTCTCCTGCAGCAAAAATTGGCCCAATACTCCCAATGCAGGCAAGAAGCACAGAGAGACAATGAGGCTCTCTGTGAGAAAAATGACAGGCTCCATAGACAGATAGCCATGCAGTAACAACTAATAGAGCCCAGTAAGGCCTTACTAGAAGAACAAAAGGGTCAGATTCTTGCATACCATCAGGGAGTAGGGACTGAGAGAGATGAGGTCAGATGGGAGAGGGAAACCCCTGAGCATAACCACAGGAACCCTGGCACCAGAGACTCTAATCTCTTCAATTCCATGGACTCTGCCACCCCCATGTCCACTGGCTCACTGAACCAAGGGCCATGGGGATGGTAGACTTCAACCCAATGGGAAATATGGGGCTAATAGGTCAGCACCTCCCAGAAATAGATGGGCGGGCATCTATGTTCATGTTCCCAAGTACTAGGGCTTTCTTCTCTGATCAGGGAGACTCCAGTGAGGGGAGAGTCAGAGAAATGGACCCTCAGAAACATAACCTACCAAGAGATAATGCGGTAAAATTTGGTGGAGAATTCCATGAGACGAGGCCCACTAAGAGCATACTAAAAACCTCTTTGCAGCTAGGACAGTGGGTGGTGGTACTCAACCAATCCGGGGAGCAAGGAAGAGTCAGAAGACTTTTCTGAGTGCCACAGGACCCAAGGAACTAGGCCCCCACATGCTGCCAGCCATTCCCAAGAATCCAGGAGAGTCTCGAAGTTCAGACAGCCACCTCTGGTAGCAGTGCCTCTGAGTCAGAAGATGAGTGGACCAGGGTGACAAGAACTAAAAAGGCCAACAAAGTTAAGAGGGCTTTACTCAAGGATCCCCTGAAACAAATAAAAGCTATTACGAGCGTCATCACAACCTACCACAAAAATGCCAAATACTCAGTTTGGGAGCACCTTGAGTAATTTGAGCAGATGATGGAGACTTTCCATCTGAAGGACAGCCAAAGCTGTATTCAGTATGTAAAGTGGAAGTTTTCTCCTGAGTACTCCAGCTTCTTTGCAGGGCTGGAGGATCAGAACCATTCCAGATGGTCCACCTGTAGGGCGGCCATCCTGAAACATTTTTCCATTCATAGGAACCCTCAAGAGGCTCGCAAGGCAGCCTACAACTTACAATGTGGGGAAGACCAGGCCCCACAAGAATGTGTTCAGGAATTGAAACGCGCCTTTGCGCAGACCACTAGAAGGGTGCACACTGACAGTAAGGAATTTGTGAACACCTTATTTCTTGCTCTCCCTATGTTTATTATGACCCAGCTAGTGAGGGACTTTCATGACAAAAGATCACTGGACTGGGTCATTGAACAAGTAATGCGCATCTATGAAGTAGAGAAGCCGTTGGTTGGTTTGGGGCTCTTGCTAAGATTTTTACTTTCCAACACCCCTGCTGCTGCTAAGGTGGCAGAGGTGAAGATTGCCCCCATTTTAGATCTGGAGATGGGGTGCCTAAGAATCTTTACACACAGAATCCGACTAACCGCAAACCCAGAAGGCCCTCGGGCCAATCCCAAATGGGGAGCCAGGAAGGTAACCCCACAAATGGGACCCCTAACTCCCCTGACTACATCAACCCACGCTACAAGGGAAATAGACCCATCCCAAGGGCAGGGGGAATCCAACCAGACAGCTGGAAACCCAGGAAACTTCCCTCCTCACTTTCCCCAGGAGGGCAGTAATCCCCCAAATGCCGGAACAAATTTCTTTCCACTGTACCCGCCAAACGTCAACCCCCAAAACAACCCTTCTTTCTTTCCCCACTTTCCTGAGCCCAGACAGCCCAATCCGGGAGAGGGGAGGCCAACAGTGGAGGGGTACCCAAACTTTCCTAACAAGGGGTATTATGCGAGAAGGGATAGTTACCCTTCCCAGGATCAACCCAGGGTAGACCTGAGGACCCCTTACCAGCCAGAGCCGGTGTCCCAACTAGAGCGCCAGGTCCAGAACATGGCACAGGATCTGGGTTGCATGCCGAGGGCTCAACCGAACCCTCGGATGAGCATGGAGGCTCACAAATCCTCCAATCCAGGGTCAGGTGCTCCAGAACAATGATGGGAGAAGAACCCTGACAACCCACCAGTTCCCAGGGAGGAGGCACAAGTGGAAGGGGGGTGTAAAGCCTTGGAGGAAGCTTCCTTTCCCTCTTGTGAAAAGCCCCTGGAAACCCAGGAACTTGAACCAAAATCTCCTGCCCCCGAAAATCTGCAACCCAAGGAGCAGAGGGTGGGTAGGAGAAATACAGAGCCTCAAAAGACCCATTTTGTGGAGGAGGTACAAATCTTCCAGTTTGAAGGAGAGGGGTCCTCAGAGTATTCTCTGAAAAGGTTTTTCTCCTTCAGGGATGGGTGAACTCCTCCCAAAGAAAAATGGGTCCCAAAGGATCTCAATCCAGACTGGGTAGATGTGGGGACGGAGTTAAAACCGCCCATCATCAAACCCCAGATGGACCAGCAGGAAAATCCCCTGGTTCAAACCAATCCTGGTAGCTGCCTCCAAATAGGGGGGGCAGTCCAGAATCAGAACCAGGGGAGACCAAAACACCCCCCACATCTAGCTGTCACCTTTATCTTACAGGTTCCCAAGATCCCAAACAGAATCCTGCCCAAATCACCTCTCTGTCAGTATCCAAAGCAAAGAAACTAACCCACCAGTTGGCCAAACATGTGCATTATCTTTGCCCCCTTGAGGAAAAGGAGGGAAGATTTTATGCCCCTGTCCAGATACAGGGGCAATGTACAATTTTGACACTGGTGGACACTGGATCCCAAGCCACCCTTCTGTCAAAAAGGGCCTTGGATCAACTGAATTCGGGAAGTGGAGAGAAAAACCAAATTCCTCTCACCCCTCTTCCTGGACAGCTCCAGAACTTTGACGGTAACGAAATTCCTGTTGAATTGTCTGCAGAGTTAGACATTAAAATTGTTTACTAGGGAATGACATCCTGCGTAGTTCATCTCCCCTCATAGATTGTGTTACAAAGGTCCTCTGGACCCAGGCTAACAGACAAATAAAATTGAAACAGAGTGTCAACCATGTTAGTTTAAATGACACATGCCACATGGTTGAATAAAAACCTGACCAAATTGAATTTCACTTCCAGAATAATCAAATCCCAGTTGTGACAGTAATTGCAGTCGGACAACAAACTGGTGATGGGGAGTCCTCTCTATTTCTGAAAATCAACCTTCCTTCCAGTCTAAGGTGGAATTCCACACTGGAAGGAAACACTCTGAAATTCTATATACATTCACAATCAGAAAATCCCATCCCTATAGTCCAAAATGATGAGAAATCAGCTCAGAGTTTTGCTGATATTCAGAAATTTGGAGAGCAGTTGTTCATCCCTATTCAGTTAAATGAGGGGAAGGACTCTGTTCTCTGTTCTCGCCCGAGTATGTGTGAACAACTGTAAGAGCTTCATCAGCGAGGCCATGTTCCGCAAACTCCCAAATGATCCAGCCATTCCCATATTTAAACTGTTAGACAAATGGGAAATCGACCTGGAAACACCCAATTCCAAACATCTCCTGCCTAGCAGGTGTATGCTCAAAATGTACATAGGCAACAATAGCATAGTCCATAATTGTTGGGTCGTGCAAGATGTCCCTGCTGCATTTTATTTAAGCAGTGACATTCTCAATCACTTTGCCATTAGTTTGGACCTAATAAACGTCAAAGCTTGGTCCCAGTTAGTGGGTAATCCCATGGACTTTGATGACCCAGAGAAAGAATTTCGGTCAGCTCAACTGCTGCCATATGCAGTTGAAATTCAGATTGGAGAAGAAGTCACCATCCCAGAACGGACCCGACAATTCTTACTGGAAGTGAAAGTTAAAAGAGGACAGAAACTGAAAAATCCTGATGCTTATGTCCATCTGAATGCTCATTTCCAAAAGCAAGGGTTGGGGTAAACCCAACACCACTAGTCAACATAGAACACAACACCATTCCAATAGAGGTGGATGACAGTGACCTAAAGAGTATCACTCTGGGCGCAGGCACCATTATTGGAATGGCGGTTGATGACCAACATTTTTCCATAGATTTAGGTAATGAACTGTTAGGACCAATCCCCAAGGACTGTTTTGACAATGATAGTGACGATGACACAATACCAGACAGGATCTTCACCCGACATGGGGGGAATTTCCTGGTGTACTCTTCCTGCTCTTATGGTAAGGAAGATGTGACCTGTGACTTCAGGAGGGATGAGGTGATCTTTCAAGTCCACGAGGACTGCCTTCCCCACCTGGAGCCATCAGTCTAAATCAGCAGACCAGGGACTTCTCCACCCAGCTGCAGGAGGCTGCTGAGATAGCCAAACTGGAAGTCTTTCCAGGCTTCAGGCAGATGGTTGAAGAGAGAGTCAACCTAGCTGATGCCTGTGAGACTCTGGAGCAAAAGCAAAAATTGAAACAAGTTTTCTTAGATTTTCAAGATCTCTTTTTGGTGGACTCATATGACTGTGGTCGCACCGACATCCACACAACAACAATTCCCACGGACCTGGGCATGACATCAGTGTTTGTGAAGCAATACCGCTTGCCTCTTGCATCAATGGAGTCCCTTACTGACATAATTAAGAACCTTGTGTCCCGAGGGATAATTCGTCCAGTCCACAGCACCTTCAATAATCCAGTGCTGGGGATTTTGAAACCAAGCGGCCTTTGGAGACTCTGTGCTGACCTAAGGGAGCTCAACAAATGGGTCCACACTTCCCGATGGCCTCTTACCTACATTGACCAAGGGCTGGCCCAGATCCAGGGGTCAAAGTTATTTACTGCCATTGACCTGACCAATGGGTACTGGTCTGTACCTGTCAGTAGGGAGGACCAATACAAGCTGGCCTTTACCTTCCGGGGGCAGCAGTACACTTGGACCCGGACTCCCTTCAGATACATCAATTCCGGCAATTAATTTAATATCTTTCTACACAAGGCCATGCCCGACCTGAGTGAGAGGGGTAACCTGGCCTATGTAGATGATGTTCTAGTCAAAAGCTCAACTGTGGAGGAACACATAGCAGAGATCCGTTATGTCCTGACACAGTTGAGGGCTGCCGGAGAAAAACTCTCCTTTCAAAAGGTACAGTGGTGCAGGACCCGTGTCAATTTCTTGGGCATGAGATAACTCCTCAGGGTCTCTGTCCCCAGGAAAATAAAGTAGAAGCCCTCCAGGAAATAAAAGACCCCACAAGTCTGCGGGAATTAAGGAGCCTCCTTGGACTAACGAATTACAGCAGAAATTTAATTGAGGATTACGGAGAGATCACAAGACTCCTGATCCATCTTTTGAAGGGGAGGTCAAGTGGGAGTGGGGTCCAGAACAAGCCTAGGCAGTAAGACAACTGAAAAGAAGCCTCTCACAAGCGCCATGCCTAGCTTACCCTGTCAAAAACAAGGAGTTATTCTTGGAGACTCAAATACATGCTTGACTGCAGTATTATATCAAAAGCATGACAAGGTGAATAAAGTAATGTCCTATGCGAGTAAGAGTAAGACTTTATCGTCTGTGCAGGAAAAAGTCAACAATTGTGAGAAGGCAATCCTGGAAACGGTGTGGGAATTGAAGAATTACCGCCCGTTTATCCACGGGGAACACATCATAGTGGAGACTCCACACCAACCTTTGCAATATCTTCAAAGTGACAGAATCTGGGCCGGAAATGTGAGCAATTCCCGAATTACTTCCTAGATTCTGTCAATGGAAGGCTTTCCTGTGGAGGTCAGATATGGCCAAAACAAGAAGAGTCACCTCGCACAAGATCTGGCTGACTTGCATGATTGTGCCAGAGAAAACTGTCTCGAGGACGAAAGTCTTAAA
This sequence comes from Ambystoma mexicanum, assembly GCF_040938575.1. Classification (NCBI taxonomy): domain Eukaryota; kingdom Metazoa; phylum Chordata; class Amphibia; order Caudata; family Ambystomatidae; genus Ambystoma; species Ambystoma mexicanum. The sequence goes on along the minus strand of NC_090921.1, from coordinate 1,220,907,762 downwards.
ATCAAGGACAACATGGAGGTCTACCTTAATTCCCCACGCAAAGAATATGATGAAGACCAGTGTGAGGGAATGCCCACTGTCTATGTGGATGGGTGCTCCTACCATGTTGACAACAATGGGGAAAAGGAACTTGTGGCTGGCGTAGGGAACGCATGGGTGAATGATGCCCCAGAGCCCTGTGCTGGGTACAAAATCGCTCCCTGAAGTAGTCAAGTGGCAGAGCTGATGGCTGTGCATCAAGCCCTCCTCACTGATGTCCAACACCAACTCCATGGACTGGTCATAATCACAGTCTCAGATTATGTACAGAACGGGTTCGTGGAGCACCTGGTTAACTGGAAAACCAGAGGCATGCTATGTGCTAATAATAAACCATTGAAACATCGGAAATTAATACAAAATATTGATGATCTAGTCACCTCAAATGGGATGACCATCTACTGGAAAAAGATCAAGGGTCATTCTAAAGTAGAGGGACCAGACAAAACTGGATATGATCTAGCTGATCAGCTGGCCAAAACCGGATCCATCCAAGGGGATCTACTTGAGATTGAGGTCCCTGTTGTGGGAAATCCAGGTCACTGCTATCACTAGGTCCCATACAAATGCTCACAATAAACTCTCAACTGCACAATGGAGTAAGGAGACCCCAGATGCTGATTTGATTACAGCTCAAAAAGGGGATCCAATAATTGGTAAGTTTTATCAACACATTGAGGACCCTGAGAACTTTCCCCTGACAGATTCCAATTACATTGGGAAAGAGGACCTCAGAGTGTTGATGAAATGTCCAAAAATGTTCTGAATCCAAGACGGTTTGTTGGTGAGGAGATCCATAGCTGGCCATGACCCGTGGGTGGTCCCTACCTCATTCCGAAGCCTGATGCTAAGTCACGCCCATGATGCGTCCACAGCCAGTCATCGGGGGTTTCATACCACATTAGAAATCTTACGAGAGGTTACATACTGGCCACACATGGGGCAGGACCTCGACCAATACTTGAAGGGGTGTCTTGTGTGTGCACAATTTCAGCAAACATCACTCACACACCGTACTCCCCTACAAAAGACGGGGATGACACTGCCTTGGTCAGATTTACAAGTCGATTATATTGGGCCTGTGATTCGCCCCTCTAGGGGGAATAAGTACATGTTGACCATGACATGCTTGTTCACTAAATGGGTGGAATGTTTCCTGGCCCCAAATTGCAAGGCAGAAACAGCAGCTGCCCTGATGATCAACCACATCTTCTCGTGTTTTGGACTACCCCGAAGGATTGAGTCAGACCGAGGTAGCCACTTCACTAGTGAAGTGATGACAAAGATGTGGGAGATACTTGGGGTCAAAAGGAAACTACTCATTGCCTACCGGCAGCCTCTAGTGGTGGAGTTGAGAGATACAACTAGACTATTGTGAACATATTAAAAAAATGTGTGGCAGATTCTGGGCCAGTTGGGACATTCGATTACCTCTTGTCCAGATGCCCATCAGATCTACCCCTTCTTCTGCAACAAAAATTTCTCCATTTGAGCTGATGACTGGACGAAAGATGGTGCTAACCCAGCATCTGCTCTACAGAACCCAATAGCAAACCTTGATAAATGCCTCCACAACTCATGAGTATGTTGAGAATCTGAGAAAACACCTTCAACATGCTTGTGTCTATGCTCAGCGGAGTCAAAATCTGCATCCGCAAGGGCAGTTTGGTAGAATGGGAGGACAAGTGGGTCCACATAAACCAGCTGAAGAGTTGCCATCCAGGTATACTTTGCAGCAAATAGAAGAGCCAACCGGAAACCCAGAGGGGGAAATTCCATATCCCTAGAAAATTCCAACTGTTAAAAACCATTAGTAAATACAGGCGGGGAATATTGTAAATTGTATTCAATGTATGCATCTGCCCCACTACATGAATAGTAGTGGGAACATTTACATAACCATGCTTTGTTCTGTCTCATAGCACTGGAACCAAGAATTTATAAGTACCAAGGAGGACCACTCGGGGACCGAGGGAAAGACCCAAGGGGCCCGGAGTATCGCTCCATACTCCCATCCAGAACCGGCGAGGAGAACATGTCGATCCAGCACTGATGGGAGAAGCAGACAACTTTCTTCACCTGGACCAAAGAAAGAAAGAAGATCCCAATCTCCCGACTTCCCCTTGATGAGCGGTCAAACTCAAGTCGGCGGGGTGGGGCTCTGTGGGATGTTCTGACCCACTTTTGCTCTGCCAAGTGGCATCACTGTGTTCTGTTGTCGCCAGAAACATTAAATTAGACGGAAAACCCTTGTGCACGCCAAAACCGCTGAAAAATTGCACTTTGAAAAGCACAAAAAGATGGCTGCCAATCTGCCATGCATGTTGTCAGTGGTGGAACAGAGCTCTCACTCCTGAAACATGTCACTAGGCTCCACAACAATTGAGAATGGAGTACAGAAGGAAAAAGCAGTGCTTTGCTAAAGGAAACCCCAAAATCTTGTTTTAGATCCCCTTTTTCTTTGTTGCTGAAACTGCAGAATGTTGGTACAAAACATCCAAAATTCTTACTGGGTGCTACAATTCACTTAGTTCAAGAAATCATTGTGAACTTGCAAGGTCCTGAAAATCTGAAAGCATCAAGGGATTTCAACAGCAAAAGTGGTCGGTCTGTGGATCTGTCAAAATCTGGATGCAGTACCCTGGGCCACCTGAATGACCGCTGTCAGGAGCCTACCTGATTAAACTTTAAACATGTATAAACTGAAATCAAATGTTTCAATTTAAGAGGCCTGTTATGGAGAGTAACCCATCTTGTAATTGTTTTGATTCCAAGGTTTAAAATCTTGAATAAGTATCTAGCTATGATTTGGCCCACATGTTTTTTGTTTGCTAAGGGAAAATTCAACAGAATTAACAGTTAAAATAAGCTGGCTAAAGCTACCCAAACTGGAATAACTGCTTTCCTCACAGAGGCAATGCCTTTCCCCCCACCAGGAAATCACACCAAAGCGGTAATTATATGCTTTGGGAAGAACCTGGTCTGCAGTGGGGAAGGAAACAATTAACAGCTGCAAAGCAGGAACACTAGGTGTGAGGACAGTCATAAAATGGCCTCTGCCAAGAGAACAGGAAGGAGACTGTTTTTCGACTGACGGGAGACAAAAAGAGGTGGAGACAAACAACCATCTGTGGCTGTACATTCACAAGGAACATTTTGTTTAAAGACTTCTAACTTACCACTTAAAATTGTGAAAAATACAAAAGTAACACAATTGTAAATCTAAATTTTTGTTACACATTTAAAGAGGCGGAAAGATCGTGTGACATGTTCTGGAAGGAAACGGCAGAAAATGTGATTTTACACCAGAAGTATTTCTGCTAGAAGTATGAAACTTTATACACTTATGCCCATGTTATACCCACACACTTGTAGAAATTTGCTGATAAATTGGACATTGTTTTCCTGATGAAAAGGGTGGAATTCAGTGAAAAGCAGACAGTAGATCCCACAGTGATGGGGTTTTGAGGAGTAGCTGCTACACAAACTATGTAATCTGTATATGTGATTGTAATAGAGGTTGCACCTGTGTAAATATGTATTGTGTCAAAAGTAGATTTTGTGTTCAAGAGGCTAGGGGTGGACTCTAAGCCTCATAAACCCACACCAGAAAGGTTATACACTGTTTTTCTCCTCCTATCAAGGCAGAGAGGAGACCCTGACCAACCCCAGTCAAAGGGGCGAGCTTAGGATAAACCAGCCCACACACCCCCTTTCTCATAGCATAAATAGAGACAGCAGTGGGCAGAAAAAGACAGACAGATTCACCCACGTTCCGAATGCTAGTGGAGCACCCTGTGGCAGAACTTTCCATCTTGCTTGCTCAAGACTCCAGCAACTTAGCAAAGCAGAAAGGCAAATTGCATAGCAGAACCCTTTTCAACTAGGCCTTAAATTCCAGAACCAGATTCCCACCACCTAAGGGCAGCATCAAAATACAGCCGGGCTGCGCTGTACTGTTTAACTGCTGAACATTTTTATCACCAGAACCAAAAAGGGCAGATCCAATCCAGTCCTGTGCCGTGCTGTGACCAGAGTGCCTTGCACATCCGATCCAGTCCTGTGTAATGCCGGGACCAGAGCGCCTGGCCGATTGGTTCTGGTACAGACAGCTGGGCACATCGGGTTGGGCAGCAGACTCCCTTCCCTGACCAGAAGTTTGACGGACCAGAATCCTGACGGTTCCGTTTAAAAAAATATTTAGTGATCATCTATAGAAAGAACTGTGTCACTAGCATATGTACTGTCCATAGTTAATCCCTATATTAAACCCATCGTATCTTGTCTTCAGAACTTGATATTGTTAGGAGTATTTTTGAATTGGCTGAACTCTCTATCCAATCCCTCCTAACTTCCTCTTGTGTTAGTATTGTTAAAACTATCTCTGCGCTGATATTTTCTCATCTGAAGAAGGCGGGACCACTGCAGGCAGTTACCCTGATCAAGAGGCTGTGTTCTTGTGTGGTATTCATTTATTTATAGTCATCTTCTAGTGTAAGAAATCATTTTGTCATTTTAAAAGTGCATTCCTGTTTCCCACACTTGCACCTATCCGTAAAAAATGATCTCCACTAAAACATCCATAACGCTAGAAACAGAATTTCAACTTCTGCTTGTAGCTAACATCAATAGCTTTAAATCGCATCTAAAACCGCATCCCAAATCCATACAGTTCTCCAGTTATCACGATCATCGTGCAGTGAAAAGTTTGCAGTGAATTCTGTATTTGGGAAATTCTTAAACGTGTAAAACAGCTTATGAATGCTCCAAACCTTAATTTTAAGATTTCAAATTGTTTCTTGGTATTAAATCATTGCAAGTGTTTGTGTGCATCTATCCAAAGTGACTCCCAGAAGAATTATAACATTTTCAGCAATTTAAACCATGTTTAGTGTTTTTACCCAATCCATTCTAAGAGAACTTTAAAAACCATTCTGACAGCTTGCCAGTCAATTCTGTATTTCTCTTGTGTGGGCTAGAGGGAAAGTGGGATTGATATTCTGTGTGAATGTTTCCATCCTGAATACCTGCTTTCTCCTCCTATCTCTTTACATTGGGGGGTTGAGGGGGTCGAGGGGTGTGCAGTGGGAACCTTTAACCACAGTGCTATTTGATCTGCACACACACATGGAAGTATTATTTCTGTGCTGATTGTTTTGCTCACTATTACTCCTTGTGTATTAAAGAGATTATTCAGTGCTACATCACCCCATTAGTGATTATTGTGAACCCATTAAAACATAGTGTGATTAAATTATAAATATATAAATAAGTATTTTAACTTTGCAAACCAGCCGGATACCTGGTTCAGTGTGACCGGGGGGGTTCCAGGAGAGGGGCGTGATATGAGTGGTACATCGTTCAGAATAAAAGAACTTTTAGACAACAAATAAATGAGGATTTCAGTTGTGCATTACATGCTATGCATTGACTTGGGTGAGTGCCGGATTTGTATCACTTACAGGTTTGATAGTAACACCTTTGTGTTATCAGTGTGCTCTTTGAACTCTCCAGTATTGCAAAGAGGGAATGATTGACGTAGAGAGTGGTGATGCACTCCATGGTAGTCCCTGCTGATTTGTCCACTGCGAATGAGGCATCAGCCAAAGCTTGTTTGCAAGCTTGTTGTAATTACACAACCCAAAAAATTGCTGCATCTCTCTCTCTGTTGTGGGTTTTGCTGTCTTGTGTATTGTCGCTGTCCTTTCTGGCATCATCTGTCGGCCATTTTGTGGAATCATCTGTCCAATGAATAGTACTTCCTTCTGACAATATTGTAGTTGTGCTTTGTCCACCTAGTATCCCTTGTCAGCTAACACTGTCAGCATGTGCACTGAGTAATTTCTTCTGTCGTGCTGCAAAGCAAAATGTCATCTACATACTGTATGCCCCTGCTCTCCATCTGTACATTGCTAGGTCCATCTGGAGCACCCTGTTGAATATGGAGGGTGAGTCACAGTACTCTTTAGGAAGTCTTGTATGTTTCCACTTCTGGTTTTTATACATGACGGAAGTCAAATCCTGTGAGTCTGCGTGTAGTGGTATAGAGAAGAAAGCATTCTTCAAGTCTATGACTATGAAACAGGCAGCTTCCACTGTAATGCTGGACAAAATCATTTCCAGATTTACAGGTTGGCCTCTTCTACAGTGAACCTACTGAGTCTATCACAGGGGACTACAGAAGCCCTGCAGTGCCTCTAGAGACAAGACATCAGTTCCTACAGTTAGCCCACAAGATTCCTTTGGCTAGTCACTTAAGCTTTTAGAAGACCAAGCAAAGGCTTTCTCTGTATTTCGCCTAGGTTGGGGTCTGATGTAGATAAATTCTGTAGGAGCTGTCACACTTGTCAGACATCTGGCAAGAGAGGAGCCAAGAATGTGGCACTGTTTGTGCCTCTGGCAGTGGTGGGAGTCCCTTTTGAGAGGGTAGGAATCAACATTTTTGGTCCCTTAGACCCTCCAACCTCTTAAGGCAATCGATTTATATTGGTTGTAGTAGACCATGCTACTAGGTATCCTGAAGCCATATCTATGAGGAATGTTACAGCTCAGGCTGTTGCTAAGGCCCTACTTGGTATTTTTACTAGGGTAGGTTTTCCTAAGGAAGTCATCTCTGACAGGGGATCAAACTTTATGTCACACTACATGCAGGCCATGCGGAAACAATGTGGAGTGACTTACAAGTTCTCAACTGCCTACCATCCCCATAGAAATGGGTTGGCAGAGAGGTTTAATAGAACTATGAAGAGCATGATAGGTGCTTTGGAGGAAACCCTTAGAAGAAAGGGGGACCTTCTACTGCCATGCCTTCTATTTGCTTATAGAGAAGTCCCTCAGGAGGGTGTTGGATTTAGTTCCTTTGAGCTTCTCTATGGTCATCCAGTTAGAGGTGCAATGGGCCTAATTAAGGAGGGGTTAGAGAGTGCACCTTCCCCCAAGCCAGTGAGAGTCACTGACTATGTGCTATGTCTCCGGAGGAGAATGACACACATGATGACAGAAGCACCTGATAATTTGAAAGCAGGTCAGGTTCTGGTGTAGCACTGGCATGACCAGAAGACCAACATGGTTAAGTTTACTCAAGACCAGCAAGTTCTAGTTATGGTACCTACAAGGCAAAGGGCCTTACAGGACAAATGGATTGGACCCATCAAGGTTGTGGGAAAACCTGCAAAGGTCAATTATTTGGTGGACTTAGGCAACCCGAAGGAGCACCAAAGGGTCTTTCACACCAACCGTCTAAAAGCCTATGTCTGAGGACCAGATGTGGGAGCTTTGCTTCCAGCATCTGCTCAGGAGGAGGAGGAGGAGAGTGAACCTCTACCTGATCTCCTCAGGGGACAACCTTTAGATGGGAAGATAGAAGGAGGTCATCCCTCTTCTAATCTGATACTAGAACAACATGAGAAGTGCAAATCTCTGTTAAATCAGTTTGCCCCTCTGTTTTCACTATCACCAGGCTTGACCCCTTTGGGGCCAGCATGATATTCTCACTGGCGACTGTTTACCTGTTAAACAAAGAGGTTACATGATGTCAGATCATGTAAGAACCCACATAAAGGAGGAGGTCAAAAAGATGCTTGATCTAGGGGTAATAGAGGATCTACCAGCCCATCGTCAAGTCCTTTTATACTAGTACCAAAGGCAGGATCTAAGGAGTTGCGATTCTTTGTGGGCTATATAGCTCTAAATGCATTCACAACGACTGATGCCCATCCTTTACCTAGGACAGATGAACTGGTGGACAAACTTGGTTCAGCCAAGTACCTCAGTACATTTGTCTGTTACGCTCACCTGGTCTCTGTGGAAGTGTTGGGGCATGGTTGGAGCCCTCCCGGTGGTGATGTCACTCAGGTCTGACTTCGCCCTCTATTTGGTGATGGGTGGTAATAGGTGATTCTGCTCGGGACTGCTCCTGTGTGGAGAATAGGGGGTGTGAGTATGCCAGCTTGTGTGCCTAATCCCCTTCCAGACCCCTTCTCCGAAACCATAGTACCCGTGGGATGCGCTGTCCCTAGAAAGCTCACCTGTTGATTAGTTTTGGCATGCACTCCGTCCTGCTGCTTCTGGCAGGGGCGCTTGCATGATCTGGACCGAGTTCCTTGACTGGTCCCTTGCATGTGGTAGTCCAGTCCTGCTGTGACTAAGCCACTAAACTTCAGGTAAGTGTTCCTGTTTGCCTTTTTCTTTCCTCATCTGTTTTTGTATTTGTATTTGTATTTATTTATTTGTATGGCGCAACAGGCCCAGGGGCAACCGGGCACATCACTTAGTTACAACATAGGAAAAACAGACAGAACCATAATTACAAAGTTTACAAATATAATAAATAATTTACAGGTATAATAATAGCAATGAGAGGACAAGCATATTATATATACATGTACAAATTGAGCAGCGAACCCAGAGCTAAATGTCCTGGGCTGCCAGCCAGGTTTTCGTAAGGTGTTTGAATCTCGGGAATGAGGGTTCTGCTCTAAACTCATTAGGAAGCGTGTTCCAGAGTTTAGCTGCCAAGATAGGGAAGCTAATTCCACCTGATCTTTAGAGATTGAAACGTGGAACCTCAAGGCAGTTTAAATGAGCCATTCTGCGGGGTCTAATGGAGTTGTGGAGGGCAAATCGGTTGGCCAGGTAACAGGGAGCTTGGTTATGAAGGCATTTGTAGGTAAGAGCCAGGGTTTTCAGGGCGATACGGTGTGGGACTGAGAGCCAGCGAATATTGCGTCTGGTGTCGGATATGTGTTGGCGCCTGGGAATGTTGAGGGCAGCTCTAATCACATTGTTTTGGACAATTTGCAACTTGTTTAGGTTGCAGCAATTGGTGCCTAGGTAAAGTGCATTGCAGTAATCAATCTTGGATAATACAAGAGTTCTGGCCAGGGTGACACAATTGGTTGCGGAGAGGAAAGGGCGACAGGCTGTAATAAGCTTGCAGGTATATGCCGCTGCGGAAGAGACTGAGTTAGTTTGTCTGGTCAGGGATAGGGTCGAGTCAATGTAAATCCCTAGGGTTTTGGTGTACTTGGAGGTTGGGATAATATTCCCATCGATGATGAAGTACTTGAACACAGGGTCGAGTTTGGTAAGTTTTTGTGGCGAACCAAGAATAAGGAGCTCAGTCTTTTCATCATTAAGACAGAGTCCGTGTTGAGCCATCCACGCCTGGATGACCTGGTAGATGAAATTGATAGCGAAGGAGTCAGCCGTGTAGTCATCTGAGATAGGGATTAGTATCTGGGTGTCGTCGGCGTAGTTGGTGTAAGTGACACCCAGATAGTCCAAGATATCGAAGAGAGGTTTGGTGAACACGTTATACAACATGGGTGAACACAAGATCCTTGTGGCACGCCACACGAGACAGGTGCAGGTGGGGCGGCTGCTAGTGGAGAGAACACGCGCATAGATCTATTGTCTAAAAAGGAGCTAATCCAAGTTGTAGCTTTATCGGAGAAGTGTGTAGCTGATTTAAGGTGGTGGCAGAGGATTTCATGATTGACGAGATCAAAGGCCACCGAAAGGTCCAAGAGGAGTAAGAAAGCAAGTTTGCCTTTGTCTTTTAGATCTTCAATCTGTGTTTTTAAATCTATGAGGGCTGTTTCAGTGCCGTGACGTAGCCGGAACTCAGATTGCCTAAGTCCCAAGAGTTTGTTAGATTCAAGGTAATCTTGAATTTGTAGATATGCTGCACGGTCGAGGATTTTTAGTAAAAACGTGACTGTGGTGATTGGCCTGTAGTTTGTGGGTATACTAACGTCCAGGGTAGGTTTTTTCAATAGGGGGATGACCCATGCGTCCTTTAGATTGTCAGGTACGATCCCAGAGCTAAAGGAAGAGTTGATGAGCGTAGTAATGAATGGCGCTAGGTCATGAGCTGCTTCCTTGATTATAGCTGCCGGGCAGAGGTCGCCTTGGCAATTGATCGGTTTAAGGCTGGTGATGATCTTTTCCACTTCGGAAATGGGGAGTGGAGAGAAGCTAAAAGGCGTCAGAGAGTCTGGGATGGGGTGGTTTAGGGTGGGGATAGGGTTGGGTTGTGGGTTGGGTTGTAGTCTTGATTGTTTGTTATTGATTTTAATTTGGAGGGTGGCAATCTTGCCGAGGAGAGCCTCTTGTATTTTGGTACACCAAGTGATATCTTTGATGCAAGTGTCTGGTGCAGTGACAGGGGTTTCAAGTTCTTTTAGGATTTTAAACAATTCTTTGGTGTTGGATTTGGCTTGTTCGATACGTTTATTGTAAGTGTAATTTTTAGCCTGGAATATGGCTTCTTTGTAGTTAAGGGTGGCCAGGAGGAGGCACGATTTGTTGGCTGCGGACTGGTTTCTTTTCCAATGTGATTCCGCAATTCATTTTTCTTTGTGCAGGGTTCTGAGCTGGGGTGTGAACCAAGAGTTCAGGTGGGCTTGAGGTTTGGGTTTTCTCAATTTGGATGGGGCGATGATATCTAAGGCTTTTTGCATAGCGGGGTTAAAGGTGTCAACCATAGCCGTGGGGTCGGAGCATGAGCAAACCTGGTCATTGAGAGCCGGGAGGAGTAGGGGGAGGAGTCTGTCGCAAGTGATGTCACGTTTATTGCGGGTGGCAGTAGCCAGTGCAATGGTAGGAGAGAGGCTGGCAGGTATGGACTGAATGTTAAATGTAATTAAGTTGTGGTCGGTCCATGCGTACTGTTGGTTAGAGATGATATGGATAGGACAATTGTGGGAGGCTAGCCATTCGAGGGTTCTGCCCTTAATGTGGGTAGGTTGGTTGATAACCTGTATGAATCCTGCATTCATAAGCATATTATCAATAGTCATGGCAGCAGTGTCATTGGGATCATTGAGGCCCAGGTTAAAGTCCCCTAATATCGAGGCTTGGGATTTGGTTTTGGTGTTATGAGTGATGATGTTGGAGAGGTCCTCAGCGAAGGTGGATAGCGGCCCAGGTGGCCGGTAAAATAGATGGAAGGTGATAGAATGGTTAGGAGTGATGGCTAGTTTGGCTGTCAGTGCTTTCATAGAGGAAAAGTGATGCGCACAGAGGAGAGGTGGAAGTTTAGAGCATTTTTATGGATGATGGCAATGCCACCACCTTTGGACTGGTTAGAGTTACGATTGTGTCTGATAACATTGTAACCTGGAGGGATGGCAAGGGAGAGTAGTGGGCCAGAGGCTGCGTGAAGCCAAGTTTTGGTGATAGCCATAAAGTCGAGGTCGAGGGTAAGAATAAGGTCAGCCACCTCTAGAGCGTGAGCCGTGAGTGATCTGACATTGATTAATGCACCCTTAATATTGTTATTGTTAGGAAGATTGGGGTGAGGTGATGATGGGTTTTTCAAGTGTGTGGATGTGGTGGAGGTCAGAGGCTGTTTGTTAAGATGCACAGAGTGATGGGAGGCATGCGTGAGTCGCGAGCCAAGTCTGGCATTTCTCAGGGTGATGGAAATGGTATGTTTAGTGAAGGTCTGGAAGCAAAGTGTTGGAGCCATAAGGCTGGGTTGTTGAGGTAAGGGTTGGTGTGGTGAGCAGTGGACGGCATAGTCATGGTGTTGTGAAGATTGGGGTAGTGGAGGGAGGCGGTGGTGTAATTGGGTGCTGTCCCACTGGCGTGCCGTGTGAGGTACAGTAGGGTGGGCATTATTCTTGAAAACAGAGTAGTGAGGGTGGAGGGCATGTTGGCCTAATACAGTCTAAGAGCAGATGCCTGCCAGATCTACAAAAAGGGTGGTTGAGGTAGAGGTGCTGTTGTAGGCAATTGCACACAATGTTAAACAATAATAACAGTGACCACCGTAGATGCAGTGGCATGCACAGAAAGTAAGGCAGTAGTAACCGCGGTAGCAGTGTATTAGGGTACAGATACTTAGATAACTAGATGCCTAGATTCGATTTTAGCAGAGGGAGCCAAAAAGGCAGTCGATTAAAATGCAGAAGGCACAAGTTCAAATACATAATCCAAACATACCTAGATTCGATTTTAGCAGAGGGAGCCAAAAAGGCAGTCGAATAAAATGCAGAAAGGCACAAGTTCAAATTCATTAGTAACGAACACATAAATGTGATTTGTCTATGAGGAGAGTGGATAGTAGAGATGTCTACCAGAATGTAGAGTACATAGGTCCGACTGAAGGTGGCATACTGTTGCGAATGTTTTAAGCAACCTTATCGTCCAATGCAGTGGCTGGGACACATAGCAGATGCCGGTAATGTAATAAAGGGAGCAGATTGAGTGGACAAGGTAAGGGGCGCAGGTGGAGTAGGTAGGACAAATATGGATTACTCACAACCTCATAAGAAATGAGCAGAGGGTATGGCCCTGGGCTCTGGCCAGCTCAGGACAGTCTCTGGACAGTTGTTGGCCTGGCCCTCAGGGCCTTTCCCAGAAGGGCCGGCTTGCGCCTCCCGGCGACTGATGGGTGGAGAGTCACGCTGGGAGAGCCAATCATCAGTCTTCTCAGGTCAGGTGAAGGAAGCACAGAGGAGGGGATGTAGTGATAAGCTGCTAGGCGCTTGCAGTAACCTGCATTTGCACTAACCCACTGAGCTATCTTGTGTGTATTAGAGCCTATTCGAAGCGTGGAGGAAAATGCTGACATCAACCAGGACTCTCAAACTGGGTGAGCCTGCATGCTTGCAAGGGGTTAATTGCAAAGGCCTTTTTTGAAGACATAAAACATCGTGCTTTAGCAAGAGGCTCCATGCAGTTCGTGGGAGCCAGGCATTGCTTTGCCCGTCTTCGCTCTGCAAGTCAGGTGCACTGATAAGACAAGAATGCAAAGAAACAGTGCCCGAAGCCTGGGAGCCAAGACTGGCTGTTTCCAGTCTTGTAACTTTCCAAGCAAAAAACATGTTTACTGCCAGGAGGGAAGAGCCTAGAAGCTTCTCGAAGAGCTGACACGTCATGATGATTGACGTGCAGCTCCTAATAAGAGAACTATACTTGGACCAGGGAGGGGGGACTCATCCTGGACTGTTGGAAAGACGTGCGTATCAAGGACAGTGCCTGGACGACCAGCTGTGCGCTATCAGGGCCGAGGCTCCTAACATCACATCCCTGCTCTGGTGTAGGACTGTGGGGGCTTGGCCAGTCCTCCCCTCCTCTGCTGAGGAGTGCCGGGCACCAGATAGCGGCGAGGGTCCTGGATGTGATCAGATCGTATCTTCATCTACATTTCATTAGGAGCGTAAGACCAAATAATTGCATATTCATCTGTGATTGATAATTGGCATTATATAGCTTGCACTCTCTATTTCCACATTATTATAAATTGCTGCTTAGTTTTCATTAGTCATTGTAGATAATAAATGCAAGCATCATATTCTGTGTGATTGGCTTTTTTCCAGACTGAGTTCATCGTGCTTCTTAAACCTTATTTGTGTGGGAAGGTAATTAGGAGTGATTTACTTTGCACAAAGGGCTGGATCCCAGGGAGGTGCGGGTACTGTTTATCACTACATTTGGCGCTGTGAGCAGGGTTTTCGAGCACGATGCCCTTCTGGAAAAGAAATACAAAAGATGAATGCAATGGGGAAGATAGTGCACTCTGTCACATTCCAGGATGGCCGGCATCAAATGCTTGGTCGGGTGTGGCAGATATTTTGCATCGGTACTCGGCACCGATGGCATGGGACATGCTTGAAAATGATGTTTCCCCGGCGGTAATTAGTAAGTGCTTGGAGAGTTTACCGCTTGAGAAATGCAGAAAGGAGCTCAAGGCAGCAGGAAATATAGGCTGGTTATTCCTGCAGGCGCTCAGAAAGGTGCATGAGAATGAATTGCTTAAAGATGCTAAAATTAGTAAATTAACAGACGAGATATCCCTGCTCCAAGAGCAACAAATTATTATGAGAGAGACCCTTGAATCGTCCGTTAAACGGGCTGATCAGATGGAGGACAGGTGTGCCTCTTTAGCTGTGCGTGTAGCCACGCACAAGCGCAGACAGCAGCGGGGCAATCCATCAAAGATAAGGATTCGCGCGCTAATTAGGAAAGATAACTGGGACCCAAATTTATGGTCGGGTGAAGTCAGTGATAGTGAAACTGAGCAAGCACATGACTGGAATGAGTCTGTTGAGATTAGACTTGCTGAATTAAATTGGTCTGATGGAGAAGAGCTGGAATGTGTTCCAGAGAAATGTGTTTATCCAGCACGGCCATTAATCACTAACAAATCAAAGGGCCAAGCTGGCGGTGCAAATATTCAAAATACAAGGATTGTCCGTGATTATACACAGACAGAGCTTTTAGAGATTGCTAAGTTATTTAGACAGAAGCTAGGTGAAGCACTTTTGACTTGGTTCCTTCGCATCTGGGACACGGGTGCCGATAGTATCTTCTTAACCCCAGAGGAACTGTTAAAGATGGGTTCACTCACTACTAATGTGATGTTGGGACAGATAGTGCGCGGTGCGCTCGGACAGCAAGGTTCTCATTCCTTGTTTAATTGGCTTCAGACTGCCCTAATGAATCTGTATGGGAGTCCAATGGATATGGAAGAGAGTTGGGGCTGTTGGCAGTCACTAACTGAAGCAACAAACCAGCTTAGAGAGATGGGTTTGCAGTGTGCACTGTACAGTGCAAATTTTGCAGGGCCTGACATGGAGTTGTTTACAGCTGGCATGCGCGCACGTTTGTTAAGAAATGCACCGAGTCACATGAAGGGCGCATTGCTTTCATTGCTGGGTCCAGCGCAGGGCAAAGCCATTGGTGAAGTGGCACTTCTGTTAGGGCAACTAGAAGGGCTGGATGTACGCAAAGCAGCACGTCTAGTGGCTGCAAACAATGATTCAGAAAAAAAGCGTGGTAAAAATGTAAAGTATAAAGAGAAAGCTGATACTGTTGAGATCACACGCAAACAAATGTGGGTGGACCTGCTAAAGGCAGGAATTCCAAGAGATGAGATAGATGGTAAACCCACATCTGAGCTGCTTGAGAAATGGAAAAAAATTAAAAGACAGGGACGGGAAAAAACTAAGCCCTCTGCACCCTCTGAAGAGGAGGTGTTAAAGCCCAAAGTGCGAGCAAAGGGTTACCCTGATTTGGCAAAGAACAAGTGGGAGGTCCCAGACCCCATTTTTGATTGAAGGGCTGGCTCTGTCTTTGAGGTACGGTTAATAAAGAGAACTAGCCCCAGAGACAGACGCCCTTTTGTGCCACTTACCTTGTACTTGGATGAGAAAGTAAAACATGTTTTGGCTCTATTAGACACAGGAGCTGAGGTAACCATTCTGAATGGCAATCCCAGTAAATTGTCTGGTCCCAGAGTTTTGGTCAATGGTTATGGGGGAGCAGAAACTGTTGCAAAAGCCTTTAATGTAAAAATGTCAATTGGTGAGGGATTGCCTTTCACAGCAAATGTTTTGATTGCAGATATACCAGAGTACATCCTTGGCATGGATGTGTTGTTGGGCAAAAGTGTGACTACAGATTTAGGCGAATTTGTTTTTGGCAATCGAAAAATCCATGTGAGAGTTGTTAACCCTGTTGTGGTTGGGCATGCCAAATGGTCCCCCTTGCATTTACCTCCTCCTGCTGACCCAGTGTGTGTGAAACAGTACCGGTTGCCAGGAGGACATAAAGAGATTGGTGAAACTATTGAGTCATTGGTGAAAGCTGGCATAATGAGGCCGGCAGTCAGTCCATTCAACTCGCCGATCTGGCCTGTCCGCCGCCCGGATGGGGCATGGCGTCTGACAATTGATTACCGCATTTTGAACAAGAAGGTGCCGCCCTTAGCTACGGCGGTGCCAGACATCATTACCCTGATTGAAAACCTTACGAGAGAAGTGGGTGAATGGCATGTGGTCCTTGACCTGGCCAATGCATTTTTCTCCATTGATATTGACACTGAATCACAAGACCAATTTGCTATCACTTGGGGAGACAGACAATTTACCTTTACTAAATTGCCCCAGGGGTATGTGCATAGTCCCACTCTGTGTCATGGATTGATTGCCAGAGACTTAAAGATGGTGCAATTGGATAATGTATTTATTGCTCATTACATTGATGACATCATGCTGACTAGTGTTGAGAAAGAACATGTAGAAAATGCTGCTGAAAAGTTGATCACACACATGCAAAATCGGGGGTGGGCCATAAATCCCAAAAAGGTACAGGGGCCTGCTCAAGAGGTGAAATTTCTAGGTGCAATCTGGTCTGGGTCAGTTAAGAAAATTCCCGACCCGGTAATTGATATGGTTCAGCAGATGGCTCCACCAGCAGATAAAAAAGAGGCACAAAGATTCATTGGGTTAATGGGGTTTTGGAGAAATCACATACCTCATTTAAGCCTGATACTGAAACCCATTTACAAAGTCACCAGAAAGAAACATGACTTTACATGGGGCCTAGAGCAACAGACTTCCTTCCAACAGGCTAAAGATGCATTGCAAAATTACATCATGCTGGGGCCCCTGACAAAAACTGATCCTTTTGAATTGGAAATTCTTGTCTACAATGACGTGGCTGTGTGGAGCTTGTGGCAAAAGCAAGGACATAAAAGAGTGCCACAGGGGTTCTGGTCAAGGAAACTCACAGATCCTATGACAAGATACACTCCTCTTGAGAAACAAGTTGCTGCAGTGTACTGGGCTCTAGTTGAAACTGAAAGAATCACAGGCGAGCAACCAGTGACAATTTGCACAGAAATTCCAATCATGGGCTGGGTGCGTGACACTGCTGCAAATGGGAAAAGTGGCAGAGCACAAGACGCCACTCATGTCAAATGGAAATGGTATTTACAGCAACGTGCGAAAGCTGGCCGCACAGGGGTTTCCAGACTGCAAGAACAAATGCTGGAGGCAGTAGATCTGGATGCGATGCCTGAACCAAACACCCATGTGGCGTTGCCAGAATCTCCCTTCAAAGTCGCACCAGCCTATGATACATTGACAGAAGAAGAACAAAAGTCTGCATGGTTCACGGACGGCACGGCAAAGTATGATAAAGGGCAAAGACACTGGCAAGCTGTCGCATTCCAGCCCCATCGAGAAACACTGCTAATGAGGGAAGGTGTGGGAGGATCAAGTCAGTATGCTGAACTGCAAGCAGTGGCCTCCGTGATTGAACAGGTGAAGGAAACAGAGACTGCATACATATACACAGACAGTTGGGCCACATATCAAGGCCTGACACATTGGGCACCGGCATGGAGAAGAGATGGTTGGCAAATCAAGAACACGCCGATCTGGGGAGGGCCAGACATCTGGGAAGAGATGTGGTGCAAAGGTGAGAGGTGCAAAATCTGCATTGGGCATGTCGATGCACACATGCCCCCTGACACCTCACTGGCTGCCCTGTTCAACAATGAAGTGGATCAAATGGCAAAGATTCGCCCAGTGACAACACCGCAAGAAGCTGAGGTGCTGCAAGGGATGGCGGATTGGGCACACCAAACCTCAGGGCATCTAGGGCAAACAGGAACTTATCAATGGGCAAAAAAGAGACAATTGCCCATTACCATGGATCAAGCCAGACAAGCTGCCTCCCAATGTTCCGTGTGCAGTGAAGTGAAGCACTACCCTCTGGAGAGGAAGCCACAAGGCCCTTTGAGAAGAGGTGAAAGAGCTGCTAGCGTATGGCAAGTTGACTACATTGGCCCTTTACCGCCCGAGAATGGAAAGCATTATGTGTTGACCATGGTAGACACATACTCTGGACTGTTATTAGCTTATCCAGCCGCCCATGCAGATCAAAGGGCTACCTTGCAAGGCATGGAATACCTCATCAGACACTATGGCATCCCGGATGAAATCCAATCAGACCAAGGCAGCCATTTTGCTGGACACAATGTGCAAGACTGGGCACTAGAGCAAGGCATAAAGTGGACACTGCACATCAGCCGATACCCAGAATCCTCTGCTTTGGTGGAACGTAGCAATGGGCTGCTCAAGCAACAAATAAAGAAGCTGACTAAGACTCACACTCTCAAGGGGTGGTCCAAACATCTGGCAGATGCACTGTTTGAACTGAACAATCGTCCACTGGGAAATCGCCAGACACCCTTTGTGAGACTGACAAGTGAGAAAGTGGAATCTACAAAGACTCTTGTTGTGTGGAAAACTGACAAAGAAGCTAAGCTGCCTGTACAAGCCACTGCAGGCAGCATTGGACTTGATCTATCTACCTGTGAAGATGGTGTTATACCGGCGGGGCAAACCAAATCCATCTCGCTGGGTATTGGCATCAAATTGCCGGCTGGCACTTATGGACGCATTGCTGCACGATCCAGCCTGGCAAAACAAGGCATTGACATATTAGGAGGTGTGATTGATCCTGATTATAGAGGGACTGTTTCGGTACTTTTACATAATGCTGGTGCATCTGCAGTACCATTAACCAAATATGACCGAATTGCACAATTGATTTGTGAACAAGCAGTTGTCCCCCTAGTAGTAGAAAGCAAGCAATCTCCAGACACTACATTGAGGGGGGAAGGAGGCTTCGGTAGCACAGGAAAAAAGGTGTGGGTGCACCATCCTAACAAAAAGCCTGAGGCTGGGGAAGTGTTAAGTCAAGGTGTTGGAAGTACTTATGTTGTACTTTTGCATAATTCTGATGTGCCTGTTTATATTCCCGCTACTAGGCTCACACCACGAACGTAGAGCAGTATGAAGGGGATGGGACTTGCCTTGCTGTGGGTGCTCCTGGCCTGCCAAACCAACGCTTTCTCTGTAAAGAGTGGGTTATTGCAAGACACTACATGGACTCTGAGAATCGCATGCACTACACCTGATGCTCCAGTCCTGCGTGATAACTACAACCGCACTGTAACCTGTGAGAAAAGTGTTACAAATGAGTATCCACATGGAACTGCAAGAGTTCTAGATTGGCACATTGTTGGACACCTTTTATCACTAACTCATATGACTGGCGCCTACGAGATTTTAGGTCCAAAAGTTTCAGTGAATGGATCAAATAATTTGTTTGATGTTTCATGTTTCTTTTGTCCCAAGAACTGCAACGAGTGTACTCGCCAAGATTTTCTGGACTATAACTTAGCCACATGTTCTTCATATAATTGTACGTTGAAACAGCCTATACCAGATGGTAGTATGGTGTTTGTATCAAAAACCAATATTGTACTTGGTAGGCATCCCACTTGGAGGATGGTGTTTTTCAAATCTCACAAAGAGGAGTTGGTAAAACTGCTAGATTTTCCAATAGTAAGACAACATTTAAATTGCAGACATGCGATGCACGCTTCCATTATTTCAGAGGTACACTTAGACATAGACTTGTCACGGGGCAATGTCTCCTTAGTACTACCAAGCTGCTATAAATGGAGTCAATTTCTATGGCCCATCACCAAATTGCGCGTAGCTAGGGGTTTAGATTCCTTGATTGCGGGTGCAGCGAGAGTGGGAACGGGGGCTTTAAATGCTTTTGACATAGAAACTGTGCGCAACAAGTTAGCCACTATGGGTTCTGATGCCAGCGGCGCTATAAAACTTCTGGCTCAGTGGGGCCCATTGATAAGTCCTACCCTGCGCAACACTGCTACAAGTATTGGCAACCATTGGAAGTGGCAGAATTTCAGCTATGAAGACATTTTCTCTGCCATAGGACAGGTCAACAAAACTGCTAAAGACACACGATGTATTTTATGGCAAACTTTGCTAAATCAGCAGGTGTTAGCTTTCCGCTCCGAATGGGGGCGACTATCTTCAACCCACTGGCACACAGAGCTACAGTTACCAGCAGACATATGGATTAAGCCGCTTGCTTTTGATTGCATGAATAACACCTGCCATGCGTTAATGCAAGTGAGTAGGACCGCTTATGCTCTAGAAATATGGTGCCCTTTTATAGTACTGCCTATGAAAATCAATGGTTCCTGGTGGGTTCCGCAAATACGAGGGGAATGGTTAGACAGCCAAAACTACACCATCCACAGTCACACCTGCATGCCCTGGGATCAGGGGTGGGTGTGTCCCCTAACTGGGAGGGTTCCGGACCCATGTATACATCCCGTAGCAGGGGAGTGCACCTGGATGCAATACCACATAAATGGGACTGACATCTTTCAGATAGATCAGCATACAGCTTGCGTAGTTACTAATCATTCCTTGCTTATTAACAATTATAGGTTATTAGGGAATCCTCAAGTATTTTGTGTAGATCAAGTTGTGACTATCCTAGACATTGTTACTCATACCCTATATTCTCTAACCCAGTGGTCTCACACTACTCTGCATGCTGAGCTCACGCATTTGCTTAACTGGACTCTATCCTATGGAGTGATTACTGCCCGGCTTCAAGCTATTAGACAATTTGCTCAAACTGCTTGGAAAGATTTCCAGACGCTAGCTACCTCAGTTATTTCTGCAGAGTACAAGCTAATAATAGACAGAAACCAATTAATCAAAACTGCTGACCATCTGCAATCTGTTACTACTCACCACTGGTGGGATATATTCACTGGATGGTCTCCCTCCTCCACTAAACTGCTTAATATAATACTGCACCCATTGCTGTGGTTGCTGATTTCCCTAATATTCATACTTATCGTCTTCATTAGACTCTTGCGCAGAATGTCTTTCCTTTATACTAGAATGTCTGCGCTAGAGAAACGCTTAATTGGCCTACAGCACACTGTGCATGCTTCCAGATCATGGAACTGAGTCAGCATTTTCAGGCCTCACTTCGAAAGGGGTGGAATGTAGTGATAAGCTGCTAGGCGCTTGCAGTAACCTGCATTTGCACTAACCCACTGAGCTATCTTGTGTGTATTAGAGCCTATTCGAAGCGTGGAGGAAAATGCTGACATCAACCAGGACTCTCAAACTGGGTGAGCCTGCATGCTTGCAAGGGGTTAATTGCAAAGGCCTTTTTTGAAGACATAAAACATCGTGCTTTAGCAAGAGGCTCCATGCAGTTCGTGGGAGCCAGGCATTGCTTTGCCCGTCTTCGCTCTGCAAGTCAGGTGCACTGATAAGACAAGAATGCAAAGAAACAGTGCCCGAAGCCTGGGAGCCAAGACTGGCTGTTTCCAGTCTTGTAACTTTCCAAGCAAAAAACATGTTTACTGCCAGGAGGGAAGAGCCTAGAAGCTTCTCGAAGAGCTGACACGTCATGATGATTGACGTGCAGCTCCTAATAAGAGAACTATACTTGGACCAGGGAGGGGGGACTCATCCTGGACTGTTGGAAAGACGTGCGTATCAAGGACAGTGCCTGGACGACCAGCTGTGCGCTATCAGGGCCGAGGCTCCTAACATCACATCCCTGCTCTGGTGTAGGACTGTGGGGGCTTGGCCAGTCCTCCCCTCCTCTGCTGAGGAGTGCCGGGCACCAGATAGCGGCGAGGGTCCTGGATGTGATCAGATCGTATCTTCATCTACATTTCATTAGGAGCGTAAGACCAAATAATTGCATATTCATCTGTGATTGATAATTGGCATTATATAGCTTGCACTCTCTATTTCCACATTATTATAAATTGCTGCTTAGTTTTCATTAGTCATTGTAGATAATAAATGCAAGCATCATATTCTGTGTGATTGGCTTTTTTCCAGACTGAGTTCATCGTGCTTCTTAAACCTTATTTGTGTGGGAAGGTAATTAGGAGTGATTTACTTTGCACAAAGGGCTGGATCCCAGGGAGGTGCGGGTACTGTTTATCACTACAGGGGAGGCTTCAGAAGGCACGGGTGGCCATCTTGGAATGGATTCAGCCTCGTGTGCTGTAATGGTGGTCGAGTGGTTGTGGCTCAGTCAGAAAGACAACCACAACTTTACAAAATTTGCAATGTGCAGCAAACGCAAGCGTTTGAATTGTAGTGCACAAACAAACCAAGAATCGATTTTAAATGGTTACCGCGCCTAACGCGCTAAGAATAACCCAGGGAGTCACAATTGCTAGGGCTAGGTGACATACCTTGGTGCAGTCCAGCACAAGGTGCAGCAGCAATGGGTCACTGCTCGAGCAGTGGCTTGGAGCT
Organism: Ambystoma mexicanum; assembly: GCF_040938575.1. Taxonomy (NCBI): domain Eukaryota; kingdom Metazoa; phylum Chordata; class Amphibia; order Caudata; family Ambystomatidae; genus Ambystoma; species Ambystoma mexicanum. The sequence goes on along the minus strand of NC_090921.1, from coordinate 1,220,885,794 downwards.
CCTGCTCCAGCATAGACGATTTTCGAGTCTTGTTGTAAAGTTAATTGCCTTGTATTGCTGTCCGTTCCACTTTTGATGTTTGCTCTTCTGCTTTCTTCCCTTGCAGGTGATGTTGCCGGCCTAGCAGAAGCTGCAGAGCTCGAGGCGGCAGCCAGAGGGAATGAGGAAAGAAGCTGCAGCGTTACAGTAGCTGGTAAATTGTTAACTAGGGGGCGCACTACTCTCAGCATCCTTCAGTGCCCAGTAGGAGTTACATGCGCTATCCTGTCACCACCTCATGGGGCGTTAAATGACGGTCAGACTCAAGCTTATTGCACAATACAAAAAGTGCCAATGGCAAGCAATGGAGCCTGTTTTTGTTTGTAATCTTTTTGGTTTTGGCTAGGCTCTCCTTCAAGAGGCCATTGAGGCTTTCACATTTTCCATTTGCTTGTGGGAGATAAGCAGAGGAGAATTTATGTTGAATTCCCAGCCACGCTGTGATTTTCTTGAACATTTCATTGGCGAAGTGAGGGCAAAACTTCGGGAAAACTTCCTGGACCAAGAATTTCACTGCTCCAAGGGCATCAGGATGGGAAGAGGGGCCTGACTGAATCCACTGAGAGAATGGGCACACCACCACTATCATGTAGCGATATCCTTGGCAGACTTGGATCATGTCAACATAGTCAACATGGAGATGTTGAAATGGACCAGCTGGGCGATGTATGGCTCCTTTTACAACTCTCAATGTATGTCCTGCAGTAAACTGTGTATGTCAAGCGAATGCGGCAGCAGCCAAAGCTTGTTTGCAAGGATAGTGCCCTCTCATTACTGGGTCAAGCTTCCCACTGTAGTAGGCTATGGGGAGTGCCCTAAATGGTGTCAGTAATGCTTTCATCACCACCCCGTCGGTGTGTGAAAATAAGAATTCCTTTTTGCAGTCTGGGATCCCTTACACTGGAGTCATTTATATTGCTTCTTTCAGCTCATAAAATGCCTCAGTCATTTCTCTTGTCCATTATATTGTCTTGTGTCCCTTTTGTGCTTCATTCAGAGCACCCAGTAAAGGCCTGGTGTAAGTGCTGTAATCAGAGACCCATGCTTTGCTGTAATTGCACAACCCAAAAAATTGCTGCATCACTCTGTGTTGTGGGTTTTGCTGTCTTGCGTATTGTCGCTGTCCTTTCTGGCGTCACCTGTCGGCCATTTTGTGAAATCGTCTGTCCAATGAATAGTACTTCCTTCTGACAATATTGTAGTTGTGCTTTGTCCAACTAGTATCCCCGGTCAGCTAACACTGTCAGCATGTGTACTGAGTCATTTCTACACTGGGCTTCTGTTGTGCTGCAATTGAAAATGTCATCTACATAGTGTATGCCCCTGCTCTCCATCTGTACATTGCTAGGTCCATCTGGAGGACCCTGTTGAATATGGAGGGTGAGTCACAGTACTCTTTAGGAAGTCTTGTATGTTTCCACTTCTGGTTTTATACATGAAGGTAGTCAAATCCTGTGAGTCTGCGTGTAGTGGTATAGAGAAGACAGAATTCTTCAAGTCTATGACTATGAAACAGGCAGCTTCCACTGTAATGCTGCACAAAATAATTTCCAGATTTGGAAACAGAGGATATTCTGCTTCTACAATGTGATTAAAGGGGCTCATGTCCTTTATAAATCACCATGACCCCCCTTTTTGCTTTCTTAATTGGGTTCACAGTGGTGTTGCATGGTGATTCTGATGGTATTAGGATGCCTCTCTCCACTAGTGCTGCAATCGTCTCATCAATGCCCCTGTTCCCTCTTTCAGAGTGAGTACTGTTTGACTCTAGGTAAAATTTCTCCTTGTTCCATATTTATCTTCACTCCCCCACTCCATTCAGAAGCCCCACATCATAGGGACTTGTGGGCCATAGGATGCTGGGCACCTTGTCCAAATCCTCCTCGCAGAAGGATGGTGGTGCTTCCAGCACCATTGCTCTCCTGTGCAGTACCTCTCTGTAGCGTATCTTCAACCAATACGTCACAATCATCTCGAATACGATCCTGTGCTCTGATTGTTCGTCTCTGAATAGTTCTTCATCTGTCACTGTGGTGAGCATGTACCCTTTATCTATTGCTATCAGTGCTCACCACGGTCATCCTGTGTCGTCCATCCCATGTACTGCTATCCACTCATCCCTCACAATCACTGCCTTGATCTCTATTGGTATTATTGTCCCTTCTGCCTCATTCAATGCTATCTCTGGTCTGAACAAATACTCATTAGAAACAAGCCACATCTTCCCTTGAACCCCTGGAAGCCATGCAATTGCAATCTTAATCTCGTACTGGAACAGCTCCTCATCTACTGGCACCCCCCTCTGTACCCTCCATCTACAGAAGGCTTGAATGATCTCTCTTACATTGAGCAAGTATATCTCTGGTGTGGAGCACGCTATCCCCTTCTCTGTGAATTAAATTGTCATGCTTAGCCTGCTCATAATGTCTCGTCCCAGTATATTTACAGGTGTCTGTCACGAGTAAAGCAAGGGTAAAGATAAATCATATTCTCCTATAGAAAGGGAGATATTGTCTGTAACAGGAACAATTTTCCAAGCCCCAGAGAATCCTTGAGTATTCATGGCAACGCCTGACAACTAGGTGATGCCTAGCTGTCCCTGTCAGGACCTAGTCGCCCCTTTGTCTACAAGAACGGAAAAAGTGTTGTCACCTACCGCCACCCCTATGCGAGGTTCCTCCGCAGGGTTGGGTGTGATTTACAGGATGGAACACATCAAGTCCATCTGCGGGCTGTCCTATTGAGGGTATAAGGAAATCCCATTCCCTGAAAATGGATTGTTCCTCACCACGGTGACTCCCCAGTTTTCTAACAGGGACAGTTGCCATGGAGTCCATGTGTGACTCTATACTGTTGTGAGGCTGCAAACTCTTTGGTATCTGTGGTACCAGCTGCGTGCTGCCTCGAATCTGGGGTGATAGCAAATACTTTGGTATGGGTGCTTGCATCTGTGGTATCTATGTCATGGGCTGGTGTGCCTGTGGATGTGCATTCTGTGTCTGTCCCTGCTGTAGCTGGGGCTGGTCCTGTGGGTAATAGTCATCTTGGTCCCCCTGATATGCTTATGGTACTGTGCACCCCAATTGTGCTGCATCCCCTGGTTGAGCACACTCTTGAAATGTGCCCCACCTACCCGCACAACCAGCACTGTGGTGGGTCCCTCCGTAACCTTGGAAACCTCACCACATAGTCCCCCAGGCCCTGCTACCCCTGTGGCCCATATCCTCGAAACCCCCCTGGGATGCGCTCTTGTTTGTGATGGATTTGTAGCCCATAACAACGTCATTTGAATGGCCCCCCTCTTCCTCGAGACCCTTGCTGCATGTTCCCCGCCCCATGAATCCTCCCCCACGGTCGGAGGTGTGTATTGCTGCTGTTGTGTCCCCTGTGCGCTTGCGCTTATCAGTACTGCCCCTTCCAATACATAATATGATCATTTCTTCTGCACTAACTTCGCTTCCTCTAGCTTTCTTTAATCAGCCTTCATCCGAATTTTCTCCTGCAATAGCCGACACTGATGTACTATCGTAAACTGTATTTCTGGGCAAGGCTTTGCCTCCATGCCTAATTACTTCTTCAGCTGTTTCTGGACCGGTTCTGTTATTCCCTGGCATAATATGTGGTCAAATACGGCTACGGTTCTCGTGTTTCAAGGTGTGAGTATAGTGTAAAGTGTCTTTGTCTGGCCTCATCTTGCGGGTCATAATTGCACCAATGTCTGCACCAATATCTGACGTGTCAGGGTATTGTGTCATTAAGTCTTGCCATACGACAGCTCTGCAATTTGCAAACGGTGATCCATTGTGCACTGACTCATTAATAGTCGCCCCCAGGAAACCTGCCCTTTCCATACATCATCAGAAGCTTCTTCCCGAGGATTGCCACTAGTAGCCCTTTTACATCCCCTATTGTTAGTCTCTGTCTCACTGTCATCCTTTCCATCTCATATATCAATTTCACCAGACACTCAGTTAACAAAGGTAACCTACATCTCACGTTCTCCTTGTTAATGTGAATCCATGCAATGTATTGTGGTCTCCCCCTCCCTTTTCTAGTAGGTGCATTTGTGTGAACCCTACCTCCCCACTCACTCCTCTGGTCAGTCTGATCTGCCCGTCTGTGATTTTAATTTTGGTGTACATGTCTATTGGTTCTCTTATGGGTATTCGAGCAGTTCCCCCCATGATCCTTTTTCTGGAACATAATATAGCTGTCTCCCCCTTCCTTCCCTCTGGAAGAACTCTCAGTCTCTCAAAGTATGACACCACGTCATCAATATTGCATAACTCATCCACTGACTATGATGTTCGATCGTCCCTGTAACCCTTAGTTCCCCCTGTACCAGTCCCCCTTTCCCATGTCACACATTTGTATGCACCTTTCCCTGTGGACTGAGGCTTGAATGGCTTGCTTCCCTCGTCCCCACTAATCCTTCCTTCATTGTCTGAGCCAGAGCCTATATTACTGCAAAAGTTATCCACGAATCTCTGTCTCCTAGTAGTGGGGTCTATGTTAGGCTTTATGGTAAGGTCGATGTCTCGAAAGTCATGTCTGCTCCCTCCCCCATAGGACCATTGGCCTGTTCTGTCTGGTGCAGTGGTAGACCTACCATGTGTGATGGTGCTGTCTGGCTCTGCTCATCCACTTCCTCCTACTCTGTAATTTCCTGTGCTCAATGTCCATCGTGTGTTTATGTCCCTTATTGTGAGCTCCTCCTCCTCTGACTTGTGTGCACCCTCTCTTGCTATTCTCTCTACCTGTAATGTTCTTCATTCCCAATCTATTGAGGTGTGTTTTTCCTTCTCTGCTTCCCTCTATCTCTTGCTCTCTTCTTGCTCCCTTCTCCTTTCCCGCTGCTCCCACTCTTTCTCTTCCTCCCTCGTCCTTTCTCTGCGCTCCCTCTCTAGTCTCTCTTCTCTTTCTCTCTCCTTTCTGTCCATCTCCTCCGTTACCTCTGCCCAATCAATTGCTTCGCTACTCTCCTTCTACTGCTTTTGTTGCTCCCTCTTTCTCACCATTTGTCTTTCCCTCCAGTTTCAGGAGGATCTGAACCCCCTACCCACTCGATAGTGGCTATGTCCCCTAGCCCCCCCTTCATGCCCTTCTGCACCTCACTGCTCACTCTCCTCTCGCTGGTTTGCTGCCCTGTACCTTTCTTTCCCTCCTCCTGAGTATATGGTGGTGGTTTATATATCAGGTGTGAATACCCCTCTGCTGCCTTTAGCTTTCGTAATGGGTACATCCCCTGCTCATCGTCTGTGTCATCGGAGGGCGGGTGGGGGAGCGGTGGGTGGGGACAATTCAAATAGCGCCATGCTGCTTACTAGCTGTTTCCCCTTGTAGTTACCATGTAGGTGTGTCAATAGTGATTGCTGCACATCCTTGGAGAAACATCCGCATAGTGGCCATGGTTTAGTTAACTTTCCCTCCGCTTTTAGTCCATTCTATGCTGTATTTGAAAATCATGTCTTTGTAAATGTTCCTGTTAATGTTAAAGGTATTTGTACTGCGCACCATCACCAATGGAATTGGTCCCCAGACGCTCAAGCGGGTCTGCAAACAAGAAGTCGGTGGAGAGGGAGCAGGAAAGTGAGAGGGGGGTGTCCTGTTGGCAGCTTCAGTTTGGTTTTCACTGTGCGCTGAGCTTAAGTGCGAATATCGGATCGATGAGAGACCTTGTGTGCTGTTGGTTTGGCTTATGTGTTGATTATTTGTTGTTGCGATGTGGTGAAGTGCATGCGGTTTGCTGTGCGAGAGGGTGGTTGTGTGGATTTGGGTGACATAAGTATGCAGAAGTTTGAGCTATTAGGTTAGTGGGTTATTTACAAACCCTGGTTCCCTTCCTCTCTATTCCTAGTCGGTGATCCATTGCTGCCTGTGTTTACTTTGCAGGCCAAGATATCATTGTCATAACATGCTTACCCTTCCATCCTGATCCCTCCCTGCTTGTTTTGAGGTAGGATTCTAGCTTTCTATCTTTCAATTGTCTGTTTTTACTTTGCAAGCCACAATATATTATTGTTTTTTGGGTGAGGTAAGTATGTAGAGATTTGGGCTATTGGGTTTGTGGGTTATTTACAGTCCCTGGTTCCCTTCTTGTCTATTCCTTGCCTTTGTAAGGTGGGAGTGTCTTACACAGGTGCTGTAGAGGCCTGTCACCCCTGCACTTCCCTTTATACATTGCTTTTGCTCTTAGTTGACCTCAAATTGAGGGTTTTGATAGTCTGCTGTTAAAGAAGAAACACAGTATAATCACTATGCTTTTAATTCACTACAAGCCTCTCTGGCTGCGCCCCTTTCACAATCACTGCCTCCTCAGGCACACCTGCAACTCTAGTGCATGCGGCTTCCGCCACTGGTTCACCTCATCTATTAATCTCAAGCATTCCATGTTATCTCCTCATTGTCTCGTGTTCTTCAAGTCTTATATGCAAACCTACGGGTGACGTCCCCAATTTATTAGGCAAGATAGTGCTAGAAAATCAATTACCAAGCACACAATTCTATAACACTGCTGCCCCAAAAATATACACAATCCCAACACAACACCGCACAGCTGTCTTCCTGCCTCCTAGCAGAGTGTACCACTATTCTTCTTGTGCCTCACAAGTAATACGCCTCCTTGAGACTTAACCAGACGAATCACCTTCTGCAATCTAAGTCAGCTCTCATTGCCAAACCTTACAGGAATACTGTAATCTATGACCCGGGCTCCAAACACCCAACCCACAGGAAAACCACTATTTAAATAACTTCTGTCATTGTGCCCTTGAGTCAATAGACTAAGTCATTCACCAGAAGCGTTTCCCTCGAAACCGAATGTGCCCTAGCCACAAATAATGACATCTACCCCCACTCCTTTCCCTACTAAACTCAACAGTGCTTGGCAATACTAAACAATACTCCAAAATACGCAATACCCTCCCGCACACCCCAGTTGCTGTGTAGCTGGGTCAATACTTACACTCCATGGTCTGCTGTCGCTGTTCGGCAGCTGCACCCCCCAAAGCTGCCACTTCGCCTTCCTGATCTGCTGGACGCCTCACAGACTTCAGGCAGGATATTTCCCAGGCTGGCTCATGGCAGCCTTTCCGCGGTCACACGTTCCCTGTCTTCTTGAGACACGCAAGGGGTCCTACAGCCTCTCAGTTTCTGCAGCGGGAACGTCGGCTTTGTGCTGGGCTAGCATATCCAACCATCCTCTGTACCAACTGATTGGGATAGTTCTCCCAGGTATACCAGAGAATACCTTAGGGGTCCTCCTGACTCTCAAGGGCCAAACTCCCTTCCCCAGAATAAATAGAGGACTCAGCCAACAGCAAGTAAGAAGTGCAGTTTATTGCAAAAACCAACAGGGCTCAATACAAGACAATGAAAATTCTCCAGTACATCAGTGCGGTCCAGTTTGTACAAATATTGCATCATGACCTGGGCCCTTCCCTGAAAAACCTATCTCCACAGAGGATTGGGTATCACGAGTACTATTACCTATGGAGGTATTCTACTGGTCCTTGCATGTCAGGTGGCTAGCCTGTCCTGTCCCCAAGAAACTATCTATTACATTGTTGCAGAGTAATGGGCTTACCATTGGTTTGTGTCACCCACCATCTACACCCGAGTTTCTATGCTGTGATTGGTTAGAGTTGATCTCCTCAGGCCTGAGACTCAATGTGAATCTCATCCCTCTGTGCACCTCTTCCAGGTGATGTGAACGACTATGTGTTTGTATTGTAACTTGTATTCTACCACCTTTGCCTGTGAGAATGCACTCTGACGTTGGAACACTTATTGTGTCTTTCGTCTGGCTTTGCTGGGACGGACTTTGCTTTCCCACCATGGGTGAATGCCCATTGTCTTTGTTCAGCTGCACCACATGCTTAGGGGCTCTTGGGCTTGCATTTATGAGGATTTATTCCAATTCTTTTCAGCTGGTCCCCCTCTCATCTGAAGATTAGAATGTGTCTGTGTATCTCTGACCTTGGATGTGGGCCTGCTTCATGCTCTGTGCAGCCTGAATCAGCTGTCTTCGTTTCAGGCCCTGAAGCTTGCAGCCTTCTGTAATTTTCCTTAAGCTTCATAATATGATTTCGACATGCTCTTATTACACTAGGTAACCTGTAGATTAGTCACCATGGTCCTATCAGGGTCCATATATACTCCTGTAGTCCCATAGAGTTATTCATTTTAAGCATCTGCAAGCTTGCTCAGGATCGCTTGTTTGCCTTAAATTTCTGCGTTACTGCATTTGGCTAATGAGAAAAATAAGAAAACTCTTTGACAGTATGTATATGTATCCATCCTCTTGCTATAGAACTGTTTAAGCATGTTCTTCATGTATGGGAGTGTTTGTCTTTGTAATGCAGTGCAGGACTGCAAGTGTGCTTCATGACTAATGCTGCTACGTCGTGGTGTCACTAGTGACGTCAGCATTGTGGCTTCTTGGTGCTTAATCAAGACTGTCCATCAGGGTGTTTCTGTACATGATCTCAGTTTCTTCCCCTATACTGGTGAAGACATGTACTGGATTCAGTCTGTATGGCTGGCTGAGAGGATGCCTTTCTGTGCATTTGTCAATCATTGGTGTACTCGGGTTTTGTCCAAAATAAGATGGGCGGCTGTGACCGTTTCTGGATCGTCATCTTGTCATGAATCTGGAGGTGAGGAGGGGCATTCATGGGACTCTCTCTTCAAACCCATGCAATCCCCTGCCAGAATACTTAACAAAATGTCCTGATCAATCTCTCAGAAGAACACTACTAAAGGCACGCCTAAATCAATTGCTGACAAGAGAAGTGCTGGGCGCAAGAGGCAATGGGGATGTGAAATTAAGATGTTGACGGTTTTGTAATAATCAAGAGACCTGGAAATAATCAGGCATATCATTGTACATTGTAAATATTTGGCTAAAAGGAGATCTCTGAGCTTAGATAGATGTATGCAACTGCACAGAGATCTGACACATGGTGGGCAATAATGTTTAGTGGCCATAACTGTAGTGTTCGCCTGGTAGTGGCGAAATGTTTACAAAATCTCTTAGCTTAGCGTAATATTGAAGAACATTTGATCAGGATGGGATTAGTATAAATTGATGGTTTTATACATTTTATTAATTGGATATATGCATTTTAAGGAGATCTTTTTAAAGGGATGTATTACAAATGTTTCGTATTATGATCATTTTACATGTAGCTAAATGTTTGCTATGCTGTGTGTCCATTTGAAGAGCTGTCTCCATCTATTAGTAGTTGTGAAAAAATTGACTACAATTCACGAGTTCTGTTCTTTTGACCAGCTGACTTATCTGGCCTGTGCCAAGTGTGTGGATTCTGGCCTCCCAAGCTGAAAACGTACACCAGGCGCACCCAATATTTCAACATATTCCACACAAACAGGCATATTCCTATGGGCGCCAGATCCCCAAATCTTGGCCTGGGTATGCTTTGCAAGCTGCGCTTAGCACTGGTTACTATCCCACAGACTATGAGTCAACTGTTAACTTGAGAATCAGAATATAAATTACACAATTTGAATATGTTTTGGGTCCCTGCACTGTGAGCTGGATCGCCAGCACCACCGGTCACTACATGGTACTTACAAACCCCAGAGCAATGATTGCCAGTCCTCCACTACTCATTGTAGCTTATATCTAAATCAGCCCATTACTGTGCAAATGTTCGTGTATTTCACAGATCTTGCAAGCCTTCATGAATCCATCTTTTGGTTAGCAAAGACAATTTAGAAACACTCATACATGTATACAATTCCACTGAACGTGTTTACCTTTGCTGTACCTTGATACTTTTAAGCCAATGTATAGCACACTGAAAACTATGAAAATGTTGCTATATGAACTAATGTTAAAACATAAATGTCACCACGTGCGCACATTAGCCCAGAATTCCTCTAATCCCTTCACACTATCTGCTTCATTTCAATTGCCACCCCTTGTGTGACTTGCTCAGCTTGTCTCCTTCGCCATTGTTCTACTTTCTTCTCTCCCTATACCTTGCCAGCACTCTGTGCATTGCAATTGAAAGTTGACACATGCCGCTTGACCTGGCAGCCAAGTTAATTTTGTTTAATGATAATCCAGAGAACACACAATAATTTGTTCATTGTGACGAGATAAGTATAGGGTGTTGCAAATGACTGCACTAACCTGTAATAATGGAAAACACATAAGGAAATGGATAATATTCTGGATTGTTCCTCTCCTGTGATTATAGAGTATTCGGATTTCACATGTTCTCTTACGAAACAAAATGGTTTCCATTCCTTGCGAGAGATATCTTGCCGTGATAAAAAAAAATAATGATATAACACATTGGAGCTTAATGTATTTGTAATGCATTCATTGTATTGCTAAATTTGTAAAAACGGATCATGCATTCCAAAAGATACTATGGGAGTCAGTGTGTAGCTGGGTGGTGGCAGGCCAAGGAAAGAGTCTCCATTCACATTAGTGCAGTCTACCTTTCTGCGTGACTGAAATTAATCTTGTCAGAAAAGCGACGTGAACATCCGACATTCTCCACGCCAAAAATCACCACCCACATTCTCAGTTAGGTGCAACAAATGTCATGAAGCAGTCATGAAGTCCACATCTACACTGGGCTGCAAAACAGGTACTGGAGTCTCTGAGACAGTGTTCCTAATGCTGCAGCGAGGGGGCTGATTCTTAGCACCTAGAAGTTGAATTGGAAGGTGGTGCGTTTCAGGTGCAGGACATCTTTCCGTGAAGCAATGGATTCTAAACTAATCTGAGAGTGGTGGTAATAAATAAAGTCGTCTACTCGAGGGCCTCCTGGGGCTGGCAGGGACCAGGGATTGTATTCTGAGAACAGGCACGCTTTTTGCACCAGCCGAAATATGGGTTCATTAATGGTACCGTGGGTCGTCATTTGTGAGTCGCCAGCGGTTGCATCTGCAACCCCTGAGGTCTCCCTGCTTACCTCTGTGGACTGCCTTGCTACCCCCACAAAAAAAACTTTATTTTAAATTGTTTTAAATATTAGATCCTGTCTGTGCCAGGTTTCTGGAGTGGCCGGCTTTCTTTTTCAGGCCTCTTAAATAAAACAGGGGGTTCCACAAGTCTAAAACTTTAGCAGTGTCCCTACATTAAAAAGAATAGGAATAACAAATTATTTGTCTTTCTGGAATTCTATACAATAATTGCTAGACTCTGTAAAGGTTTATTTCAGGCACACTGCAGGGGGTGAGTCAATGATTTAGTCTGTTCTTAAACACCTCAACTCAGCCTTTCATCCTTCTGAGGTCCATAAATGAGTACCAACACAAGTTGGGTGATATTGTATGTATATTTGTTGTACATAACATGCTTAAGTGTGAGTGCTATACAATAACACATCATTATCATTTGGCCTTGGACGTCTGCTTACATTCACAGTAATTTGATAATATGGGACCATACACACTGATATTAATGATACATATGGTGATCCATTCTTGTATGAAATGTATACCAAATCATAGTGAGATCATAACCATATTTTTCATAGTGTACTTAAGAGCAATGCTATTTGATGGCACTTCCAGTTTTGTCAAGGGGTGAAAGGTTGTGTGCCATCAAATGACAGCACTTCCTGTATGTCATTAAAGGTCAAGGGTCGTGTGAAGTCACTTCCACTACCCCTGGCATTTTGGTGAAATGACATCCCTGATGATATGATGGGTTATGTATGATATGATAGGTTATTTATAACGTGCTTAATACCCAGAGGTTTCTAAGGGTGGACCCAGGGATCGAACCTGTGTTGCTCCGTGTTGTCTTACTTCCAAGGCTTGCACGTTGCCCCTGGACGATCCTCCCTCCCTGTGAGATGTTGCTGGTGATTAGAAAGCAGCTCAGCACCTGTTTTTCAGTGCAGTGAAGATGTGATGTGGGCCTGTTTCTAAGGTGCCTGCAAAAACAGAAAAGTCGTATTATATAAAGGAGCAACACCTTTCTTATAAGCACCATATTCTGTTGAAGAACGAATGTGGCTGCTGGGCATCAAGCCCTGGCTTTTGTATGTGCCATTCTGACAGCAGCCTTGGTGACCATCAGGAATCCAGGACAGGCACTGTGAGGGGATGCTCTTTGCTAAGCCCTGGCTCTGCATGTCAAAAGAAGGAGTTCAAATATGTCAATTGTGAAGTGTCATTAACATCTACTGTATACGTGAGTCCATCATAAGTAAGGCATTTTGCAGACTGCAACATCACTTTTCTAATTCACTGAATACTAAAGGACACTTTGTACATCGGAAAAGGTGCTGATTGTTTAGAAATACTTGCAGTGATACTGCAGCACTTGCTGACCTCACCACGATAGATTTGAGCAGTTCTGGCTGATGGAAAGCACAACAGCTCCCCATCCATCCATTGACCCACAGCAGAATGGTGGTGCTGGAAAGTGGAGGAGAGAATCCCTGCTTTCCACATTACTTTTCACACAAGCTTAGAAATAGACCTGTGGACTTCATGAGTGATCCACGCCTTTAGTTGCAACCCCTTTAGAATGTAAGCATAGAGCATGCCGAATGTCCTCATCACTTTTCTGCTTTACAAGCACCTCAAGAAATAATAGTCACAAAGGCACCTCACTGAGTAACACAGCTTTAGCCTGGTGCAAAAAGGGTGCTCTGACGCCTGTGAATGGTCACCTGCCAGCCCCTTACACAGAAGGCTGTTTTCAGGGTGTTTGCCCTATGAAAACACGGCTTTGCGTGAGTAGAGGACTTTATATAACCCGTGCATCTGTCCATTTTGGACCCATTACATAGCAATCCTCTTTTCCCCCAGAAAAGTGTCACATGAGTCTTGCTTTGTTTTTTGGCATAAAAAGGCTGCAGATTTATTTTCCACAATATCATAAAACACACTGCACACATTAGTGGAAATAATTCAGAAGATGCAGCGACTGCTCCGTGTCCAAAAACCTGCTTCCCCCTTTCCTTCCAAAAGTCCATCATAGGCCCCCAACTCTCCCAACCCTTTGCGCCTGAGCCTTGCCTGCCCATGCAGGTGTTCGTGGGCGGGGAGAGTGCCGTTTCCTTGGGGGAAGCTGAGCCCTTGTTGTTCCCCCAGACGCTCCTGCCGTTTAGGCTCCCAAGGGGCGCTGGTCTGGGAAGAGCGCAGACCCTTCCAGCTTTCTCCTGGCTCATCAGGAGTCTGTCTATTGTGTTTCGTTGCCCAAACACCGCCACACCATCTGTCGTCCTGCGACGTTGACGATCAGGCCTCCTTGCTTGTCCTGTCTGTATGGTGAGTGGGTGGAAAAACCAAGTCCTCTGTTGGCAGGCGGGTGTCCCACTGCTAAGGCTAGATGCTGCCTGCAGTGGGAAGCCCGCTTGCTTTTAGCCCCGTTCCTTTCCATTGTAGCCCTTCGCAGGCTTTTTCCAACTTTTGCCGCGCTTCGGCGGGTACCTCCCCTCCATCCTGAGGAGGGGTAGGGAGATTAGGAGGAGGAAGACACTGCCCGGGTTATCGGGGGGCCTCCTCCATATTCTGAATTTCCGTCGTCACTGTCATAAATGCCACGCAGGTTTCTTTAGAATTCATTGCTTCCGGGAACAGCGCCCTTCAGCTGAAGCACAACACTTTTCAAATTTACAGTGCATTGCAGACTATGGCCCTGAGTATCTAGAAGACTAATCAATGTGAGAGATGGATGGTGGCAGCCAGCACCACTATTGTGAGAACACACGAAAACAAATATTCCAGAAGAAAACCCACACGTATGCTTTCATGCACACAACCGCTGATTTCTTATTTATATCAAGTACCTTCATGCCACTCCCAGTGTGAGTCCGACCAATTTTAGCGTTTTAAGTATATGCTGACCTCCATCCCATGTCTTCTTGTTTTGCGTTTGCATAGTGATATCAATGAATCCCATTTAAACAAGTGTTGATGTATTCTTCCAATATCGTTAGCAAACATTGCTTTTTTTTAAGGCACAATGATTCTATGCTAAAACCATCAACTTCATTTCGTGTCACCAGGTCTGCTATAAACCACTGAAGAAGAAATGGCTGCCCTAAAGTTGAAAGTTGTGTAACAAAATCACCTTCAAATACAGGGGAAGCTAATTCTTACCACATAATTCAGGCAACAACAACTGCAAATTCAGTTTCAATGGGATCATCCCTACTGCTGTGTCTCCACTGCTTCTCCAATATGGAATAAATGGCTTGTTTTTAATGCCAGCTGCACTGTATCATTGTATGTTTTTCTTTCTTTTCGTTTTTGTCGTTCCGTGATACAGTGGGCTCCGGCACAATATAAATATATAAATAATGCATTACACTTGCCAGATTCTGCAAAGTGACATGGAAAATAGTCTCTGGAAAAGACTTTGTATTGTCCATTAATGACACCTGTAATGTTATCATGGGTAACGTCATGAGCAGCACATAGCATTGCTAATCATAACTGGCGAATTTCAACGTGTTTATGTTGTTCCTTGCAACCATGATGTCGTTTCAACTAACGTTGTTTTCAGGCAACTTGAAAAGTTTTTTATAGCAGAAGTTTCCCCTTTGGTAATCATAAACTGTATCCATATGTTTCTACAGTATGCCCAGCAGTCACTGTCCTCCTACTCCAAACATGCACTGTCCTGGAATTGTGTTAGTCCCAGCACTTCCTAGTGAACACTCTGCCAGACAAGACCTTTGGCCATTTCTGAGCAAGGTGATACTCCTTGCACTGCCTTTTGGGCGTTGTTTGCTGGTGTTCCCAGACATGCTTATTGCCATGACTGAGCGATCATTCCGATTGCCAACCATCGGAAAAAATACAACGAAAATAAATGCATCAAAATGCTATCTTTTACATTTAAAAGTACATTTCAATCCAAACTTTTCCTTCGAATATAGGAATGGACAAGGTTCGATGGATATGTACTTTTAAAAGTAAAATATATAATTTCGATACATTTATTTTTAACGTTACAATGTTACATGGAGCTGTCCAGACCTGAAATCTTTAAAGTATTTCTGCACTGGCCAGCTTCATGTAACATTTTCTTTATTGGGGGGGTACCCTCCCAAACCCCACAACCCCCAAGGGACCCCCCTAACCCTAAGCCTTACCCTAATCAAATCCAACGAAATATATTCAATGAAAGTACATTTCGGTGGAAATGACTTTCAATGAACACATTTTGTTGGATTTCAATTAGTTGAATCCATTTTCGATGAATAGTCCAGATACCTTCCTTAAGTGCCTGCGTGGTATTTATCCATTTCCAACACAGCACTGGCCACAGTGCAACCAGGCAAGCGGGTATGTTTCCTAACAATGCCATGCAAACATGCATTTGGAAGGACCGCCTGCGTTTTTGCTTCATTCTTGGCGAGTTTGGGGCCGTGCACACTAACATCACGGATAAGGACTGTGTCATTTCCGGGTGGCCCGCCTATCGCGCTGACAGATGGAAACCATGTTGATACTTCAGGGCCCACACACAGGCAGTAACAGGGGTTTGAGATAGTGCTTGCACGTTTCTGAGCTGCAACTCATTTTCTATTTATTTGGAAATGGAAGCATTTCACACTGCTTCCGAATGGAGTTTGTTCCCTTTGTCTTCCATTTCCATATCCTCGTTTTCCCTGTTCTTGTTTCCTACAACCCTCGCCCTGGGATCCATGATCCCTGACTCGGCCCTAGAGAAGGCACTTACAAGTTTGGTTTTCAGTTTCACCTTGCCGTTTGTCTTTCTGCTGTGCAGTTATGGACACGCTGCATAAAAATCTTCAAGTAGTTTTTCCACCTGAGTTCTGGGTGACTGCCTATATCTTCCCCCTTTGTGCCTCAGTCACCCTGGGCCCTGGCAGCACCTCCTCTGCTGTGCAGTTCTCATGTTTTGGTGATGCTGGCCACAATCTACCCTGTGATCCTAAATCCCTGAGCCCTGACAGTATGCAAGGGGACAATAGGCACACACCGACACATGGAGGCGGCAGCCACTCACCAGGCAACGTCCTCATACCTGTAACAGGCCATGCAGGCCTTACAGTATAACCATGAGGATCTAGAAATATCCAATAATGAGTTGACAATCTAGCTCAATACCCTACAGTCCCAGCTACTAGGAGCATGACATCAACCATGCCACTTCTCCTACCAGATACATGGAAGGTTTGTGAATGTAATTGGCGGAAGGCTCTGTGAATGTGTGAATGTGGCCAATCAATGTCTTGTCACAAAGATAAGGGTAAAAAGAGAAGAAATGCACTGGCCCTCATTAGGACTCCGGCAGAAAACCATGGTGCTATTAGCACCATGGTCGATGCCGGAGTCCGCCATGGCGGAATCGGGAATTACCACCCCATTCCAAGGTTGGCGGGGTGGTAATTCCCCATGCCACCATGGCCCTTCCCCATTTCCATTTTTGCCACATAGGGCATAATGGGAATGGGGAAGATGGTAAGTACGGTACCGTAAATTGAATTACCGTACTTACCTCGAGAGTCCCTTTGCAGGGCCCTACTTTAACGGCTGGTCTAGACCAGCCGTTAAGGTTGGCTCCCACAAAGGGACCTCGTAGTAAGGCGTTAAGGGATTAATGGCGCCGGCACCTTTTACGGCGCCGTTAACCCCTTAACGCCTGGGTCCTAATGAGGCCCACTGTGCCTCCTGTCTGATGACCACGTACACATGTGGTTGCACGAGCCAGCCAGGTAATTTTTCATGCCCTGCAATGGAAGAGACTGTGGTGTTGTAGATGTCCACAGACTTTGCAAGGCTCACCCAATCAGACATGCAGTTTGTGGAGGAGGAGTTGAACTGTATACCAAGGGGCAGCAAGTGCTTCATGTCTTCATTGCAATGCTAAAAGCATAGAGCTCAACGAAAAGACTGTTTGGATAATCAAACATTCCTGGATTTGTTGGGTGGGGATGCATGCCAAGCAACTTTGTAGCTCGCATAATCTTGGCTTTGAAAATGATATGTTTCTATGGAATGGAGTTTGTATATATGAAGCAGAATCAAGTGCTACCTAAGAATCAGTACATGGTGAATTGCAAGCATCCACAAAGGATTATTGTTCATTGTGGATCTAATAGTGTAGGTTATGTGACTGGAATAGCTTCGCAGTTTTCTATGAAATATACAGGTAGAACTTTGATGAATTGTTATCCACAAACCACATTTTATTTGAATGTATTACACAGTCAAGTGTGTAAAAGCACTAACCAGTTTTGTCCACAAACCGAAAAGCCAGGCATATTGTGTATAAGGCTGTCTGTGTATTTCTTCACGATTCTATATGGCATGTTTTGAAAATGCCAACATTCAACATGATGCGGTGAACATTTTTAGAAGATATGCTGCACACCTTACACATCTTGGAAATTGACGTTTTATGTACAATATTCATAATGTGGTGTATACGCTTGTGTACAAAAAATCCTATTTTCAAAACACCAATACATAATGACATTTTCTAGTGTTACACATCATATGTGTAGATATTGGTAACACATTCATAGTATACCCAAACGGCTTAAGAGCCACCACAAAAGACATTTCCGCGTGTCTGTGGCCACCCAAGAGGAGTGCACAGCGGGTTATGTGAATTACATTATTCGATTTGTTTAAATGTAAAAGGTGGTTGCCATTGGTAACATGTTTCATTTTTCATTTTTTTTTCTTTTTTTTCTTTTTTGTTTGAAAAGAAAGGGCATATGGAAGAGAGAAGAATTGGGGCACAGCTGATGGTAAATTAGGAGAGGGGGAGTTCTTTTCATGTGCCTTCATAGCAGCCTCGAAGACACTCTCAAATTGCTCCCCTCTGCAAATGAGGGTGCCACAATGTATACAAAGCAACACAGGACAGTTGTCCTCTGACGGTGGGTACAACTGCCTCTTGTATAATCAAAGTAGGTGTAACCCTCTGTTCGGCCAATTTGTGACAAGCATAGGTTGAGGTGTAAGGAGATGGTGAAGTTGAAGAGGTTCTGCATTTCTCATGGTGGCCGGATGCAAAGTTCAGGTGTAGTGGTGCATGGAAGTTGTGCCAAAACAGTAATGCTTCTTCTGGCAATAAATGTGTGTTCATGTATGTCATCAGTGATGTCATCTTTAATGTCCTGGGTGTTAGTCCGAGGAGTGAACGCCAACCATAAAGTCACTTTAACAAAGTAATTTCACTAAATTTCACAGGATTTGATTGCAACTTAACCATATATTCCCATAACACCGTTTTTTCACTCAAAGTATATAGATAGACAGACAGATAGGAAGATAGATCGGTATATTTAGAAAGATACACTAGTTCATCTCTATAAATGTCATTATGTCTGGGAAAGGGTCACACTCAGATTAAAACCTATGATCCATTTGATCTGTGGGTACCAACCAGTGTTCAATTTCATGAGTGAGATCAGAAAGTGATGGCTGGTACCAATGTTTAGCAAATCATGTGCAAGATCTGCTCAGGGACGTCATTTGGGGGTCGCCAGAGGTCGCAACTGCGACCTCTGAGGTCTCCCTTGCGACCTCTGTGGTCTCCCTTGCGACCTCTGTTAAAAAAAAAGAAATAAAAAAAAAAACATTTCGTTTTTTTTTTTTTTTTTTTTTTTCGTTTTTTGTAATGCAAGGTCCTGGCTCTCATGTTCAGGCCCTTTAAAAAAAATAAAATATAAGACAAATAAGAACAGGAGTGCCACAAGTCTAACACTTTCAGCACTGAACCTAAATAAGAAAGAATAGTAAACCAAATAATGTGTCTTTCTGGAATTCTGTACAATAATTGCTAAACTCATTAAAGGTTTATTTCAGGCACACTTCAGGGGGTGAGTCACTGATTTCGTCTGTTCTTAAACGCCTCAACTCAGCCTTTAATCCTTCTGAGGTCGATAAATGAGTACCAAGACAGGTTGGGTGATATTGGGTGTATATTTTTTCTATATAAAGCGCTCAAGTGTAAGTGCTATATAGTAACACATCATTATCATTTGGTCATGGACGTCTGCTTGCATTCACAGTAATTTGGTAATATGGGCCTATACACACTGACCTTAACGCTACATATGGCAATCCATTCTTGCATGAAATGTACATCACATTATAGTGATATCGTAACCATATTTTAAGTACTGTACAATGCTGTGATGTCACTTCCTGTTTTGGCAACGGGTGAAAGGTTCGTGTTCCATCGCTTCCCGCGATATCACTTCGGGGTGGGGTCAAATGATATCAGTTCCTGTGATGTCATCAGGGGTCAAGGGTCGTGTGATGTCACTTCCGCTACCCCTGGCATTTTGGTGAAATGACGTCCCTGGATCTGCTATCAACAGATTCGTTTTATACAGGTCTACACCATATCCAGAAGTTGTCTTTTCCGAATGTAGCTATATCGCTAATACTTGACAACTGGGAAATATACATTGTTTGACATAATCTATGTTTCATGTAAACATGTATTTTTGACTCTTGAAAGTAAATATCTGAGAAATATGAAATTTTCAGTATAAAATGTGATCTGCATAAATATGTAGAGTTTAAAAAACAGATGGCTGTATTATTTATGTGTGTTTTTTTTATCTTAATGTTATAGTTATGCACCCAAAATAAAGCTCATTTGACCCTTATCTGTTTCATTTTGTTTGCCAGCCACTGATTGGTCATTGCCACACTGCCATGGAGAAGAAGGAAGAAATACCAGATTGCACTGACCTAGAGAGTGAACAGAACGATTGCACTAGACAAAGCTACTCTCACTCAGAGAGAGAGATGAAGACACTTTGTGAAACATAGTCAAAGAAAGAGAAATAACGAGAAAGAAGGAGGACTCAGAGAAGGTGAGAGGATAAGAGTGCTGTATTGGTGTACGATACACTGTAAAAAGTTAGTATTTAAATTATTTCCAAAATATTTTTGAATAATCTACGTATTTAACTTATTTGTTTCACTTTCCAAAGGGTGCATTGCTAAGTATGCGCAATGTTTTCCAGCCCGTTTTTTTTTTTTATTGCCACTTGCATGTTCATTAAATCTGGGGCTACATTTCTCATTTGAAGCTCCATAGTTACTTCCTCAGGTGTTTGGTGAGTAGACTGTTTTGCAGCCTTTGATGTGGTTAACTATGCACCTCTCATCAAAAGAATAGAAGACACAGGAATAAGCAAGACTGTGCTGCAATGGATGACATTGCTTCTGACAGAAAAAAATCACCTGGATACCCCTTTTCAGATCAACTTCACCCTAAGTCACATGTGGTGTTCCACAAGGCTTATCCCTCTCAGCACTACTCTTCAACAACTATATGGCTCCTCTCATGAAACTCATCAGAGGACACAGGCTTACATGTTACAACTATGTCAATGACACGCACATCATCTTTCAAATCGCCACCAGCAAGGATATAGACCAAAGTCCCATTAATTGCCTCTGAAAAATCAAGCATGGAGGAGCAGCAACAACCTTAATCCCAAGCCAGATAAAAGTGACATCATGATCATGCCCAACAAACCTTCTAGCAAACTGCCCAAACCATGGCCTAAGGAAAAGGAAACCAGAGTAGAAGCCTCTAAAGTTAAATTTCTCAGTATCCCTTGGACTATACACCAACACTGCCACCTCAAGTTAACACATTAAACATGAAATGCTTCTTCCACCTGTGCTCTATCAGATGGACTTTGCCCTGTCACAGTTCCACCACAAAACACTCACCCTTAGCTCACTTGTCATTTCAAGAACAGATTACGCCAACAGCATCTACCTTGGCATGCCTGACTACCTCGACCAAAACTACCACAAATCCAGAATGCAGCTGTAAGACTCCGTCTAAGACTCAACAAGAGAGAACACATCACACCAGCAATAAGATCACTATACTCCTTACCAGCCAAGAAAAGAATACATTTCAAAACACTCTTCAAAGAGCAATTCCTGGCCAAGGAGCAGATTTCCTGCATGAACAACATCTCCATCTAGAGACCAAATAAGCCTTGAACCCAAACATTATTTGAAAAAGAAATGGATGTCTAATAGGCCGAGCTAATTCACAAGCCATAGGACAATGTTAAAGACAGCCTAAACATAACTAACAACTGCACACTGGGTTTCAGTTCGCCAACAGCTACCTTTGTGACATAACCCACTGTCATAAGGATTAAACCTTCCATACTCATGCAAACATACCACACACAAACTAACTATACCATGAATGCACACACAACACCTTTAAAAACCCCCAAACTGACACCAAACAGCAAACCTCCACAAGTCCTCCAATAACTCACACATTCTCAACTCGGCCAATGCATCCTTATGCCACAGGCACATAAGACATTCCATATGGATGCAAACACCTTGCATGCCCACCAACCCAGCCCACCTAGAAGCAAACTTGCATACAAAGACAGTTATTTCCAAACTGAAACTACAAATACCAGAGCAAACATACTTTGTCACTCTCCTTCTCCAACCAACAACACACCAAACCCTCTCTTATGTTTAGATCTGCCAGGGTGCCTGGAGGACATGAAAAAGGTAACGGTGCATGGTACAAGTCCCACTAACATAACATTAAACAAATAACAGAACATAACATCGACAATAATATTGATGTTTGTGGATGTTGAATATGCATTTGCCAGGTTTGCACTGCCTGTAGCTTTTGCCATCATAAACCAGCATTTAGCATGCATTGGCATGATATATCTTTGCTTTCATTCTATGTGACAGGAAATCCTGGTATATCCTAAATGTTGCCATCCAAAGCTGAGCTACTCCATTCATTGTCAGGTTTTGGCGTTGAACACCGATTTACTCAAACTATCCCTATCCCAAATGCCCAGATAATTATTACCAGGTACACAGCATTGTAAGCAAATTTCCACATACCCACAACATGTGCAAGGTCATGTCATCAGGCTCTTTGCCTGCTTATCAATTTATGGACACTCAGTTTTGCTTTGTGGAACTTCAACTTACTCTGTTGTAAGCCTGAGTAATGATAATCTATATACATACAAGTGAAAATGTGTTTGTGGCGGGATTTGTGGTGAAGCGTTGTTCCTTATACACTTCCACACTGTTTCACAAATCTGCACCAGAATTTGGAGAGTTGGCTGTTGGGACCCTCCGGACATTTCTGGCTACATGACATTTGGACACACCACCCCTGCCCCCTGGATTTCTGCAAAAGTCAAAATGTGTTTGTGAGTTTGTGGCAAAGTGTTGTTCCTTATACAATTCCACACTGCTTCCCCAATCTGCACCACATTTTGCATTTTCGCCTGTTAGGAGCCTCTGGACATTAATGTCTGCATGACATTTGTACACCCCAGCCCGTTCCCTCGATATCAGCACAAGTCAAATCTGTCTGTGGGTTTGTGGCTTGGTGAAGTGTTGCTCCTTATACAATTCCACACTGTTTCACCAATCTGCACCTAATTGTGCCTGGTTACCTTTTAGGACCATCCGGACATTACTGGCTACATGACATTTGAACACACCACCCATTCCACGGATTTCCGCACAAGTCCACTTTTGTTTGTGGGTTTGTGGGTCTTTGTCATATCCCGGTTTCAGCAACATTTGTTTCCACATTGCCGGAGGAGGACGTGTTAATTGCGTCCTGGTTCTCCCAAAATGGCTGTCGAAGTGCCATGCAGCGGTCTAGCCTTTCCAAAGGAGCAGTGCCGGTCTATGGATGCTGCAGCCTCGGCGTTGATCAACAGTTGTCAAGAGAAGGGCCAATGCCCTCTCTGGGCCTTTGGCACCTCTGGATTAGGGATCAAAGACTGGACACCAAATAGAGAGGCAGGCAGACACTCAGGCTGGATTTCAAAGACATATTTTAATGCTCACAGGATACCAGGAATCAGTCAACAGACAGCAGAAAACAAACAGCAATGAGCTCTGAACTCAGCTCCCTTTTATACTGTTTTACAGATGGTGCAATAATTTACTTTATTATGCAATACACACTGATTGGCTCTTTACAATTAAAGGCAAACCCTTTCTATGCCAGGGTTTAGTGGCTTGCCTGTCAATCAACAGGCCTTCAAGACATGTCTGGGCATGCCTCACTTGACTGGCACCTAACCTTTTAGCTTGCATGAAATTCAGTCCAAAACTCATTATAAATCCTTTGATGTCTAGAAAGAAAAAGCCTTTGGCAAGCTTTCGAGGCCATTTTGGCAGGTTATACCATGCTTTCCTGCCAAAAGAATCTAAATATTATCATAAGCTGTAGTGACCAGTCCATGAACCCAACACACTTGTTGCTAGTTTAACATCTGTTCTGTCTAACTTGGTACTTTCCCAGACCGTAATTGGCCTCCCTCGGTCCATCAATGTCAGACTTGCTGCCAAGAAGTTCTAAATATCAACACAAACCTGTCTGTCTTTAGTGTATTTTCAATGAACTGCTATTAGAGAATTATTTAATTATTTCAGAATGACTATGGGAAATTCCACCCACCATCTTGTTCTGGCAGCCATTTTAAAAATCAGCCATTTCTAAATGTTCAGCCTTTCAACCAATGGGGAGCTGGGGTCATAACTTGGTTTCTGTTCAGTTTTCAGACTAGATCTTTGGTAGCCCTAATGTATCTGTAATGCCTCAAATAGTCCCTGCTGCGTAAGCATTCTGACCATAAAAATATATATTTTGCCATGAAATGTGCTTGTTTGGCCAGTAAAGCACTACAGTTCTGATTTATGCAACACTGGAACTATGGATCAGCCTGACAACTGATCTGCATTGAGTTTGAGGGGAGTGGGGGCTCGAGCACCATTAGCGCCTCCTCTACATTTGGAGAAGTGCTCAAGTACAGGGGAGACCGGAGTCATGGTGTGTTGCTATTTTTCAGCATTACGCTTGTGAGTTTGTTTGTCTTCTCTACTGTCTTTCTGTACTATCCATAACTATCCTTACCCTTATTCTGTCCCACGTATGTTCACTGTATGTCTCTTGGTTGTAGAACTTTGCACTGTAGATCCACTCACTTGTGACCCACCTTCGCTCCTGGCTCCCAAACCTCCCGCTCCATGTTTGAGGTAATCCCTGCTTTTTACAGTGAAACCTGATCAAGCGTGCAAATGCGTCTCAGGGCTTTCATTATGTTCTTATGTTACTGGAATGCACACTAACCCAGTCTGTTGCTAGTCTGCAGCCCTTCTCTTCTACGCACAGAGAACATTCATTGCAGAAATCCTTTAGGAAGAGCAGGTAACACCATCATCACAGAAAATAAGGACCACAGGTTTTTCTCCCACTTGAGGGTTTCCCTGCTGTTTCTGTGTCTCTAATAATTTGCACAGGGTTTCCAGAGACGGTACGGGGATTCTTATGCACATCACTGCTGGTTTCATCTAAAACAGGTTAGTCCATTGTATGTATTTGAGTTGGGGTACTGTTGGAGATATTCCAAGATAACTGTCCTATCCAGAAAGATGAGTTGTCAGTTTCAAGTTTTCAACCTGAGATGCTATTTCCAAAGCCCAGATGTATTTATGCTGTAATGGACTTTCTGCAAATAGTAAAGTGGGAAATAGCAACACTGAATAGGACATGTCATGACCTCGCTGAAAAACATAACTTGACTCAAGGTGGTGGCCTGTTCTTCTATAACCATTGAGTATTTCTTCCCTCACTTTCAGTACAGAAGGAAGCATTCAAAATGTCCAATGACACAGTAATGGCCGGACAACGGGGAATAGGCGGAACCTTAGACCTTCTACAGAGGTATTTTTGGTGGCCCAAGAATAGATCTGATGAAAAGGATTATGTTTCGAGTTGCAACATCTGCCTACAAACTAAGGTTCTTAGAAGGTCCCCTTTGGGTCAATTGGTATCCTTAACAATACCCAGGAGACCCTGGAAAATGAACTCCACTGATTTTATTGTTGATCTACCAGTTTCAAATGGGTAAATTGTCTTGATGGCAATTATTGACTATTTGTCAAACTTGTTATCGGAATCCAAGCAAACCCCCTGCTCCTCATCTGAGCTGCTGGAGTTATTTGTGAATGTCTTCTTTCTTCCTCAATTTTGGTAGTCCTTTTTTCATGGAGGTATGGTCTACCTTGGGGAGACCCCACAATGATTGCTTGAGAGACAAGCAGGCCAGTGACACCGGTCCCGTGATAACCAGCTTGGGGGAAAAGCCTTAAATGGCACAAAAAAACCCTGGATGGATTGGTTTGAAATGGTTATGCAGGGTTCTTCCCAGGATGTGAACGCCGTAGATAGTAGAGCCAAGCAGGTGAATTTCCCAGTGTAAGGGCCTCCGTAGAGAACGGGCTCTGGATCTGGTTGAGTTTGGAGCAAGCTAGCAGGTGAAATGAGAGCAGTGAGGATATGATGAAAGTCGGAGTTGGTGAACCCCCAAGGACGGGCCATTGAGGGAAATTCGCAAGTAGGTATCGGGGAACGGAGGAAGGCAAAGCGAATGGGAGGCACTGAGAGTCCGGGTGAAGAAAATGTCCCATGTGGAACGCGGAACAAGGAAAGCCGCCAAGAACGGAGAGACAAAGAGATAGAGCAAAGCCACGGAAGAGCGGCAAGGCGGAAACAAGAGACAGAGCTCAGCGGAGCCAAAGGGATCTAACCAAAGCGTTAACCCAAAGGGTGAGTAAAGACTCACCGGTTGCAACGTGCCGACCGCCAGGAGGGCTGAGAATATGAATCTCCCGGGGGTGGCCATGTTGAAATACACTAGACCGCACTAGCAGTGCGGAGGCGGATCATAAAGGGACAATCAATGGTGGAGAGCTTGCCGACGATCCCAGATGCACCCGGTGGGAGAGCGCATGATACTATTTCACTAAATTGGCCCACTTTCGTGCTTTGATCCAGGTCCCCACTGCAGCTCAAATGGCTCATCTATTCATCAATCTTGTTTTTGTTCATCATGGTCTTCTAGACACAATCGTCTCGGATTGAGGCTCTCAATACACTTCTAGATATTGGAGAGTAATCTGCTCAGCACTAAATAGCAAGAGAGCCTTGAGTTGCAGTTACCACCCTCAGACGAATGGAGAGATGGAGAGGTTGAACCAAGGTTTAGAAGGTTATATACAATGTTTTGTCTCCTCTGCTCACGATAACTGGTCAAATGTCTTGTTGTTGGCTGAGTTTACATATAATAATGTGGTGCATTCCTCTTTGGGGAGTTTTCCTTTTTACTATACATATGGTTTTCATCCAGAATGTTTCCCTTCCTCATCACATTCAGCTACCGAATTTCAGGACAAGGGTGTATTGATTTCTGACATTCAACAGGGTCATAAACAGGTGGTTACAACTCGTACAGAAGCCCAAGAACACTGTAGGCACTCTACTGATGGTCATTGAACTGCTGCTGCCCCATTGGGTCCAGGGGATAAAGTCTGTTTGTCTTCACACTTTCTCCGCAGGCATTTGGTGCCATCCAAGTTGTCCCCGAAATATTTTGGCCCGTTCAAAATTCTGGACACGAGGGGGCCTGCTGCATTTTTGTTATGACTTCCCTTGTCCTGGTCCTGGTTGCATTGCGTGTTCCATGTGTCTCAATTAAAGGTGAATGCCTTGGCTCCATTCCAAAGGTCTTCTGTTGCTCACCCCCTCTGGTCTCAATGCCATCTGTTTTGGATTATGTAGTTGCAGACATTTGTGATTCCCACTACTATCATGGGCGACTCCAGTATTTGGTGGACTGGAAGGGGTAGTCAGCTACTGACCATACATGGGAATCGGCTTCTACTGTGCATGCCCCACGTTTGGTCCATCATTTGCATCTGGGCAAACCAGGGTGTCTCCTCTTGGGAGGGGGCATACTGTCATATCACGGTTTTGCTAACATTTGTTTCTACATTGCTGGAGTAGGGTTTGTTCATTGTTTCTGATTCTCCCACTGGATTGATTGAAGCGATAGGGGGATTCTTATGCACATCACTGCTGGATGCATCTGAAGCAGGTTAGTCCATTGTATGTATCGGAGTTGGTCTACTGTTGGAGATATTCCAAGATAACTGTTTGTGGCTTGGCGAAGCGTTGTTCCATATACAATTCCACACTGTTTCAAAAATGTGCACCACATTTTGCATAGTTACCTATTAGGACCCTCCAGACATTACAAGCTACATGACATTTGAACACCCCACCCCATTACCCAGATTTCAGCACTTTCACACATGAGATAGTTGCCTATGGTAAAACGTCAATGTGGTTGTATAAGGATCAGTCCCGACACAAGGAACACACGTCAAGGTCCAGGCCCTATGATGCTCCCAAGATACTTGCACCACAATGAACTACACCACGCCAGGGTGAGGCGATAGGTGGGGAGAGAGCACACAAGATCCTGGTATGCATCAGCACACCAACTACCACCCCCCCAACATCTGTTCTGGGGTATGTCAGCCAGCCGCACATGCCAATATTCAGTGCAGTTTACTTGAGGGTGCAAAGCACATCACGCGATGAGCAAATCAGAACAGTGACCCACAGGATCAGTTTTATCATGTATGTCTACAAAACCAGTTTAGAGAACGGCTACTTCTGCTAGTACTTAATAAACAAATATATTTCCTTTACAGCAGCTGAGTATTCCTAAAGTGAATTTATTACACACAAAAATCACAAAACGTCATCTATTAACCTTCATTCCGATTTATTAAACTTTTCAAGTATATTTAAATTTGCATTTAATCTCCCAGTGCTATATTATATCAACATATTTGATTGTGATAACATGCCAATGTGCCAATCTTCATTATGGCTTTACCAAATGCTGTTCCGTGTCCCTGATGGTACTCATTGTACTCCCATTATTGCCCAGGATTGCTTTCAAATGCCCAAATACTCACACCATTTGTAAAATTTGAAATAAAAAGCACAAGTACTCATATAATTGCCATGAATTTCCATAATATGCAAAGATACTCAAACCATGTTCAGTATTGTCATTATAGGTCCAGATAATCACACTATAGCCAGTTGGCGTCAACAAAATTCAAAGTAGGGTAAGAGTCCATTGTCGCGGCAATCAATGTGCAGATAATTGCCTTGGTCAGCCTGCCATTGGCAACAATTGGTGAAGAGAGCAGCAAAGAACGTTTGTGTCGTACAGTCCTTCACCATTTTGGGAGACTTGCACATTTTCCCTCTTCTCTCATTATGGGGTTCTTTCAGTCTTTTTGTCCTCCTCCATTGCGGCTCGCTCTTGCTAGTTTCCCACTCCTCTGTTCTTTGAACCACACCGGGATTCTCTTGATCTTGCTTCTCCACTCTGGTGCTTTTTACAGTTTCTCTCCCAGCTCTGGGGTATCTTGTTTTTTCCCCACAATGGAGCTTCTCTCACTTTCTCTCCCCACTCTGAGGTTTCTCTCCTTTTTCGCGATCAATGGTTTGCCTCTTTCTCTCTCTCCACTCTGGGGCACCCCTGCCTTCTACCCCATGCACCAGGGATTCTTTAATTTTCTCTCCTCACTCTGGAGCTTCTCTCTGGCTCTGCCGCCACCTCCAATTTCTTGGGGACCAATGTGTACCTGTATCTTTGGAGCGGTGGTCCTTTGGAGTGCCATGTAGGCTGACTGCTCCTTGTCTCCCTGCATACTCTGTGATGGTAGGTGTCTCCTTCTGGTTCCTGCTGGCTTTGTGCAGTAGCTTGTGGCCAGTTCCCACTCAGGCTATGACTCCACTCTCTCTGAGGCTGCCATTGCTCTCTATGATATTCTATCTCTCTGATTGTCTCTCCTCTCAATGTGTGCTGGCTGGGGGATAATCAAAGTCTCTGCTCTGCATGGATACTACTTCCTGATTAGTTCCTCACTTGATGTGACGTCATAAGGCTGGTTTTTCCATCATTCTGCTGTTTTCCCTAAATAGGATGAATGCCATCAACACACACTCTGTGCCAAACTGGGTAAGGCAGTGAAGTCAAGCAGTATTTTAGGAATCAATAATTGGGCAGGAACACAGCGTCTTTACCACAAGAATGATGCTGAAAATATTTGATTTTTTTTTTGAAGCACTTACTAATGAGGTATTTTATCCGAGTGGAAGGAAAGCAGCCCAGAGAAACTGCCAGTGGTTATGATTGACAAATGTATTCATTTCTGGTATTTAACGTGAGTAACCTTACTGACAGTGTGTATGCACAGACGGGGGTCTCTTGCTCAAGTGACAAGGCAATCAGGTTACACCTCATTAATGAGGTTCACAAACCTAAACCATCTCAGGGGTTGCTTGTGTTCTCGTGCAGAAGAGATGGCCTTCTAGCCATTGGGGAATTATTTACATTTGATTAGCCCACTTCGTTAGGAGCAGCGCAAACCTACAACTCGCCAAAAAGAATGTGCAGAGATTGTGACTGACAAAGGATGTCCATTCATCACTCGTTATTGCTCAGAGCTGTGACTTTTGCTTTGGGCGCTCTGATAGCTCAGTCTTTTTCTCGGCCCACTATCTGCAATGAGGAATATAAAATGGCTAATCATGTGAGGCCGCTTTGGTGGGCTCTATTTTCCAAAGCAAGGCACGTCGGTGCATACCATTCTTTTTTTATTTATTTTTTTTTTACTATGAATGCAAGGGAGCAATCTCAAATGCTAATACAAGAAACAATTAAATAAGTTCAAGAAGAGTTGGAACTCAATAATTATAGTGTATGAAGGTTTGTAACTTGCTGGTTAGGTGCTGCAAATAAATGCTAATACAATCATGTATAAAATATGCAAACCATATTGACAAAAGCTTGGCGTGGCTTGATGACGTGCAGGGTTTCATAATCGCTGGGCGTCACTCTCCTTAACAATGCTAATGATAGGGGGAACTCATAATCGTGTGCGTGCATCTGCGTGGGAAGATGGGCGCGACACGACATGTGCATGCAAGTCAAGTCCACAAGCGACACGATTGTTTTCAATTTCGCCACATAATATGGTAATGAGTTGCACTGCAATTTCAAAGCAATAACACCCTGCCTGAATGTGTAGCTTACCAGCAGTAACAATGTAACTCTGTATCCCTCTACACTCGGACCCCACATCTGGACAAGTGCAAATAGTGTGTCTACACATGCACAATCATACTGACACGGCTGATTTCACATATGAAATCGTTATAAAACAGTGTAAACACAGCACAAGTGTATTTTCACTGACGCTGACGTGACTGCACATGCGCAGCTGACAGTGCCAGAGCCTGTTGAGTCACGAGGACATTCTTATTTATTTACTTCTTACTTATTTATTTATTTATGTATTTATTTATTTATTTGGATTTATTAAGCGCCCAGAGGCCCAGAGGCATCGTGGCGCTGTTACTAAATATTCAACTTGGTGCATGATATTAACATTGGTTACAGGCAAAAACATGTGTATCATTACAATAACAAGGGTGTTCCGTGGTTACAGTGGAACAATGTAGTAGGCAGTACAGAATGGTACACAGTTTAGTTAACCAGCTTTGTTTTTAGTGCTTTTATGAATGTGAGGAGGGATTCTTCGTTTCATTCGCCGTGATAATGCAATTGATCGCCAAACAGACTCAGTCTGGGTAGTAGGGCGAAAGTTTTAGTGGGCTACACATTGGGACGGTGCATTCAATGGATGCAATCTGCAGTACAGCGTGGTGTGATGTTGGGTACTGCCAGGTGTGACATTTCAAATGTAGAGGGTTTAGGGTAAAAGTAAGACATTATACATAATTCTGAGTTGGGGGCATAGTCCCATGATATTGCTGTGGATATGCTGCCAAGTTAAGGTACTGTTACCACCAGTTGCTTTATTTGTTTAATGAAATATTAATAATATTGACAGCAACACACTGCTTTAGTGTGCTGCACTCCTTAGTATTAGAATGCTGCCATAGGCATTATAGTGGCAGTCCATGTGAATTGCACATAGTTCAGTGCGCCATCACTCCCAATGTTGTATTTAAACAGGCGCTTTGAAAGCTGTGCTCCTTTTAAAGACCTTTTTCTCATCATTTTTTATCTCCTCAATTTTTGCTTTGGGTTGAATTGGGGCAAGGCTGTCCCTCTGACATGGTTATGTCATCCCCCTGTGAGAGCTTGATGCAACCTTCAGCCTCCTACAAGGTGTTTTGTCCTATTCACATTAATGATTTTCGTCTCCCCGTTCTGAAACATTGATTGCTGTTCTTTAAAGATTAAAACAATTACATTGCAAAGATGTGTGCACCTTGTGTGCCATCTTTCCTACTTTTCCATCCCATTTAAAGAGTTCCATTCATGAGATGACCATACATTTGTTCATTGCGCATTTCTGCTCAGGAGCCGATTCATTGTGCTTGCACCTGCTGTGCCTGTAGTTGCTGTCCCTGCAATGTCTAAACGCATCAGCCCAGAAAAAAGAGCCAACCTGAAAGAGATTTTGGCACATGGGATTACATTACTGAAATTCGCGAATTTTCTTCAAGCCAGCTGCCATTTGTTGTCACAGCACATGGAAATTGAGCCCATCGAAGAAGATGTTTAAACATCAGGAAAAGTAGGCATAGTACAGATTTGGTCTTTGTCAACTTGATTTTGAAAAACATGCTTGGAATATTTTGTATGTTCACATGTGTGCCAACAGTTGGGATTCTGCAAAATGCAAACACGCTAACACTCTAAAGCAGGGTTCTGCAAATGTTGGCTCTCCAGATGTTTTGAACTACAACTGCAATGATCCCTTAGTATTGACTATGCTGGACGGGGCTGATGGGAGTTGAAGTCCAAAATATCTGGAGAGCCAAAGTTTGCAGACCCATTCTCTGAAGTGTAATCCAGCACCTCATTCTTCCCCTCCTTTTCAAATAGCAGGGCTTCTTTTGGAGTTTTTGCTAAGAAAAAAAATATAGTGATATATTGGAATAGTATAGCATATTGGCCCACAACAGAGCCCATTTCCATAAATTACAGAAGAGAGAAAAAGAGACGAAGTGATACAGAAGAAAGTGAATACGAGTGAGAGAAAGGGAAGAGTGAGGGACATAGGGATAGAGGAACGAGAGACATAGAGACACACACATTTATATATAGAGACAGAGGGCCTGATTCACAGAGGCATTTTATAATGACGCAATCCTATAGGAAAACACTCTGTGAATCAGGCCTATAGAGTTATGCATTAGAGAGAGAGAGATGATACTGAGTGCATCAGAGAAACAGAAAGCGAGAGATGACAGATAGCATACCACGCTAAGAGTTGAACAGAGAGTGTGCAGTACAGTGGCGATAGAGCGATAAACAAATAGCACCAAAGAGAGAATTTAAAATACAGAGTTAGACAGAGGGAGAAAGAGAGAGAGTAATAGAGAGAAAGAGGTATGACTAAGAGTACATCACACTGAGCAAAAAGCAGTGAGATGTGCAATATGAATCTCAGTAACATAGCGTGAGATAATGAAAGTGCAATGTACCGTGTGCAGTGCCTCTAAGCAGAATGCTGCAGATGATATCTTGCTTCTCTACTGAAGGGAGATTACACCATGTGTTTTAGTCCGGCACATCCTTCTCATACTTCAGGGATTCCTGGGAGGCTACTATTAGAAAAAATACACTACTGTATACTATTATTACATTTGAGCACATCCCTCCATAGTAGAACACATTCTAGTAAGTTGCAGAAGAAACCAGGTGTATAACAGGGAAAAAGAGAGAGAGAGAGACAGACAGACAGACATAAATAGGAACAAGGTAGAAAGAGAGATACCAAAGAGTCCAATGTACTGAAAGAGCGAAAAGAGAGAAAGAGGCAGAGACATAGAGGCATACAATCAGGCCTCCAGATAAGTGTCACACCAGGCCTTTTTAACCCATGAAAATCTGGTAAATACAACGTCTTTTATCTTTTTGTGTGGTCCATTTACACACAGTTTAGAGTAGAGTTGACTGCAAATAGCAGGTGGCTTGACAGAAACCAGAGCACATCTTTTGATTCTTATCTGGATGGATGGAATTGCAGACCACCAAGGAGCTTCTGCCAGAATCTGTACACAGTGAGATGAGGAATGATTTCTTTCTGTTCTACTTCTGTGTTTTGTGTCTGTAAATGCTGATGAAGAGGAAAATAATGTGGGTATATTTGTTTTTCTAGCATTTTAGGAGCGCAGCATTAATAAGATGGAAAACCTAGTTGCAATTGGGAAGTATCCTTTTAACATACACATTATGCTGTTTTAGTGAACGCATGCTTTCATTGTGCAAAAGCATTTTTCAGAGTTTGTATTGTATGCATTCATCATCAAGACCAATCTATGTGGTATGTTCATACACATTAATGCAAGGTAGAAGATGTTTAACCAAAGTAATAACTTGTTTTAAACCAGACTTCACAACTGTTTTGTTTATGTGTCCTATTCACTTTCAAGTTATTTTCCGGTTGCCTGTCCCATATTTTATTTTCCGGTTGCCTGTCCCATACTTTGTACACTCTTGCTAAGGGAGATTATTTTTACCCTTACAATTTAATTTACACTGTAATTATTAAAACTGTGTGTAAAATACTCCCACTTCAAAACCTTATCTGGAGCAGGGATGAGTATATAATGTCTAGTTTAAGCTTCAATCAAACCTTCACTTTAAGTCAAGCTGGTAAATGTACTATAAATGGTCAGTGCCAGCAAGGCCATTGTTCAAGGAATGTGATTGCACAAATCACAAGGGTCACAGGCTTTTTCAAATCTTCGACAGTAGAATTAAAACATTAAAAACATGACGCTCCATCCATTGCAACTCTCTTATATAACAACAATGGCATGGATGCATTTGAAAATGAAATATAAACTCAGCCAAACTTGTCCCTGAAGTGGTAATCCACAGATGTATGTTACATTTGTGTGTAGCATTTCATGTAAGATTTCGCCAATTTCTAAGACCTGTGTTTACTATTACCTCTTTCGGTAGTTTTCTGACTTCTGAAGAATGTGAGGGTTGATCAGGCAAGCCAACATTTGACCATGAGGTTAGATATTACTGACTTATTATGACTTTGGTGGTAATTCAGTGGTACATCCATCAGCATACTGCCAAACCTACTAACCATTACCACCACTTGGTCATGTGGGTTTACCACTGCATTACAAGTGGTGGTTGGCCGGTGTTTATTCCCATTTTTGAGTCCACAGTACTCCTTATGGACATTGGCAGAATAACCTCCGCTGTAATTGCGGCCTCAAAGTGACAGATGGAGGTAAATCCTTCACTTCATTGTCACACCTAGGGCTAGGTAATTCTGTAAAAAATAGTATCAATTCCATTGCCACCACAAAAGCGGTGGTAGCAAATTTACCACCTGTTTTCTCCTACACGGCTGCCCATAGATTGTAACAGTGAGCACTTGCCTCTCTGTGCTATCGCATCGCTATCACTAAGTATTTCTAGTTCCAGTACATGAGAGTTTTCAATAATCATCAACGGACAATTCACTATCAAACCTTCAAAACACATAATACAAGTCATTTGTGCTTTGATGTGTAATTTCTCAGGATTTTCTGTGTCCTAAAAAGTGAAATATATACAGAAGAGAAGAGATCAAATATGCAGACCCTTGTAGAGAAAAAATGAAAGCCATGTTGAGTGACTTATCCTCCTGTAATATGAAAATCCCATTCTTCAACATGCTTTAGGAAGTTAACCAGCTGTAGAGAGGCTCGAAATTGGTACACAAATAATTTGCTCTAAAGTTGATTTCCTTCTAATTCAGATTTACAAAGTGTCTACTATGTCGAGTTTTTCTGTTTCTGGAAGCAGAGTTAACCTTTGTATTTGAACTAATCACTAATAATGCTATATCTGTGAGGAGCATGCAGTGCAGAGGAAATTAACTGTTCCTGTACTATGTGGGTGGTGCTCCCCCGCCTGTTATGTTATTCCTATTCTATGTGAGGGGAGCTTGATTGCTTAGCCCCTGCTGGGCAAGTTCTTTGTGATGGGAATTTGAACTGCTGAGGCCTATTCTGTTCCTGTTCTGTGCGAATCTAGCTTGCATTTCTGAGGCCCTTCTTTTACCTGTTCAATGCAATGCTTACCGTGCTCAATCCCATGCAGTCCCTTCTCTCTGTGAGTGGAACTTCTGCTGCTGTGGACGATGACTCATGTAAGGTAATCTTGTTCTGTTAGGCCCACAACATTCCTGTTCCACATGAGGAAAGATCTATTTCGGTCCATGGCATACCGTTTCTATATTTGGCTTAACCAGTGCACACTCTCCTCCAATGTTGCAAGTGTCGTCGTTTCTATATTTGGCTTAACCAGTGCACACTCTCCTCCAATGTTGCAAGTGTCGTATGTGAGGGAAGCATCTACTGTGGAGACCCATTCCTTAACTGGTCTCTATGTGCGTATCTTCTACCCTTGCTTTACCTTGCATTGATGCATTTCACCTGTTCTACATGATTAACATTTGCATTACTGTTGTCCTGATTTGACCTTTCTGTGTGTGTGAGGGAAGTCAGATCTGTTCCTACTCAAGTTGACCTATTCTGCGTGAGCAAAGCGTTAATACGCATATGCTGCTGGTGTACCTATTCTTTGCATTGCATGGGAAGCTTACAGTTTTAGTGTTCATCTGTTCTATTTGCGAGAGGGTGTTTGTTCTGCTGCACACTGTCCTTTATCTGTTAATTGTCAGGGAAACATGTTTTTCTGTTATGATGTGGAGCACTGCTGCATAATGTTTTCCATACAGTTTTCACTTTTTGCATGCATCGACCGGATGTCTCATACAATGTACTTTCTTGTGAAGGAAAACAATAATTTGTACGTCCCTGAAATCACATTTACTCTCAAACTTTAATTATAGGGAGTACAATACTCCCACATCTGGATCACTGCATGCAACCAAGAGAGTGAAAAGACAAAGCATGCACGACACAGAGAGAGACAAAGACATGCAGCAGAGATGGAGATGACAAAAAACACAAAACACAGAGCCCGGGAGACCTACAGAGAGACAGTAGAGAGAGAGAGAGAGAGAGAGAGAGAGAAAGGGCGATTGAGAGAAATAGGAGAGAGAGAGAGAGTCATAGCTACCTACAGGATAAATAGTTGATCTATAGGAATTTTGCTTGTCAAGTTCCATAGGAAACCCGGAAATTGAATTGCTAATAACTTTTGGCTCACATGATGGATTTGGCTGATATTTTGCAAACAAAAAGACATCACCTGTCCCCCTCCCATGCTGCCCAGACTGAATGTTTTAGGAAAGATTTGATAAAAAATGAAAGTTATTAAGAAAGACATGAAACGCTGTATTTGGTACTAAGATTCATTTCCCCATTGAGAAAAAGTCCAGATTCGTGGGCACAGCAAAAAATGCGGACAGAATTGGACCAGCTTCAAAGCAACTTGGGCAAGAAGCGTTGACTCGATTTCCGTGAGGGGTTTGGAGTTCTTCAGTCCAGTAGTTGTTAAAATAATTTATGGGAAATGGGGTGCCCCCTTCTACCAAAATTATTGCTATATCTCCCATGGTGTTTTGCAACTGAAAGGCTTTTCAGAAATAAAAACGCGGCCATTTTTTCCATCTGAGAGATAACTGAATATTTCAGAAATAACCAGGCTAAACCGAAAACAAAAAGTGGAAAAATGCGATTTGGAGGAGGAAATGGAGGAACTAGCATGAGGCTAGAGGTCGGGAGGGGGAAAGAGAACGTCATGTGACATTGGATGGGTGGGGGGGCTGGAGACCAAGTTCAGAGGTAAAAATGTTTCTCATAACCAGGGTTATTTTCACATAACTGAGATTATGTTTTGTTTGTTTGTTTTGTTTGTTTATTTTATTTATATAGCGCACCAGACCCTGGAGTATAAGGGCGCTTAAAGACAGGTTACAGAGGTACAAAATATAAAGAAGAAGCAGCTATACATTATGCAGAGAAGGTGTGCAAAGTATGCAAACAACGAAAATTAGATCATGCAGTTAGGACATTAGGATAGTATGTACAAAATATACAATGGTTGAGGTCTTAGTTGGGTATTGGATTGGATTTAGTTTTGTCTAGTAGCCACCCAATGACAAACTTCCTGAACAGAAGGAATGAGGCGGCCAATTTGATATTCAATGGCAGGGAGTTCCAAAGTTGAGGGACGAGGACCGTGAAGCTTGCGCCGCCAGCTCTTTTAGAGGTGAATCTAGGCACAGTGAGGCAGAGAGTGTAAGAAGATCTGGTGATTCTAGTGTTTGGCTTCAAAGCCAGTTTGTTGGTGAGATATTGGGCGGCAAGGTGGTTTAGGGCTTTGTAAGTAAGGCAAAGTGTTTTTAGCTCAATTTTCTGTTGAGTGGAGAGCCATTTGCAAGAAATTCTGATGGGGGAGATGTGCTCTCTCCTAGGGATATTTAAAGCTGCTCGCAGCGCGTTGTTTTGGAGGACCTGGAGTTTGTTAATTATCCCTTGGTTGGCTCCTAGGTAGAGGCTGTTGCAATAGTCCAACTTAGATTGTATGAGCGCGCTAGCCAGGGTAAGGCAGCTATTAGTGGACAGAAACGGCTTGCAGGCTCTGATAAGTTTCCCGGTGTAGGCGGTGGTAGAGGCAGTCATGCTGACTTGTTTTGAGAGGTTGGTGTTGGCGTCAAGATAGAAGCCTAAGGTTTTCACGTTATTAGCGACGGGGATGATGTTGCCATCAATGGTGAAGTTGGAATAGTCTAGGCTGAGTTTGTGTAAGTTATTGGGGGAGCCGACCAGGAGGAGTTCCGTCTTCTCATCATTCAGGCAGAGGCCATGTGTGGCCATCCATGCCTGAATAATGGAGAAAATATCGTTAATCCTAGTGGCGTCCACCTGGTAGTTGCCAGAGATGGACAGGAGGAACTGGGTATCGTCTGCGTAATTTGTGTAGGTGACACCCAGATGGTCCAGTTTATCAAAAAGAGGTTTTGTGAAGATGTTATAAAGGGTGAGGGAGACGCAAGATCCTTGTGGGACACCACAAGTGATGGGGATGGGGTCTGCTGCAGACGTGAGTGAGAAGACTCTCATAGTTCTATTGGCTAAGAAGGATTGTATCCACATGACGGCCGAAGGGGAGAAGTGGGCAGCAGATAAGAGGTGGTTGCAGAGTATTTTATGATCGACCAGGTCAAAGGCTGCTGAGAGGTCTAAGAGGAGTAGGATGGCCACTTTTCCTTTGTCTTTGATGTCATCAATCTGACTCTTGAGGTCAACAAGGGCAGTTTCTGTTCCGTGTTGTGGTCGAAAGCCAGATTGACGCAACCCAAGCAGTTGATTAGATTCTAAGTAGTCCTGAATTTGCAGGTAGGCAACTCTATCAAGGATTTTTAGTAAGAACGGGACTGTAGTGATAGGCCTGTAGTTTGTGGGAATGGCCGGGTCTAGGGATTGTTTTTTTAGGAGGGGGAGGACCCAGGACTGTTTCAAATTGTCGGGTATAGAGTTGGTGGAGAAGGATAGGTTAATGAGTTTGGAGATGAAGGGTGAGAGGTCTCTTGCTGCGTCTTTGATGATCTGGGCAGGGCAGCTGTCCCCTTTGCAATTAGAAGGCTTGAGGGATGCTATAATTTTTTGGACTTCCGGTATGGTGACCTTTCTGAATGTGAAGCCAGTGGTGGTGTTAGTAGGGGTGGATGTGCTGGGGGTGGATGGGTTGCTGTTAGATAGTTGTAGTCGTTTAGCCTCAATTTTGGTTTGAAGGCTGCTAATTTTGTTGACAAGGGCCGATTGGACGCTGGCGCACCAGGGCTGGTCTTTCATGCAAGTGTCTATTGGAGGGTTGGGGTTTTCTAATTCCTTCAGGATGGTGAAGAGTTCTTTAGCAGAGGATTCTGCTTTGTCAATTCTCACATTATAGACTTCCTTCTTAGTGCGGATTATCTCTTTTTTGTAAAGGGAGGAGATAGTCAGGAGATTGGTTTTGTTTTCAACTGAGGGTGTAGTTTTCCATATAGTTTCCAGTTTGGCCTTCTTCTTTCTGAGGATTTTAAGTTCGGGGGTGAACCAGGAATTTAGATGTGCTCTAGGTTTGCCTTTGCGTAACTTTAGGGGGGCCACGGCGTCAATGGCGTTAGTCATGGCGTCATTGTAGGTGTTGACTAGGAGGCTGAGGTCCGCAGTGACAGGGAGCGAGTTGAGGATGGGGAGAACTAGTGGTGTGATGTTGTCCGCTGAAATGTTGTGCTTGTTTCTAGTTAGACAGGCGGGTGCGAGAGGGCAGTGTTTAGGATTAGGGTTGTTGATGCTGATGTCAAAAGGTATGAGGAAGTGGTCAGTCCATGCAAGAGGTTGGGGTATTTTGCAGGTAATGTCACAATTATGGGCCGCGACCCAGTCGATGGTTCTGCCCTTCTGATGGGTCGGCAGTGTGTTGATTTGGGTATAGTTATGCTCAGATAGGGCGTTAGCGAGGGATGAGGCAGGAGTGTCATTAGGGTCATTGAACCCAAGGTTAAAGTCTCCTAAATTGATATTTTGTGAGAGAGGTTTGGAATTCTCAGCTATAAGTGAAGTAATATCTTCCTCAAAGGTACCTGTGGGACCCGGGGGTCTATATATTAGTTGCAAGGTAATTGTACTCTTAGGGGTGGTTTGTATTTTGATGGTGAGATGCTCGCATGATTCTAGAGGAGGGGAAGTGATAGATCTGAGGTCAAGTGTGGACTTGAAGATGAATGCTACACCTCCTCCACGCGCATTAGGTCTATCCGCTCTAAGGATAGAGTAGTTGTTGGGTACAGCAAGTGATAAGTTGGGTCCTGCTGCCTCGTGTAGCCATGTTTCTGTAATAGCCAGCAAGTCGAGGTTCGTTGAGAGGATAGTGTCAGCGATTTCAGTGGGATGAGCGACAAGGGATCTGACATTCAGTAGAACTCCTTTCAGAGATGCAATATTGGTAGTATTAGTACCGTTCTTATTGGTCTCCTTAATCTTGGGTTTTGTGGGCAATTTGCTGGGTGTAATGTTGAGTCTCGAGCCAAGTCTGTTATTGCGGGTTAAGCGGTCTGGGTGGGCTGCTGGCCAGTAGCCTGGTAGTTTGGACTGGTTAGTGTTGGTGACCGTGCAGTCATTTTTTGGAGGGCTAGGAGTGTTAAGAGAGGTACTGACTAGTGTAAGGCTAGTTGTGATCGTGTGAAGTCTGTGGACGTCAAGGGGGAAAGGTGGTAGGGTGGGCACAAAAGGTGTGGGACATGGGATGGGGTTGTGTCTTGGACAGCCAATTTTGGCAAGTCCATTGTTAAGTGATATGTAGCTGTTAGAGCTACAAGGTATATTGTTGTTCAGGACACAGAAAGGGAACATGATGAGAGTGAGCCAAGAGGGCATGCTTGTAAGTATTGGGTGGTAAGAGGGCTGGGCGCAGGCAGGCGGGCACTAAAGGCGAGTCGCAGTCAGGTTCACCTTAGCTGATAAGAGGCAGAAGGTATACTCCTTCAGATGTTGCTAGTGGGTGCAAGGTGGGCTA
Organism: Ambystoma mexicanum; assembly: GCF_040938575.1. Classification (NCBI taxonomy): domain Eukaryota; kingdom Metazoa; phylum Chordata; class Amphibia; order Caudata; family Ambystomatidae; genus Ambystoma; species Ambystoma mexicanum. The sequence continues at coordinate 1,220,845,379 of NC_090921.1, read as the reverse complement.
GTTTAGCTTTGGATATTATATGCAAGAAAGGTCAGGTTCAACTTTGCTAGTACATTGCATAAAAAGGGCTAGTTCAACTTAGCTAGTGCAGTGAGAGAATAGGCTAGTTCAACAGTGCTAATAAATGCAAAAATGGGCAGGTTCAACTTAGCTAGTACAGTGAGAGAATAGGCTAGTTCAACAGTGCTAATAAATGCAAAAATGGGCAGGTTCAACTTAGCTAGTACAGTGAGAGAATAGGCTAGTTCAACAGTGCTAATAAATGCAAAAATGGGCAGGTTCAACTTAGCTAGTACAGTGAGAGAATAGGCTAGTTCAACAATGCTAATAAATGCAAAAATGGGCATGTTCAGCTTAGCTAGTACAGTGAGAGAATAGGCTAGTTCCACAGTGCTAATAAATGCAGAAAATGGCAAAGGGAATGAAAGTGTGCTACATGAATAACCAGGGGTTATTTGTAGTACATCACTATTATCGGGGTTATACTAACCACGGTTATCGGAAATCATTTTTTTATTAAATAAAGAGAATTACAAAATGTGATTAATACAAACAAATGTCGAATGTTACAGCTACAGTGAGGTGGGGGATAATGGATGTGGCCGGAGAATATGGCAACTGGGTTACTTTAAGGAACCGAATGGAGCAATATGCAAAGCAGACATTGATTATTAATCCAAAGCAGGGATAAGCAAACAGATTTCTGCAGTGTCCAAATGCCTTCTCAAATCATTACAGACTAGTAGTGAGGATTTAAGCTGATGTGCCATCACAACCAAAAGTTCCATGTGTCGGCTCTAGACGAAATGGGATTGGGTGAACAGTATAGACATGTGTTCATCATATAGGGGACAGATAATCTGATTAATCTGGATAGATCAGATGGCTCCGCCCAGAACTGACCCCAGGAGAACAGTGTGTGCCTTGTCAATTTAGGAAATTTACCAACATGTGAGCAAATATGATGGGTGGGGAGCATGGCCTCAGAGCACCGCCTGTTCACACTAATGTTACCACTTCCTTAACTCCTCTGGCCCAGAGAAAGGACATCACAGTCTCCAACTCCATGTTGTGTTCCATTTTTCGGTCTTCATTTTAATGGGAACAACAGTTTGTGTCTGCCTCAAATGAATGGGCCTTGCTCCTCAAGTTCAGATCACGTGTTTGGGGATCGTAAAATTGATTTTCTCTACTTGCATTTATCAAGAATTTCAGCCTTCTGCCCTTGCAGGTGCTTGATCTTTTCTGCTGACTCGAACACTCTCTTCCAGCGTCCCTGACAAGGCAGGTTATGGTGACTGCACTGCCAGCTCTGCTTTGAGATTATCAGGGAAATCAGTGTGTTAGGCCTCCCCCTGTGTCTTAAGCCTTCTCAATTAATTCCAATGCAGCTGTGGTTTCCATTGTATTTTTATGGTTTTTCATACTAATTGCTTTTAGGTGTCAGCAAGCAGTTCATATGTGTTCTTTACACCTGTCTGATGTCTCTACAGGTATGTTCAGCTGGGTCACCACATCATGATTACTTTGGTGATGTCATCCAGTTATGGTCGGTGGGGCTGCTTCAGTGGGTAGCATCTGTCATTTTGGGGGAGGATGAAGTCCCTTCAACAGCCCCCTTCTGGTCCAGCCAGTCAGGACCACAAACTCAAAGCCCCTCGCCAATGATGGGTGTCTTGTGATTCCACACCTTCACCACTCACTCAGGTCACTTGAGCTCCTTCTGAGTTGGTTCATCTTCCATATCATCTCCTCCTCTTCACCCTGCTCATTTTCAGCGACCTCTTCCTCCGCTGTGCATCCAGTTCAGGGAATCCATTCACTTCTGTGTCTTTCTGGGGCACCGTCAAGGCTGGTGTGCTCAATGGCACATGATACGTTTTCTTCTCCTTTTGGGTGGCACCTGCATGTGAGCTTCATGCCCAGTCATGGTCTGCTAATATTGTTGCCTCCTCTCGTGCCATGGACCCTTAGAAATGCATCTGTGGCCTCTTCTCTTTCTAATCTTTACTGAACCTTCATTCTCGCAACATGGTGGTGTTATTCTCAACGGTATTCTGGACAGAGGCCTTCCTTGTTTTTTATCCCTGCAGGCAGCGTGAACTCCTTGATGTACTCACCTTTTCGCTCTGCACCATATTCACAGGAACGACCAGGAGCACTTGTACTATGCATTCCTGCAGTCTTCGACCAATTCTTCTCTTGCAAACTCTTGTCCACATTTAGGTAACTGGTGTTTCTTGCAACATTCAGGCAGTCCTCCCACCTCTCTTTTTCTGCTATTGAGGCACTGTAGCTCCCCTTGTGGTACAAATCCTTTGGGCATTTCATTAGTCATTGCATCAGGTCATCTGCATTCAAGTAATCCTCTATCGTTGTCCATGTTTTCATGGGGTCATTTCTCCTGTGTCTTTCATCGTAGTGTAGCCTGCTTCCTCTGAACCTGCCATAGAAATCTTGTAGTTGCTCATAACCTGGGAAGTAGGAGAGTTCACATGGCTGCCATGCCCTGAGTCCTCCCTCCCCACACTGGTCCCTTGCTGGTACGAGATATATTGTTAGTGGTGTGGGGCAAATTGATCATACAAGCACTCATGTTTGTTTTCTTGTGTTTTTAAAATCAACAATGATGTTCTATTGGGGTTACTTCATTTCTTCATGTCACTAGTAAGGGGTAAAATCACTTATTTCCGTTCAAGTGCAGAATTTGAGTAACTACCTTTTTCCTTGTCATAGTCCTAAGAGGAAACACAAATAAACCAGCATAATACAAAACAATCATACACACCATCTTTCCCACAAGTGCAATTCCACAAGGTGCAAGTGTGTAATGTCCTACCTGCCCACACCTTTAATTACTCCATGCACAACGGGTGACCCTTGCCACCACGAGCAGGGGGGGCCACTTAAGTGACACTCCAGTACTCCTAGTGCGACCCATCATTTCATTTGTAATGTATTTGTTGCCGTTTATATGTTGCCACCGCCAAATTCATGTTCTTCTCTCACCCAACATTTTCTCTCGTTCCTGTTGCTCTTTGTCATTTGTTTGGACACCATGTAGATTACAAACTGATCCATATCCAGGAACCTTGAGTCCTCCAAGTACCAGGTAGTAGAACAGTCACTGCATGGGGACAATGAAGGCCTGGACCACTCAACACAAACAGTAGAGTAAATACACCCCACTAGGTAATAAGGCCAAGAGATAGTTTGCAAGGATAACAAGGGTTTACTTGCACAATGTATACATGCCAGCAAAGAACTCTGCTGCTCGAGAGTGCTCTGCCAAAAAGTACACGAGCAGCACATTAAAAAGGCACTAAGCATCATCAATGACATCATACATAGGGTACAAATCGGCATGGCTGATTGGTGGGGGACATATACGAGGGCCTGCTCCATAGGTGAAGCCAGGCGCTAATTGGTTAGTTCTTTGCTGTCAATCTTGGTCCAGGTGGGTCAGCTGGGCTCATCCATGTGGTAAAGGTCGGGGCCCACATAAAAAACGGTTTCTAATCTAATCTAAACAACTAAAACCAAGCATTACTGGTACTATTCACTTGCTTCTATGTGCTATTGTATTTTTATGTGTTCCTTGATGGAGGGGACTGGTCCCCCTTTTGGGTTAGTAGGGCTTGGTGAACTGAGAGGGCCTAGGGGGTTGGGATTGGCTTGTCTTCATTTGTTTGCCCGTCTTTCCTCCTCCTCCCATGCTGGGCTTCCTTTCATGGGCATCTACGCTCTACACACACTTCTCAAACTCTCCCCCTGCTGTGCATATTGTTCAGGTGGGCATGTCATGTATATGCATCCGCCATCCCCTGCCAAGTCTACCCACACCTCCTTGTAATTTTCGGGGTCTGGTGGGGGTGCAATGGTCGTGTGATAATAAGTATCTACTTCATTTCCATATCCATGGTATTTCTGCTTCCTGCATATCATGAGGTACCTTTTTATTATTATTATTCCCAATTGTCACCATCATCATTGCACTATTAGGAAATACTGTTGCACAGCAACAGAGACCCAACTGGCACATGCAGAAAATCAGCCGGATGAACACGATCATAGGGATCAGCATTTTCATAATTGTCCCAAGTCATGATGGTACCCAGCCAAACTCCATTGTTACCCAGTCATCTTCTTGTATTCCTGCCTCTTTTTTCATTTTTACTCCAAGTTCATGTATTGCCGCAATTACATGTGATAGTGTCCCACTGGCAGCATCTGCTGAAGGTACAAACATGCAACATGAACTCCCAATCTTTTTGCAAACCCCGCCCTCCATGGCGTGAGGAGGTCGAAAACATACCGGTTCTGCATCGTCATTAGTCGGAGCGCCCTTAGTTCTAACTTGATGACGTTGAGTCCTTCTTCAGTGTCATTTGACAACTGGATCAACTCCCACTCCACAATTTGGAGCCACTTGGCTTTGGCTCTAGCTTGGATGCTTGGCATGAGAGATGCAAAAAATAAATGTTTCTGCAGAAATTAAAAGTTTGTACTCAATGGATATTTGTGCAAGCAGATCAGAAGAGTCTTGCGATGGGTAGTTGGAGGATTGTTTCATCCTGTTCAAGAAATCATGGCGCTCTTTTTCTGGTAGCACACAAAATGCTGGGGGGGATGTAGTTGCCACTATCCCTCTTGTCTCGGGTGTCACTTGTGCTTCAGCAGGCAATAGCCCCCCTTTAGGTGCTCTACGGGTACTACCAGTAAGGCTGAATGCAGTGTTGCAAGGAAACAGTAACCCCTCCATAATGATGGGAGGTCCATGTACAATTTGTTGGCCCAAACCCAGTAGTAGTCCATCAGTGCCGCAATGCCTTTTTGGAGATCGGGAATCAGCAGTGTTCTGTTGCATTTTCTGTTGGACCCTACAGAAACACTCCCTTTGCTATAAAAACAAAGTTCATAATTTACATTGTGTTGTAGTTTTGTAATGCATGTCAGTTTTGTTACATATTCAGTCCATGTTTGTGTACATGTTTTGTCCACGAGGGCCAGCGTTTTTTTAGAGTACCCACAGAGTCCTTCACCTTTGCACATGAATGTTGATTCTTGCCATTTATTTTCTAAGGTGCTTGTCCCTTCTATGGCCAAGGAAAGTTCCTTGAAGCACTTAGGATTAGCCAAGCCCTTTTTGCATGTTCGAATGTCTGGCTCAAAAAGTTTCAGTTGGACCGTGCCTGCCTGAAAAATCCCTTTTCACCTACATAGTGTAAGGTGGATGAGACTGTTTTTCTTCTAAGGATAAAGGATACCTCTTGTGGCACTAAGACCTTGGGGGCCCCAGATGCATGTAGTATTAAGGAACAGAAATAGCAATTCCCATTAGTCGTACGCCTTCCCATTGTACTCATATCAGAGTACCAACTTTTGGATTGGCCGGAATGGCGAAGTTCTTCCACTTTATCCAAACCTAAACCATGGTATGCATCATATTTATTCTGGCATGCCTGCTGTTTTTTTCTATCACTTCACAAGGGAAACTGTCGTCTCTTTTAACGCTCACCTGATATCCATGGGGACGCCACTCAGTTTGGTTGGACCACTTCCGACCTTTAACCCCCTCCCTTGGACACTTGTTCGGCCGAGGACTGGGTCTGAAAACACAGGAGATTTAGTTTTAATCTTATTGTCTCTTACTGTCTGGAGCCCACCTCCCTTGTGGACCCAATCACTCCCCCCCCGGTGCTCTCCTCACCTTGCTTTATTGCATGGTACGCTCTCCATCCTGCTTCTCTGTGCAGGGGTGCATTGTGGGATGGGCACGTCGCAACCTAGTTGCTTCACTGGTGTGGGGCCTCTGAGTCCAGACCTACTGCGACTTCAGCTTATCCACGTAAGACTGCTGGTTTGGCAGTTTTGTCTTTTTCTTTATAATGTTCCTTATTAATGTCTCTCTTGCTTCCTTAGGTGCAAAGGAGTTCGAGAGGTGCCGTGCTGCATGGGGCAGTGCACGAGATGGTAAGTGAAGCACGGTGCACGGCGCTATGTGCCCTTTCTTGAGCTGACCTGTTTGTTCTCTCTTCCTTACAGGCGCTGAGTTTCCTAGAATGGATGCTGCTGAGAAGATGGAGAGAAGTGGGTAGACCGCAGCCCACTCCACCTTCTTGATCTTTTGCGTGCTAATCTGTGTTTTCTTATCGCTTGCAGGTCATTCTTATGGACGTGGGCCGAGGGCAACTAAGACCCAGGTAAGCGTGCGTTATTTTGGCTATTTTCAGTATTGAAGAATAAACGCTTACTAATACTGTCTTTTCGTTCTCTTTCTACCCAGGTTGCGGCCTCTTCACGATCAAGGGGAAGCCGTCGAGATGTAATATTCTCAGGATCCTGGAGCGGAGGACAGGAGCAGGATTCACTCTCAGGTAAGTGTAGACTAACTGTGTTCTTGTTCTTGCAGGTAATCGACTCCGGAATGCAATTGAATATCTGCGCTGGACGATGTGAGTGTCACGCTGCCAAGAGCAGAGTAACGCGAAGCGTGTTCCTCAGGCTGGGCATGGCTTATATAGCCTCCAGGTATCACAGGTGCCCCTGGTCTGACCACACCTAAAAGACTAGACCGCATAGCTTGGTTCTAAGACTGAGCTATGCGGGGGCATCCATGTTGTGCCAAAGACTATTATCAAGCCCAGTTCTCAAGTTCTCTTGCTCTATACATGAGCCTGGCACCAAAAACACCAGGACTGGCTCCAAGAGAGCCTTGCGTGAGATGGTGAGGCATTTAAGGCCCTGCTGGGATGTCGTGGAGCAGCCCCAATGGCTTGCCTGTTAGGGCCAGGGGCAGGGATCATGACAGCACTCCCCCCCAAGGCTCCTCCCAGAGTGGCTCTTCTGTCTGGTCCTGGCTTGGTGGATGGTCGTGATGGGACCGCCGAATAAAATGTGGTGCAAGAATGTAATCACAGGTTTCCATGTCCTGTCCTGCGAGCCATTCCCCTTCCAGTCCACTAGATAATATAGTTTAGATCTGACATACTTTGAGTCCAGGATGTTCTTGACCTTGAATTCCGGTTCTCCATTGATCATGACTGTTTGGGTGGTATTGTAACTCGAGTTCCAGGTTGGACAGGTTTCAAAAGAGACACATGGAATACTGGGTGAATGTGCATGTTTGGAGATAAGGTCAATTTAACTGCTACTGGGTTTATAATGGATTCGATGGTGAAAGGACCTAAATGTCGTGGGCGAAATGTCCGGGTTCCTATTATAGGCACATGTTTGGATGCCAACCAGACTTCGTCTCCAACCTGGTAGTTGGGAGCCCTTTCACGATGCAGGTCAGCGTATTTCTTTTGGCGATCTTTAGCCTGGTGTAAATATTCAACTGCCTTTGTGAAGGTCTGAGAAATTATAGTGTGCAAAGTCTTAATGGCTGGCATTTTCAGATGAGTGGGAACGTCCAGTTCAGAGGTGCGTGGATGTCTGCCAAAAATAGTGTAAAAAGGAGTATGTCCCATACTGTTGTGCAAGGAGTTATTATAGGCATATTCAGCTATCCACATCAAGTCCTTCCAACTTCCTTCCACTTGATGTAACATACAGCTCAGGTACTGTTTGAGTGTTTGGTTCGTTCTTTCTGTTTGGCCATCCGTTTGTGGGGGTGGCTAGTGGATAGTCATATATCGATTTGAGCCATGGAACAGCATTTCCTCCAGAAGTTGGATACGAACTGGGTACCTCGGTCTGAGATTAGTACCAAATGAAACCCATGAAGTCGTACGATATGTTTGAGGAATACTTTTGCCAGGCTAGATGCATTTGGGAGACCTTTAAACGGCAGGAAGTGTGCCATTTTTTAAAATAGGTCTACGACCACTAGAATGGTATTGTATCCTTGACTGGGTGGTATATCAGTGATAAAGTCAAGAGATAATGTATGCCAAGGCACCAGTGGAATCTCCAAAGGCCTAAGGAATCCAGCGGGTTTTTGTTTGATGACTTATTCTGCTCACATACGCCGCAGGATAGGATGAATTGAATGACGTCCTTAAACCACGTGGGCCACCAGTAGCTTTGTTTTACCTTGGCTAGAGTCTCAGCACTCCCAGGGTGACCCTTGATCAAAGAGTCATGATACCCTGAGATTACCCGTTCCTGTAGTTCCTTTGTTGGCAAGAATAAACGGTCCCTGAAATATGGAAGTTGGTCCTTGATTGTATAGTGTTCTCCCCGTGTGTTCCACTCTTGTAACAGCTCGGGACTCATCAACTGTCAGATCTCTTGTTGTAGTTCATTCTGAGTCATTGTTCTTGTAATGGCCAGGAGCTAGTCGCTTGGAATGATGGCCACTGGATCGGGGGTCGTGTACCCCTGTTCATCAATACACATACGGGAAAGGGTATCAGCTTTTCTGTTTTTAACCCCAGGCCGAAACATGATTACGTAATCATACTCAGCATTGAAAATGGCCCAGCTTAGTTGTTGTGAGGATTGAGCCTTCGCTGATTTTAGGTATTGTAAATTTGGATTGTCAGTTATCACAGTGATGGTATGCCTGGCACCTAGGAGATAGTGTCGCCAGGCCTTAAAGGCCGATTTGATGGCTAGAAGCTCCTTAACCGTGATAGCGTAATTAAGTTCAGGTGGTGAAAATGTACGTGACCAGAAGGTTACGGGATGCAACTGACCAGTTTTTGGGTCCCTTTGCGAGAGCACAGCACCCATTGCCATGCTTGAGGTGTCTGTTTCTACCACATAAGAAAGACCTGGGCAAGGATGTCGTAGGATCGGGGCGGAAGTGAACTTCACCTTCAGTTCTTGGAAGGCCTTTTCTGCTTTCTCCATCCATTGAACATTTTTGTTGCTTTTCCTTAATAGTGATGTGATCGGATGCACTATTTGCGAAAATACTGGGATAAATCGGCGGTAGAAATGTGCAAAACCCAACATGTTCTGGATTCCTTTGAACGAACTTGGTGATGGCCAGTTTAGAATGACATCAACTTTGTGCATGTCAATTCGGATTCCTTTTGGGGAGAGGATGAAGCCGAGGAACTCTACCTCAGTGACGTGAAACGAGCATTTCGTTTGGAATAAAGGTGATTACGAGTTTCGTAAGAACGGAACGGACATGCTTGACGTGGTCCTGTTTTGAAGCTGAGTATACAAGAATATCGTCAATATAGACTAGGGCACAGATATCAATTAGTTCTCTTAAGACATCATTCATGAAATATTGAAATGCTGCAGGAGCATTGCAAAGGTCCAAATGGCATTACCTGGTATTCGAATACACCATATTTGTTATGAAAAGCGGTCTTCCATTCGTCCCCTTTTTTCACTCGAACGAGATGGTACACTCCTCTAAGGTCCAGTTTAGTGTAGATTGGGGCGTCTTTGACTTGATCTAACAGTTCCGGAATAAGCAGCAGGGGCTAGCGATTTTTTATTGGTGATTTGGTTCAATGCGCGGTAGTCGATGCAAGTCCTCAAATCTCCTTCCTTCTTCGGCACAAACAATAAAGGAGATGCTGCTGGCGACTTCGAAGGGCGCATGAAACCATTAGACAGGTATTGATCTAAGTAGGACTTCAAATGTTGGTTCTCTGGATCGGTAAGTGCATAGACTCGACCACAAGAGATTTATGCACCAGGTACCAGGTCGATCTGGCAATCATATGGACTGTGCGGTGGCAGAGTGTTAGTTTGTTCCTTCTGAAACACATCTTGAACGTCCTGGTATTCCCTTGGTAGGGTACCGGTCACACTGAGAGTCATTGTCGCTGTTCCATGGACAGATGGGCTTGTATTTGTTGACTTCTTTCCTTGATAGTAACAAGTGTGAGTACAGCCTTCGGAAAAGACCAACTTCCTTGCACGCCAATCTATATGTAGATTGTGAGCTACCAACCACGGCATCCCTAAGATCAATAAAAACTGGGGTGCCTTGATGAGGTCGAAGGCAATAGATTCCCGGTAACCATCCTGACACAGAAGGGTTAAGACTGTTGTGCATTGGGACACTGGACCGGAAGCTATTTCCGTACTATCAACGGTGGTGACTGTTTCAGTGGTCAACTTAGGGCATAGAGAAAGCCCCATGTTTGCGAGATCCTGGTCCATATAATTCCCAACTGCTCCACTGTCAATGTATGCTTCTACAGCATGCATCCTAGATGGTTGCTGGTGGTCGATTAGGATCACGGGCAATGCAAAATGGGAGGTCTGTAGTTCACTTTCTTCGCTCGACAAATGGACACCTACATTTGCCGGGCTTGGTAGTTTTCTGGCTCCTCATTCATATTTTCTTTGTCAGTGGCTCCTACAATTCTCCTCAGCGGGTTCACTGGGCACTCTTTGAGGAAATTACCTGATTTTCCGCAATATAGGCATAGCTGATGCTCCCTTCTCTTGTCTCTTTCGGCTTTGGTTAAAGGGGGTCTCACACCTCCTAGTTGCATTGGTTCCGCATAATTGTCCGTTACATGTGGGGTATTGTCCCTTGACCGAACGTACATTGGGCGAGTGTCCAGTCTTCCCCGATCTGCCCTTCAGTCTTACAACCTGTGATCTAGTTGAACCACGAAGTTGATAAACTCTGCAGAGTCTTTTGGTGGATCAACCACTTGGGCAAGAACATCTTTTAGCTCCCCCTGTAAGCCTCGTGGAATAGCATAGTTCTCTTCTCCGCAGGCCACCCTGCTTCAACCACAATCCCGTAGAGGAGGTCCCATATATGGCCTGCACCCCATCCCCTCAGCTCGAGGTACCAGGAGCATACTCGCCAAGGTATGTGACGTATGAGGAGCAAATGAATCAACAAAGAGCTGCACTGGGACTCTGCCCAGTGTACATCAGAAGATCCATACCTGTTGAAGCGCCCATAACAAAGCAACCCTGGGCAGCACGGTACCCCATCAGACAGCCGTACCAGCCGCTGATAAGAAACGAAGAGAACCTACAGACAGTCCATGAGGAAACCCAAAGAGCCCTAATGGAAGGCCAGTGGAAATGACACAAGGGCGTGAACAGACTCGTGAATGAACAAAAGCAGCTATCAAAGACAAGCAGGCCAGTGCGAGTAACTACGAAAATAAATGTAATGGACACAGAGAAGAGACAATGTTAAAAGGTGAGGAGCCTTTTCTACGAGACAAGATGGAAGCAATCGACCTGTTAAACGTGTGTAAATAGGCTTGAAACCCAAGAGGCTAAAGAAACGATACTTCTTGCAATGCTTAGTAGAAGATTAGAGCGGCAAGCACCAACTATATATCTACCTCAATAAGGCACATCCTACAAGTTCGACTCCATTTTGTAAAAGCAGAAATGTACCCAGGTTGCCAGAGGATTGACAGCCCAAGTTTCGTAACCCAGCCTGAGGCAAGAGAAAGAGCGGAGTCGAAACTCAACAAAGAGCGGCTCATGCCTAGGAAATGGAGGTCATCCAGAAAAGGGGAGGAGAGCATCAGCTAACAAGACTCAAACTTCAGAGCTTACCAGCCTGCCCCATGAAGGTCAAGTTAAGGGAGGCCCATTCAGGTGGCGAGGCTGAAACAGAATTAAATGCACTAAAAGCTGGAAACTGAAGCAGATTTATGGTGAACTAACACATGACCAGCCAGGCATGAAGAAGTACCACCGCCTGATGTCATCCAGGACCCGAGGATACCATAACTTTTCCTGATAAGAGGCTAGAGTTTCGAGGCCATACCCAGCCAATTAATTGACAGATAGCCCTAAGATACTGATTGATGGAAGGGAGGCAGGGTGAAACTTGGGACACCAGGCACATGGGTGTCCATTCTGCACGCAGCTAATTAAAATGGGGATTTATGTCTAGGGGTGTAACCTGCCCAATCACAAGGGACCAAGTTATCCGGAGTCCTATAGATAGTAGAACCAATAGGATGTGGTGCTTGTAGTGACGTCAATCATGTATGATGTAGTGGGATGGGCGTAGACGCCCACCCGATAAGAATTATCCAATCCGCATGCTCTATTATCATATACAGATATAGCACCTATACTTAAGTTACCTTTCCTAACCAATTGTATTGCATGTCGAGTTTTGTCGAATTAGACGTCAGTGATGACGAGTTTTGCCTATAACTCTTGCTGTTCGACTGGATTTCGAGGAATAGGTCTGAACGAGAGTACCACCAGCAACCCCATACACGTGTTTCACCCTTGTTGGGGATCATCAGTGAGGTGAAGCTGATGCCTCTATAAGCACAGTGAGAGGGAGACCACGTCTGGTTGCCCCCAGGAGACCTAGGGTTACCAATCCCAGGTTCCTTAAAAAATAGTTTTACAAAGGTAGCGGGCGCCCCTCTCTCGCAAGAACAGACATGATAACCTGTTCAGTGGTTATTAACCACTTGAGAGTTCGCAGCCACTGCTTTTACTCACTGTGCCTTTCACAGGTGGGAAATATCCATTTGCATATCAGTCTTTGTCCTGCCCAGGGGTAGTCCAGCACCGAAATACAATGGCAATTCCAATCTGAACGAGAGTACCACCAGCAACCCCATACACGTGTTTCACCCTTTTTGGGGATCATCAGTGAGGTGAAGCTGATGCCTCTCTAAGCACAGTGAGAGGGAGACCACGTCTGGTTGCCCCCAGGAGACCTAGGGTTACCAATCCCAGGTTCCTTAAAAAATAGTTTTACAAAGGTAGAGGGCGCCCCTCTCTCGCAAGATTTCGAGGAAGTCGGAGCGAGACGGGTGGTCGCAACAATGCTGATTCCTAACTACTTCCCTGTTTGATGTACTTGTCATTAAATGCACTTCCCTTTGCCAAATTACTGAGTCCTCATTATTGAGCCATTGAGCCATGTTGGAGTAAGTGAATCCTGCACTCCCAGTCCTCACATGGTGCAGCTATCTTGTCTTACAAAGTACTAGAGGGTGCGCACTGATCTATGGGCCCATCAGTGGAACCCCACTCCTCTGTACACTTGGTAGCGTGAGGATGGTTTCGGCCATTAATTATTAAATATATAATACTAAGACACCTTAGACCGACGGCACAAAGTAACTCCGGGCCTTCGGCAATATCACAAGACCTTTCGCCATTCCGGCTGAGTAGACTGAGAAGCTTCCCGTGGACAATGATAGAGTAAAACTTCAAAAACTGCAGTGGGTCTGAAGAAACCTGCCTTCCAAGCATAACCCTTCTCATTCCCACGGGCAGCCAATCGGACGAAAACCCTTGAAAGGTTGGAAGAGGAAGGGGCGGTGATCCCGAAGCCCCAGAGAGGAAAGATGCGATCGGTGAGTGAAACAACAAACTCGCTACTTTGGCAAATGTCTTGTAGGCATTAGAGCAAGTAAGGGAAAGGTAACGGTGGGTGGCAGAGAAAAAATTAAAATAGTTAGAGGTAGAGAAGACTGTATATATATAGGGGGTAATGACTCGAGCATAAGAGATAACGAGTCGATACTGTGGGGACACACGAGAGAAAAACAAGGGATACTGGGGGGACACCCGAGATAAAAACAAGGAGTACCAGGGGGACACCTGAGATAAAAACAAAGGATTGCCAGGGGGGCACCTGAGATAAAAACGTAAGGATTCACTTTGTTCCTGCGCTTTAATACAGTGGTCAGAAGAAATGTGAACTCATAGCCCACATAATAAGGGACAAATATACTACGGTGACGTTTAAAGAAGCATCAAAGGAGTTCGTTTAAACTCCATGACGAGGTATTGATTAGAAGGCAGGTATATGTATGACCAGCTGGTGTCCGTCTAGTCTGTCAAGTGTCTGTCATATGTGTTTTGGTGTACGTCGAATGTAAAATAATTGTATTATTCATTGTGTGAAATGTAATTTGGCTTTACGCGATTCTGTAACTAAGAGGGAATCGCCAACGGATTGATAGTTTTCTGAGCAAATTGATATTATACATTTTGGCGGGAAAAGATTGGATCGGAGCTTGCGTATTTGGTGCTTGCTCATACCATTGGAAGGATAAAATACTGTATAAACATTGTTGGTGACAAAATCAAAATGGAGGAAGTTACTCCACTTGCACATTTGTGCATGCAACTACCTAAGCATGCTCCTAAACTAAAAAAGTATAGCACAGAGTTGGTTAAGGGTACTGCCCACAAGATGTTTATGCCTTGGCCACAGAATGGGTCCCTTTCTAAGGCTGTTTTACAGCATATGACAACCTTCCTACACGCCACATATACAGGCAAGAAGCTAGAAAAACGCCTTGCTGTTCTAGAATTGTGGAAGATGTTTGAAGAAACGAAGGTGGAAGAACCACCCACAGACTGGATACTAAATGTACGTATGGAGGGGGTGAGACGCCTACAACGCCACCAGCCCCGCCTGAGCCAGTCATTGAAGGGAGTAAAACAGAGGGGCATTACTTGCTAAGAGAACTTAAGGCAGCCACGGGGTATAGCAACCCCGCATATGAGTCGCCTACATACAGTAGTGACAGCAAAAAGGGAAGGGAACAGGAAAACAGTATTGCCTCTGCGGTCCTGAGGGACAAGGAGAGACGCGAAGATGAAGGAAAAGATTGGGCACGGAGTTGTGCACCTCCGGAAATGAAGGTAGAGTTGATGAGGTAGCATTCACGAAAGACGAATGGATGGGAGGGCAGATATTACTGAAGTTGGATGGAAAAGAAAGTGATGATATGAGGCTGAGGGAGAGGTCTGATGAGATGCAAAGGAGAGAGAGAGAGAGAGAAAGAGATGGAAGTAAGGAATGAAAAGACAAGAAAGAAAGATAGGCTAAGGCGAGAACAACTATATCGCGAAGAGCAAGAGAAACAGCTTGATCGCAGACAAGAGGCAGCCTACGACCAGTACAGACAGACTAAGCAAAGGATGGAAGAAGAGCAAAGGGTACGTGAGAAGAGAGCGAAGAGACGAGAAGAGGAGGAAAGTAGAAGGGCAAAGGAACATAGAAACGAAAGGATGAGGGAAGTAGTAGTCAAGACAAGAGAAGAAGCGAGGAAGCGCAAGGAAGTAAATGAGGAAATAGAACGTACGCGCAGAAAGAGGGCACAAGATCTAGAATATCTGGAGCGGGAAGTTAAAAAACCTAATCCTGTTGTAGAATGGGAAGACATAGAAGAATTCTTTCCTGCGAGTGACTCTGTGCAAGGTATAAGTGGGATAAATATTGAAGATGACTTTGACACCAGAAGCATCGGGGAAACGATTGATAAAATATACGATGAGATGGGGCTAGAACAGATATACGATGGGGGAAGGGAAGATGAGCGCTTGGAGAGCACTCAGCTATATGACACTGAGGATGTCACTCGAAGTAGTGGGAGAAGGGGACTGTCCCTAGACAGGCTGGGCATTGCCAGGAAGACGGCAAGACGGGAATGCCACCCCCGCGGTAGACAGAGGAGCTATGGGGAAGGAAAAGGAAGACTGCGCATTCCAATTCCCATTGCTAGAAAAGGGGGGAGCAAGACCACAATATATTCCATGGCCACACATGGACTGAGAGAACCTAAAAAATAAGCTTCCAATGCTGACATCGGGAGCCAGGAAGTGGATACATGAGTTAGAGAAAATGACGGGGAGTGTCACCTTAGCTATAGGGCACATTAAGGGCCTCCTAATCGCCATACTTGGTGAAAGAGCAGACAATGTATGGAAACGGGCAGGCTACCCTAGGGTAACCATAATCGACACTTCCCATGACGATAGCACCATTTAATAATTGTAGAGCAGCGGTGTGGAAAGCGCTGCGAACGTTATATCCAGACACTTCAGATATGGGACCTATAATGACTCGGAAAATGAAAGAGTCCAGGTATCCATTGATTTATATCCAGAATTTCCAAGATGCGTACGTGCTCGAAATGCATGAGTTTCGGACAAAATCTATCCCTGTATTCTACCATATATTATGCCAAGGGTTGCCTGAACCTGTAGCCACGCTAGTGCGGGTGCTTATTTAGGAACGTGTATCAGTTGAATTAGTTTAATAACTGTTTTAGCTGCGTTTTAAAATATTTTGTAACATCCAGATTCGATTTTTAGCCCGTGCGCCAAATTACGTGTTTTTGGAAATTATATTTTTTAAAATTTACCTGATTTTTTTCCATTGCATTGCACTGGCTTGCTAGTGAAAACGAAGTGGGCTAGATTTGAAAAACCTGAAGACTAGTACTTGGGCACACACGAGACACGAGACAGGAGTGAACTACAGCCCCCAGAAGGCTTGTAGTTCTCCTGCAGTACTTGTTCCATCCACAGGCGCGCACGCGCCGGCGTGAACAAGACCAGCGAGTCTGTGCGGGTCCGTGCGCGTTTGTGCAGTTCGGCAGCTTACTCTCCTATGAAACGGTCGCAGGGGTAGGTACAGCCTTATCCTTCTAGTATTTCCTTCATCTAGGGTATACCATGGCCCAGTCCAAGGGGACCTCTGATATAGTAGAGAGTGTCTGCTCTACCCCAAATGATACCTCCAGTAAACATAACCAAAATAATATTGACAACATTATGGGAAATGCTAATGTATATGACTTAACCATTACTCTGCTCAATACTCGATCATTACCCAAACACTGCACAGATCTGCATGATTACATTCAAGAGTATCAGCCAGACATTATGTGCCTTACAGAGACATGGCTTACAGAAGCTCATGGACCGACTATAGAACAGGTAACCCATCCTGGTTGCGTGTTCTTAGGGAAGCATAGAGAGAATAATATTGAGGGCGGAGTAGCCATAATATGTAAAAAGCAGTTGGGGTTTTATGAGGTCAAAATAGAGTGCACAAGATGTGATATCATCCATGTGAAACTGACCACAAACCCTAATAATAGCTTAAATTTGGTCTTACTTTATCGTCCGCCAGGAGAAGTATGTGGATTCAATGATGATTTAGTTAAGTTGATAGCACCCATGCTGACCACAAATTCAGGGTTGGTAATATTGGGTGACTTCAATTTATGGAAAAATGATAAAGCAGATAAGAAAGCACTCCTCCTGGAAAAAATGATGAGTAATCATCATATTACCTATCACAATACCGAACCAACGCATAATAAGGGACATATCCTTGATTGGGTTGAAGGGGGAAATGTCCATTTTGGGCCTATCTCTACCCTTCCATGTATTTGGTCGGATCATTGCTTCTTGACATGTCGCCTTGGATTACCAGTTAAATCCATAAGAGTGCATGCTAAAGCACATAAGGTCAAGTCACAGAATTTTAAGAACATCACGTCTGATATTTTAACATCCAGTATGGAATTACTGTTAAGTAAAATAGACGATTTGGATGATCCCGAGCGACTTATCAAAGTTTATAACGATGTCATGTTAGAAATGTTGGATACACATGCACCTATGAAAGATACAACAGTTAAAGATCTGCCCAATCGCCATAAGTGGTTTTCACCCGTTCTAGCCAAACTTAAAATCACTAAGAGGCAAGCCGAACACACATGGCAAAAAAACAAAACAAATGATAATTTATTGGCTTGGAAACACATTGAAAAGCGCTATAGAGTGACGACTATAGAGGCTAAGAAATCTTTCTATGACGCTCAAATAAACCAAGCCAGATATAAAACAAAGGAACTCTTTCGCCTTTTCAGGCTATGGGAAAAACCTACTGTCTGTAATCTCTCGATCAAACCTACTATAGACGACAGTAGTAGAGTTCAGAAGGCTTTCGCAGAAAAATTGTCAAAGGCACAAAAGAAAATTGAACAGAAAATACTCACTTCCCCTTTGCCCAATCCTCTGCCAATACCTAAAATACCTAACACAGGTAACCCTATTAGTACTTCAGGTAATTTTAACTTCGTAGAATCAAATTTAGCTGAAACATTGAAGCTATTGAAAGATAAGCATCCCACAAATTGCCCAGGGGAAATCTTTCCCTCAAAATACGTATTGGAGCACCAAGAGCTGTTTGCTCCTTTTCTCTGTCGGTTTATAAAGTCTTCCTTTCGCACAGGTTCCATTCCTCATTCCATTAAGAATGTGGCGGTTACCCCCCTGATGAAAAAGCCAGGCCTGGATCCATTAAATGCAGCTAACTTAAGACCGATCACAAATACACTATTCTTCCTTAAACTTATTGATAAGGCAGCGACTACGCAGCTACAATCCCATGTACTTAACTCTGGCATATTACATGTGACCGCTCTATTGGCTCTCCAAACATATATGTTGGGTAAACTGGAACATAGCAAGTCGGGGTTGCTGATGTTATTAGATATTTCGGCAGCCTTCGACTTGCTGGACCATAAAATTTTGCTCAACAGAATGGCTTCGGTGGGTGGACTTTCTAAAAATGATATTTCTTGGCTTAGATCTTTTTTGGAAGGTCGCCATTCTCGTGTCCATTGGGGTGACTGCGCTTCTGAGCCACAGATTATCACATGTGGAGTCCCCCAGGGGGCATGTCTCTCCCCCCTGTTGTTCAATATTTACATTCTTCCGTTATGTATTGAGTTGGCATCCCTTGGGATCTTCTTCTGTAATTATGCAGATGACTTCCAACTAGTACTGAATATAACCGGGAACTATGAGGCTGATCAACAAACGGTAGCCGAAGCATACAACATCATAAAACAATGGATGTCAACTAATTGGCTCTGTCTGAATCCTGCTAAAACTGAGCTGATGCTTTTCAGCTCCCAGCATGCCCAATCCAAACTTAGCCAAGACTATAATTGCTTCATGATAGAAGGTGCCAAAATTAAAACCGTGAAGAAAGTTAAGACCCTAGGTACTTATATGGAGGAGAGTCTTGATAGTGAGGCACATGTCACAGCCATCTCTACCAATGCCAACTCCCATCTAAAGGTACTTAGACAAGTAGCCCCGGATTAAAAGATCTTGTGGTCTAGGACGAGCCTTTGGTGTCCGAGACGCCCAAGCCTGGAATTCTCTACCGACACAGATGCGCAAGATTGAGAATCATCTTGTTTTTCGTAAACAGTTGAAGACAATCCTGTTTAAATAGAATAACCTTAGCTCTGCCTTCTGCTACTTCTATCCCTCGGCGCCTGGATGCCTGCGGGCTTTTGCGCCTTATAAGTGTAATTAACATAACATAACAACCTGAAGAAGGAGGCAACTCGTAAGGGTGAGGAAGCAAAGCTGGTGCAAAAGAAACTCTCAAAGTATGCTCTCGAGGGAGCCATGCTGAAAAGCCCAGCTGAACCAAGCATGCAATCAGTAGCTAACCCATCCCAGAATAACCAAGGTAGCGCAGGATTTTACCCAAGGGGAAGGGGATTTGGAGGAAGAGGATGGCAGAGTAATCAGCAGACACCACCGCAAATGTCACAGGGCACTAGCTCCGGAGGGGGAGTCAACCCTGGGGTTGGGGGAAATCAACAAGTATACAGTGGGCAAACTTATATATGAAATATGACAGGATAGAACACATCATAGTCCCCTGTGAGCTATCAGTGACACCAGACCCTAATAGTGAACCTAGGGTGAATGTCGTCATAGGGAGTAAAGAATATTCCTTCTTAGTTGACACGGGTGCGACGCACTCGTGCATACGAGAAGGCAAATTTTCCTTGTCTGGCGAGGCCATAGATACTCAGAGTTTCACAGGAGCTCACAGTAGAGTTCCCTTTACAGACGCACTCCCTGTCTCTGTGGGAGAGTGCGAAAAGAATGTACCCTTATTATATTCACGTCAGACCCCAGTAAACATCCTGGGTCAGGATTTAATTACTAAGTTGAATATGACAATCTCGTTTACCGAGAACGGTATAGTGTGCTCTGCTCCAGGAATGCATTATTCAAATACGTGCAAAATGATCAGAGCATACTCAGGGCGCATAGCCATGAGAGCTATACCGTTAGAATCAGAAGTCTTCACATATGGGATGAGTTTTTATTCAGACCTAGAATACCTATGCACGAAGAGGAGGAAGAGGAGGGACAAGTATTTCCCTTAACGATACAATCTGCCGCAGTGCGAGGGAAAGTGGTGTTGGTCAAAGGATATGATGACGAAGGCAGACAATGGTGTGCGATTATCGCCATCGAAGAAGGGTATTGAGTGACTGATGCCAACGATGACGATCTGTTCGAAGAACACCCTGACCTGGAAGAGACGAGGGTGGAAGTAAGTCTCACATTTTGGGTCAAAATGATCAAACGAGAGGTACCACAGAGAATGATGTTGGCTCTGATACATCCAAAATACTTTGATGACGACATGGCCCAAGTGCCTGCCGCGGTATGGACTACAGGGCCATATGAAGTAGGCCTCCAGAGGGGGGCAGGTGAAGTGAAAATTAAACTGAAACCAGGAACAATTTTACCAAAAGGACGACAATATCCTATGACCAGAGAGGCAGATGAAGAAATTGCAAAGACAATTTCCGCCATGATGGAGCAGGGCATTATAGGGACGTCAGAATCACCTTGCAACATGGTGATTTACCCTGTCAAGAAATCAAAGGGAGGGTCTTGGCGTTTAATCCAAGATTTACGAGCATTAAATGATATAGTTGAAGCCAAATTCCCTCTAGTCCCTAATCCATCCACAATTCTGTGCAACACACCAAATGAGGCAAAATATTTCACGGTGATTGACCAGAAAAATGTGTTTTTCTCAATCCCGTTGCACCCTGACTCTCAAAATCTGACGTCATTTACTTTCAGACAAATGTGCCTGAAAAGCATGAGGTTGCCACAGGGGTACTGTGAGTCCCCATCCATTTTCAATAGAGTCCTGCAGATGGACCTAAACAATATTGCAGTAGACAGTGTAGTATTGCAGTATGTGGATGACATTCTGATCTGCAGCATCACTGAGGAACAAGCCAGGCACGACTCTGTCCAGCTATTGACTATCCTGGCTGAGAAAGGATGTAAAGTTGATAAGGAAAAGTTACAATCATGTCAGCGAGAGGTGCTGTACATAGGCCAGCTAATCTCTCACAAAGGGAAAAAGGTAACCCCAGAAAGGGCTGAAGCTATCATGAACATGGCTAAACCGCTCATGATAAAACAAATGCAAAGCTTCTTAGGCCTGTGCAACTATGTCAGAACCTGGGTCTTCGACTAGGTGTCATCTATTGTAATAGGGTGCTCCATGACATTGTACGTCAAGCACTCATTATTCACCATACTAGAGAAACCAAAGGGCACACTGACATCACAGAGAGCATCTGCATATGAGGTGATTATCTCCAACCCCTCGATCAAAATAGTTCGATGTAAAACTGTAAACCCTGCTACTTTCATAGCTGAACCAGTCACAGAAGGAGAACCTATACACGACTGTGCAAACTATGAGGAATTCTATGAAATCCCCAGGGTTAAGGAAAACGTTGTAGTGGGTGGTGAAATCGTGTTCATTGACGGTTCATCAAGAATCAACCAAGAAGACGGACAAAGATACACGGGCGTGGCAGTAGGGAAATACCTGGCGAATGGGGAGTTTCAGGTACTCGTCAGTGCACGAATACCATCTCACTACTCAGCTCAAGCTGCAGAACTAGTGGCGCTGATACTCGCCAATGAGAATCATGCAGACCAGGAAGTAACGGTGTACAGCGACTCTGCCTATGTGACATCTACCATGCACGCAGGCTTAGCACGCTGGAAAAGGAGGGGCTACCTCTGAGCGGACGGCATGCCAGTGCAACATGCAGCCTTATTGGACAGGCTGATAAAAGCACTACAGCTCCCAGTGGGCATAGCGGTCGTGAAATGCGCCGCCCACACCAAGAGGACAGATTTTGTGTCACGTGGAAACCATGAAGCGACACGGAAGCGAAGCGCATGGCATCCAAAAATGAAACAATCATGGACGTGGAGGTGGCACGCACCCATGAGAGGATGATGGTAGCGCGAGCCATACCTGAGTGCTACAGTAACATGGGGCAGACTCAGCTAATGGAACTCCAAGGGGAGGCACCTCAGGAGGAAAAAAATGTGTGGAAGCGTTGAGGGTGTTCTTTAAACCCCTCTGACGGGTTGTGGAGGCAAGACAGCACTGGTAAACCAGTAATGCCTGTCTCCCTGCTATAAGTAGCATTAGAACAACTACACTACCCTATACACATGTCTAAAGAAAATATCGCTGCAACGCTCGCAGAAGACTGGTTTACACCAAATTTAGCAGAGCACGTTGCGTTCTTCATGTTGAACTGCATAATCTGCCAGCAATTCACCCCTGGGCACACATTAAAAGTAATGAGAGGAGTTATCCCCCGGCCCAATGGCCCATTCCAGCACTTGCATCTCGACTATGTCGACATGATTCAAGTATGCAACGGGTACAGGTATTTAATTGTAGTGGTGTGTCCATTCTCTAGATGGATAGAATCAGGTCCCTGTACACACCCAGACGCTACATGTGCTGCTAAATTTCTAGTGAGGGAAGTGTTCCCTAGATGGGGGGTGTGCGAGGTAATGATATCAGACAACGGGGCTCACTTTGTTAACGCAGTTTTCAAGCACAAGTTCTCGTCGGCGTATCACCCGGAGGGAAATGGGATATGTGAGCGGCTCAACTGCTTGATAAAGGAGAGGATAGCCAAGTTGAATCTCACATTAAGAAAGGGATGGCTGCACTGTCTACCACTGGCATTGTATGCACTTCGGAACCAACCCAGCTCCGACCATCATTTTACGCTGCACGAGATAGTTACAGGCAGAAGGATGAGGACCCCTCTCACCTCCCGAGATAGAGCTAGATGTGATGCCCAGCCAACTAGAGAGGTTCTGGGAACACGGATGCAGGAGTACCTTAAGTGTATGACATCCAGCACCTCTGTCATTTCAGGCCAGCTGCAGCAACGGCGAAAAGTGGACAGTGCAGCACAAAACACATCAAGCGGTGCTGAAACTGACCCGCACAAGGTCTACATGTGCCCCTCGTCTTCCCTGGTGACAACGTGCTTGTGAGGATCTTTACCCGGAAGAGGTGGGATGAGCCATGATTCAATGGCCCTTTCATCGTAGAGGACTGCACCCCGTCCGCCGTCAAGCTCCAGGGCAGAAGGGCATGGATCTTCATAAATGACATTAAACCTTATATAGGGGAGAGCGCTCATGCTGCATCCAACTGCGAAGAAACCACAGACAACGTGGAAGAACCTGAGCACGTGCAGACAAGATCCATGGCAAGGAAGAAGGACGCATGAGCAGCACAATAAAGGCAAAAGGAACACTGATTTAAATTGTGGCTTATAAACAAGACATTTTCTCAAACCATTGCAAGACCTACTCCTCTTTGGAATGTCTTGTCTGCCGACTCTCTCTCTCTCCTAGCCATTCCCTTACTGTGACTACTATCTATCGGCCACCTGGTCAAATTTCCTCCTTCCTCTCTGAGTGGGCTGACCTCTCCTCCTCACTCCTGTCCTCAACCACTCAACTCCTCTTTCTTGGTGACTTCAACATCCACCTTGATGCCTCCTGTCCCCCCACTGGACTCTTTCGTGACCTCTGCGACTCTCTCTCACTCTCTATTCTCCCGTCTGAGCCTACTCATTCTGCAGGGCACACTCTTGATGCTCTGATCTCTTCTGACCTTCCCCTCTCTGTCCCTCTCTCCACTCCTCTCTCCTGGAGTGATCACTTTCTCCTAACCTCCCACCTCACCCTCCCTACCCCACAGGCAAAGCCACCCTCATCATTGCCACCCACCTTCTCGGTCATCCGACCCATGAAGCGCATGTCAGTTGAGGCTTTCGCTGCCACCTTCTCGCCCCCCCTCCCCCTTCGGCTGACTCCCACCCTGACACAGCCCTCTCCATGCTTCACTCTGCTATATCTGATACTCTTGATATCCTTGCCCCTGTCATGAGAATCCGCCTGAAGCCCAAAGCAAAATGTAACTCCTGGTATGACTCGGATCTCGTCACCCTAAAACGCAAGTGCAGGGTGGCTGAGAAGAAATGGCGTGCTTCATGTTCATCCTCTGATAAACTGGCCTGCCGCCTGCTCCAAAGGCAATACCGTCTCTCCGTTCTCACCAAAAAGAGAGCCCTTATCCAAGCCCGCATCTCTGCGGCATCCAACAACTCGGCTGAACTCTTTAAAATCTCTTCCCGACTCTTCCTCTGGCCCTTCTACAGCCACCCCTCCTCCCTCCTTCTCTGCCCTTCCACTTTTTTCTGCTGACGAGGTTTCCAGACAAGTCCGATCTATGAAAGTCTCGTCTAAACAGGTTCACCCCTGTTCCTCCAAAACTATCAAGGACCACATCGACTCCCTGGCTCCTGCCCTGGCTGACTTTTGCAACCACTCCTTCGCCTCTGGAGTCTTCCCATCCCCCCTCAAGCACTCCCTTGTGCACCCTCTTCTTAAGAAACCCTCCTCCGACCCCTCCTGCCCGGCTAACTATCGCCCAATCTCCATCACTCCCTTCCTAGGCAAGCTACTGGAGAAACTGGCCATCTCCCAGCTTAACCTCCATGCTGAAACTGTTGGTAGTCTCCATGACCATCAATCTGGCTTCAGAGCGGCCAGAAGCACGGAAACTGCTCTCCTGAACATCCGTGAGGTCCTGCTCTTGAACCTCGACTCCAACACTCCGTGTGTTCTCATTCTGCTCGATCTCTCTTCTGCCTTTGACACTGTCAACCATGCCATCCTGCTCAACCGTCTCCGTGATGACCTGGTTATCACTGGTCAGGCTCTGCCATGGCTGACCTCTTTCCTTTCCAATCGACCCTCCCAGGTCCAACTTGGGTCCTTCCTCTCTGACATATTTTTCTCCACCTGTGGTGTTCCCCAGGGATCTAATCTCTCTCCCTGGCTGTTCAACCAGTATCTGGCACTCCTTGCCCACCGCATCGCCGCTCTCTGCCCCTACTTTCAGTGCTATGCGGACGACACCCAGCTTATTTTCAGGCTACCCTCGGCCTCCTCCTTTCCTTCCCTCATCTCTGACTGTCTGTCTGCCATCCAGGAATGGTGTGCCGCCAATGACCTCTGCCTTTATGCTAGTAAGACTGAGATTCTACTCATCGGCACACCCACTCCCCTTCCCTGTAGCTCTCTGGCCATCCTCGCTTGGCCCTCCTCCTGCTCCTACCTGCAAGGCAAAAAACCTCGGGGTCATCTTCGACTCCACACTCTCCTTCTCTCCTCATCTATCTGACGTCTCTAAGAAGTCACACTACCAGCTGCACCTCCTCAGAGGTATTCTTCCCTTCCTCTCCTTCCCCCAGAAGCTCGCTGTCTCCCGAGCCCTGGTTCTCTCGAAGCTGGACTACTGTAACAGCCTCTATCTTAATCTGCCTGCCTCCACTCTCCGCCCCCTGCAACTCATCCAGAACAGAACTGCGAGACTTGTCCTTGGCCTCAAGCCCAGGGACCGTATCTCTCCAGGACTGAAATCTCTACACTGGCTCCCAGTGGCTGCGAGGATTAAGTTCAAAACGCTCTGCAGTGTCCACAAGGCCTTCTGGGGCCTGGGGCCTAAATACCTTCAACTCGCTCTTCCTAAATATCTCCCTTCCCGAGCCCTTCGCTCATCCATCTCCAACTCCCTCAGGGTCAGCCGCTTCTCGAAGCAACGAGTCGGGGGTCGATCTCTCGCCGTGGCAGGGGCCTCCCTCTGGAACAGCCTTCCTGCCTCCCTGAAACTTGAGGAGAACCATCTCCGGTTCCGGAAGCACCTCAAAACCTTCCTCTTTGCTTCTGCTTTCTCTCTCCCTCTCCCCTGCTAAAGTCTCGACTGAATCTGCACCGAATCTGCAACTGGGCCACTCTCACCGACCTCGGACCTGGTCCCAGCCACTCTCCTCTTGCACTGCCTCCCTGGCAACCCCTGCACTGAGGGACTGTCTCTGTATCCCTACAGCCCCCCCTTTCCCAGCACTTGTCTGTACTTACCTTGCACTTGCCACCAGCTGGCCCTATTTATTTACTTATTCTACTTACTTGTACTGCACTTCCCCCCTCCCCTTCCCCTTGCACTTTTCCCTTCCCCCTACCCCTGGACTTGCGCGGTCTGAATGACACCTGGCCTAGTAGGATCGTTGTCTGTCTTCCCCTTGTTCCCCCCTCCCTGCCTCGTCGCGCCTTGAAACACTTGTGTATAGGCGCGTTACAAATGTCATATCATATCATATCAAGATAATAAAGGTCATAAAGTGAACACTCTGTACTTCCCAGTTGCAGGGTAAAGAGAAGCGCATCCAAAGCCACAACAACATTGATAAAACAAACTTTTGAAAGCACGTCATGCTCAAGTAATACAAAGAATCAAGACTCTGATAGACTACAAACAAAATATTTTTGAGAGTGTAACACAGTATCATGAAGCAACCAGTATCGAGACTTTGTTCACAGAATCTATGGTACATTCCAGCAGAAGTCTCAAGTGGGATGTACTCACCTATTTTCAACTCGTGGTGCTATCTTATCTGTCACTCATAGGGAGATAAGCCGGTGTCGCAGACTTTATTCAAGGTCCAGCCAACAAAAAAGTGATCAGGCGACTGCTAACTGTCATCACGGAAGCCTTCACCGAGCTACCTGAGCACAGCGAGGAGGACACAAATGCTTCCACCGCCAGTAGACATTGATGAACTCACATTTAATTTGTTCTTTCAAGTAATCGAGAAATGCCTAGGACTTTTCTGAAGAACAACTGACATACACACTTTCACCAGAGACCCAAGAAATCTAGCTAAGTTGAATGAGCTGTGGACTAAACTAAATCACCTTGTGGTCGTCCACGCAAGATGAAGGTGCAGAGACTGTGCGAATCAAAAGAAAAGCCCATGACCAGGACCCAGCCAAACAGGACAAATGTCCCTATCACCTGAGGACACCAGGCAGGCGCACAACTTCCTGCTTAGACTAGTCACAGACTATCCGGAAATGGTGGGGAGGCCTGCAGATGTTGACATCATCACCTTTCTTAGAGATCCGGCCAACACCCCACACATGGGCCCATTCCTCCAGGCATAATGCTCCAGGTGGAGCTGTCCAACTTCCAGCGAGAGTACCTTAGGAGATTCCAGTAAGACTTTCCACTGTGGAACAAACCAAGGACAGAGACACAGTTCACAGGACAGATCGAGGAGAGCAAAAGAAGAAACTACATTGTCCTATTTTTCTTTGTACTTATCCACTACTTTTCCTTATTTTTATTTTTGTTATATTTTTATTTTTACTCTTGTTTTTATTTTTTCATGTTCGCTTTTATTTTTATTTTTATTTTCATTTTTACAACATTTTATTTTGGTGTGGAAAAGTTCCATCTTTTCATTCCTTCGCATTGAACAGGCTCCAGCATGTCCTCAGGACCAAAACAAATTCGAGGAGTGCATTGGGACCTTACTTACTATAGATATGCATAATGAATGTGATGTACCAAAGTTGCTAGCCTAATCCTTTTCCATAGTCTAGCACAGGAACTGTACTGCATACCCAGAGACTACCATCATCACCCACAAGAGGGGGGACATTTGGAAAGCACTTGTCAAGCAAGAGAAGGAATAAATAACTGACTATGAACTCATTCGAAATGGGGGCCCGGAACAGCAACGTGGTTTTACCCCCAACAGAAAGGCGCCCCACTTCCCTGGAAGAAAATGTTGCAAGTTATCGGTCCAAACGATTATGTGTATATGCATAGTTAGTATTATTGTTTTTCTGTCATTAACAATAAGAACTGCTTTCTTTATTGGTGCACGAAGTGTCCCAATCTCAGTGCACCCACCAGATGATGAATGTCTGGGGCCTACAAAAGCACCCAGATCCTATATAGGCATTCTGGTCCTAAGAAAACCTGATGATAAAAGTAACAAACTAAAATTAAATATAATTAGCAGTAATTTAGACACATTTGACGTAACAAATGATGAGAAAAGCTGGAGACAGGGTCAGCACGGAATGAATGAAAATGCAGCACTGACCACTGCACGCACCCACACACAGGATACATGCAGACAAAGGCAAGTGTCAATGGCTACAGGGCCTCCAACGAAGGCTGCAGAGAAGGGGAGACAGCCTGCCGAATAATCAGTTCCTGAAAATAGTGGGAGTGACTAAGAGAAGAAAAGTGAAAAACCCAAGAGAGGGGGCATAGCAAAATCCCTCGAAATAACAGAAGTAGCCACAAAGGAACTCACAGAGAAAACACAAACGCTGATAGATTACTTGTTCCCATTCATGTAAAGAGCTAAGAAACTGCACGAGGAGCTGAACCATAGAACTGCAGAGACTATAACGACAAGCACGTCTGCTCGAACACTGCTAACAAGCACCAGATCTACGACTCAGCCACACGTTGAGGAGAGAATGAGCCAATGGTGGCCAGAGAAACTCGATGAAAAACTACAAGAGGAAGAGAAGCGAAAAACCTTTTCCTACCACAGCAATGCAGCAAAAGGACCTTGTTCCACCAAGACGCACAGAGTGGAAAAGCAGCACAGATGCATTTAGAGACATAGTCATAGCAAACTATAGAATAACGCTGAGAATCAAGAGAAGCCCGTACAAAGATGACAATGAGCTCAACGATTACCTGGACAGCACATCCCATCTCGGAAATAACATATGGTACCAGCACATGAAGGAAGTAGGACGAAGGCAATCAGAAGGCGAATGCTTCGTCTGTGCACTCCTACCATACAGTATGGGAAAATCAAAGATCTTTTGGGCTGTAAAAATTGATGTCCAGACAGCACACTGTATGTCACATGTAGCAATGTACAACACCAGAGGACAATTTATGGCGAGAGACGCCTCATTGATATGGGCCAACGAAAAGAACTACCGAGATGAAGACGGCTACGTCCAGGACATGAAGACAAGCAACAGGGCTCACACAAGGAATCACGTGATAAGATACGAGAACCCTGGCATCAAAGGATCAGGGATAAGATGGGAAATAAACCCAAGGCTGAACGTTCAAGGAAAAACTGCAGACGAAGCTCAAATCTGGAAGAACAGAGGCCAAATGCAGATTTTGGGAACAGTGGTTCCCCAAATGGATGGGAAGAAGGAGTAGTAATCTGCCGAGCTTGGATGGTCTTTGGAACCTGCTGAGAAGCAATATAGAATTTGCAGAAATTGTGCAAACCCCTATGGCCAAAGCTAGTAAAGTTACTAACATGGGTCGAAGATAGAGGGGGACCCCGGCAGATAGTGCCACTGGAGAGCCGAAACTATGCTTCAGAAACAATGGTACAAGGAAGATGGGAGAGAATCTAAACTGCGGACGAATTTTTGAAGCCCCAGGAATGACACAAGGAACCGCAGTTATTATGGGCCATTACTAGGCGTGTGGATCCAAGGCATACATAAGGCTGCCGAAAAACTGGGGAGGCATGTGCACACTACTGAACGTCCACGTTCCCATGCTAGGGATCCCTAAGAATGACCTGAAGTTGGACAGTTTCCCGAAAGCAGATGCTCATCTAAGAAGAAGGAGATCTGTGGAACTGGTATCCAGAATGAAGTGAGAAAATTACTTTTCTACCAAATCAGAAGAGGCATTCCATGCAATCCCATACAAACACAGGCTGGTCAGCCTCACCTCAACAGTATTCACCACAGTGCTCTTGCCACACATCCAAATTGGAGTGAATGCTAAATGGTTGAAGATAACCAGATGGGAGTTATTGCAGACCATCAATACCACTATAAAAGGATTTAACGTGATCAAGGAAGAGCTGAGAGCAATCAGACTAATGACCCTCCAGAACAGATATATGCTTGACACGATCACAGCAATGGATGGAGGTGTTTGTGCAAAAATTGGAGAATCATGTTGCACTTTTATACTATCACACAATGAAGAAAATGGAACCTTAACAGAAGCCATAAGTATGTTGTCAAACTTGAAAAACCAGATGAGCGATGAAAGTGATGAAGTGGACAATGACAGCTAGTTTGGAGACCTATTCTCATGGGTCCCACAATGGATGGCAGACGTATTCATGTTTCTGGGAGCCCTAATAGCAATGGTGTTGCTAGGATCCTGTGTTATCAAGATAATCGTCACACAATGCCAGAAATCGGCAAAGAAAGCCATAGGGATGAAAATAATGGTTGATGTCGAACCAGGATGGAATCCCAGAGACCAGACTGATGAAGAAATAAGAGACTTTGTGAAGGCCAGCAAATTTGCGCCAGAAGGAACAAAATTCACATATCCTAAGAAACTAAAACAATATGAAGGAAAATGGATCTACTGCAGTCCAAATGGACAATGTCAGCTAATGACATGGAACAAAGACGAACATGTGAAAACAGCAAGGAGTTTGAAAGGGGTGATAAAAATATGGACTCCAAAGACTCACACATTCACACCATCATGTACAAACCCTGATGACGATGAACATGACACTGAAGAACCAAAGGAAATAAGTGCAAAGGAGATTGCAGAAGTGGTCGATGAACCAACCAGAGGGGGGGAGTGTAGAGGAGGTCCTGGATATGGCCTGTACCCCATCCCCTCAGCTCGAGGTACCAGGAGCATACTCGCCAAGGTATGTGACGTATGAGGAGCAAATGAATCAACAAAGAGCTGCACTGGGACTCTGCCCAGTATACATCAGAAGATCCATACCTGTTGAAGCGCCCATAACTAGACAACCCTGGGCAACACGGTACCCCATCAGACAGCCGTACCAGCCGCTGATACGAAACGAAGAGCACCTACAGACGGTCCATGAAGAGACCCAAAGAGCCCTAATGGAAGGCCAGTGGAAATGACACAAGGGCCTGAACAGACTCGTGAATGAACAAAAGCAGCTATTAAAGACAAGCACGCCAGTGCAAGAACTACGAAGATAAATGTAATGGACACAGAGAAGAGACAATGTTAAAACGTGAGGAGACGTTGCTATGAGACAAGATGGAAGCAATCGACCTGTTAAACGTTTGTAAATAGGCTTGAAACACAAGAGGCTAAAGAAACGATACTGCTTGCAATGCTTAGTAGAAGATTAGAGCGGCAAGCGCCAACTATATATCTACCTCAATAAGGCACATCCTACAAGTGCGACTCCATTTTGTAAAAGCAGAAATGTACCCAGGTTGCCAGAGGCCTGACAGCCCAAGTTTCGTAACCCAGCCTGAGGCAAGAGAAAGAGGGGAATCGAAACTCAACAAAGAGCGGCTCATGTCTAGGAAATCGAGGTCATCCAGAGAAGGGTGGAGAGCGTCAGCTAACAAGACTCAAACTTCAGAGCATACCAGCCTGCCCCTTGAAGGTCAAGGTAAGGGGGGCCCATGCAGGTGGCGAGGCTGAAACAGAATTAAATGCACTAAAAGCTGGAAACTGAAGCAGATTCATGGTGAACTAACACGTGACCAGCCAGGCACGAAGAAGTACCACCGCCTGATGTCATCTAGGACCGAGGATGCCATAACTTTTCCCGATAAGAGGCTACAGTTTTGAAGCCATACCCAGCCAACTAATTGACACATAGCCCTAAGATACTGATTGATGGAAGAGAGGCAGGGTGAAACTTGGGACACCAGGCACATGGGTGTCCATTCTGCACGCTGGTAATTAAAATGGGGATTTATGTCTAGGGGTGTAACCTGCCCAATCACAATGGGCAAAGTTATCTGGAGTCCTATAGATATTAGAACCAATAGGACGTCGTACTTGTAGTGACGTCAATCACGTGTGATGTAGTGGGATGGGCGTTGATGCCCACCCGATAAGAATTATCCAATCTGCATGCTCTATTATCATATACAGATATAGCACCTATACTTAAGTTACCTTTCCTAACCAATTGTATTGCATGTCGAGTTTTGTAGAATTAGACATCAGTGATGACGAGTTTGCCTATAACTGTTGCTGTTCCACTGAAGTTCGACGAAGTCGGAGCAAGACGGGTTGTCGCAACAATGCTGATTCCTAACTGCTTCCCTGTTTGATGTACTTGTCATTAAACGGACTTCCCTTTGCCAAATTACTGAGTCCTCATTATTGAGTCGTGTTGGAGTAAGTGAATCCTGCACCCCCAGTCCTCACATGGTGCAGCAATCTTGTCTTACAAAGTACTAGAGGGTGCGCACTGATCTATGGGCCCGTCAGTGGAACCCTGCTCCTCTGTACAAGCCTGTTGAAGGTCACTATATATCTTAATAGGTCTTGGTTTCCTTGACGCAGGGACAAAAGCTCATTGTCTAATGCCTGCCATGGGTACGACGAGCAAAGAGTTTTTCCATTTCCTGCTGGAAGCTCCCAAAGTCACGTAGCAGTGGATCATCCTGACTAACAAAAGGTACAGACCAGTCCGCAGCACTGCCGCTCAAGTAAGAAAGCACAAAAGTGACCCATGCCTGGTCATTAGGGAAGGCCCCATGCCTACAAAGAAAATGGAGGCTACATTGATTCATGAATGTTGCATAATTCTTGGGGACTCCCTGGTAGCGTTCAGGTGGGGCTAAAGGAACTGCTCCTGGAAGGGTTATCTGTACCGGATTGGTTGATGGCGCTGACATAGATGAGATGTTCCCAGGCAATGGGGCTTCTCCTGCCTGTGACTGGAGGAACTGCCTACTCAGGTCGTCGCTGCGTTCCTTAGCCACTATCAATTCCCTCCGCAGGGCGTTGGACTCTTGTCTGGCTGAATGCACCTCAGCATGTAACTGCCCCAGAATCTGAGCTAACTGGTCAGTTTCTGACATTTTCATGATGACCAGGTGGATTATAATTTTTGAGGCTTCGCGTTCTGTAATGTTCACGTGATATCCTCAGGGACGTCACTCAGTTTGGTTGGCCCACTTCAGACTTCGAATCCCCTCCCTTAGACACTTGTTCGGCTGAGGACCGGGTCTGAAAACACACGAGTTTTAGGTTTAATCTTATTGTCTCTTACTGTCTCAAGCCCACCTCCCTTGAGGACCCAGCCCACCCCCTGGTGCTCTCCTCACCTTGCTTTATTGTATGGTACGCTCTCCTTCCTGCTTCTCTGTGCAGGGGTGCGTTGTGGGATGGGCACGTCGCAACCTACTTGCTTCACTTGTGCAGGCCCTCTGAGTCCAGACCTGCTGTGACTTCAGCTTATCCAGGTAAGACTGCTGGTTTGGCAGTTTTGTCCTTTTCTTTATAATGTTCCTTATTAATGTCTCTCTTTCTTACTTACGTGCAAAGGAGTTTGACTAGTGCCGTGCTGCATGGGGCAGCGCACGAGATTGCAAGTGAAGCGGGGTGCGCGGCGCTATGTGCCCTTTCTTGAGCTGACCTGTTTGTTCTCTCTTCCTTACAGGCCGCTGCGTTGTCTTAGAATGGATGCTGCTGAGAAAATGGAGAGCGGTGTCTAGAGCGCAGCCCGTGCCGCCTTCTTGATCTTTTGCGTGCTAATCAGTGTTTTCTTATCTTTTGCAGGTCTTTCTTATGTACGTGGGCCGAGGGCAACTTAGACCCAGTTAAGCGTGAATCATTTTGGCTATTTTCAGTATTGAAGAATAAACGCTTACTAATGCTGTCTTTTCGTTCTCTTTCTTCCCACGTTGCGGCCTCTTCACGTTCGAGGGGAAGCCGTTGAGATGTAATATTCTCAGGATCCTGGAGAGGAGGACAGGAGCAGGATTCACTCTCAGGTAAGTGTAGACTAACTGTGTTCTTGTTCTTGCAGGAAATCGGCTCTGGAATGCAGATGAAGATCAGCGCTGGACGAGGTGAGGATCACGCTGCCAAGAGCAGGGTAACACAAAGGGTGTTCCTCAGGCTGGGCGTGGCTTATATAGCCCCCAGGTATCCCAGGTGCCCCTGGTGTGACCACACCTAAAAGACTAGACTGCAAAGCTCGGTTCTAAGACTGAGCTATGCAGGGGCATCCATGTTGTACCAAAGACTATTATCAAGCCCAGTTCTCAAGTTCTCTTGCTCTATACATGAGCCTGGTGCCAAAGGTGCTAGGACTGGCTCCAAGAGAGCCTTGGGTGAGATGGTGAGGCCTTTAAGGCCCTGATGGGAGGTTGTGGAGCAGCCCCAATGGCTTGCCTGTTAGGGCCAGGGGCAGGGATAATGACATCTCTGTAACATCATTCTATATGACCTGCTTTTGTTACAAAACGATCTCTGGACACGCGGTTGTAATAACTGGACCATTAAGCTATTACACAGTGTAATGTTATGTATCGGCTATTTATATAGCGCACGGTAACCCGCAGGCATCTTGGCACTGAAGAAATAAAGAGCCATTAAAACATGGAGGCAGAGCAGTCCCATAGCTGGTAGATCAGAAGAGATGGGTCTTCAAAGCTTTTGATGAGCGCTGGAACTAAAATATTTTTTAAACAAGTGTGATAAAAGACACAAGTACATTTGAACTGCTGATGAGTGTTTGAACTTTGAAAAGCAGGATACAACACCATTGACAGAGTGCTCCAGCACCGCATGGGTGCTCAATTGAAGGTCTCTGTAAGGTATCCAGCTGAGAAGTGGCAGAAGTGACATAAAGAACTTGATTCAGACATCTGAAATATGCCAGAAAACCAGTGCGCATATTCCCTTATCTGCCCCTCTGACCACCTTACAAATAATAGAAGTCCCTTTCTCCCAAAATTGGGATGGATATCATTGGACCGTTGGAAACCTCCAGACTGGGTAACAAATATGTCCTCGTAATCATTGATTATGCTACCCAATACCTGGAAGTGTTCCCCATGCGGAATAACGTAACCCAATAAACCTTAAACACCTATTACCATTTTTTTCTAGCGTTAGTTTCCCCAAGGAAATTCAAATGGATCAGGGATCCAATTTGATGAGCAAACTCATGGGTGAAGACAAGAAATTACTACTTATTTACATCTTAAGAACCTCAGTTTATACCACCCCCAAACGTACGGATTGGTGGAGAGATTTGACAAAACCCTTAAGATGATATTGAGAAAGTTGGTATAAAAGGATCAGAAAGACTGGGATCGCATAATCCCCTGGGCACTATTTTCAGTAAGAAAGACCTCTCAGGCATCTACCAGATTCTCTCCTTTTGATCTACTTCATGGTAGGGAACCAAGAGATGTCCTAGACATGTTCCAGGAGACCTGGGAAGAGAGAGAATAGGCACCTATTCCCCTCTCACAAACAGCTGCCCGATTGTGAGAGCATATGAAACTCATTCAAAATGTAGTCTATACTCACATGGAAAAAGCCCAAGCCAAACAAAATCCACCTACGATAAGAAGGTAAACTTAAGATATTTTTCAGTAGGACACAAGGTTATTAGTCCTCTTACCTAACTCTGAAAATAAACTTGTCTCAAAGTGCCATGGGCCAAATGAGGTACAAGAGAAAACAGGAACCTATACCTATAAAATATCCCAACATGATAGGAAGTAAAAAATTAACGAACCGTGAACCCCAGAAGATTCCTTGGACTGACTAGGATGATGTATGTTACAACTTAAAACAAACTGTGTGCCAGAACCCGATCCTAAAGGTGGTAGACTTTTCAAAAGAGTTTGTGTTACAATCTGATAACTCTCTTACAGGGTTAGGAGCAGTTTTGTCACAAATGTGTGATTGACTAGAACACCCTATCCTATTTACTAGTCGAAAACTCTTTCCATGTGAAAAAAATGACTATCACCCATCTAAGATACTATCTCCTAGGATGTAATTTCACACTTGTCGCAGACCATTCTCCTTTAGTATGGATAAGCCAAGGATAGGACTCTAACTCTTGAGTCATGCAATTGTTCTTAGTCCTGCGACCCTACTTTTTCACTGTGGAGCACTGGAAAGGTAAAGACCAGGGGAATGTCGTTTTCCTTTCTCAGGTTCCCTGTAAAATAGATGTGGCTACATCACATAGGAGAAGTGCATGTGAGAAACCAGAAGGTGTCTCACCCACTAGTCCACTGGGATCTGTCATCCAGGTGGCCAGGACACGGCCATTGCTTTTGGATCCAGTTCATGGGGGACTAGGATATGTTGGAACTCTACCGCCCGCCCCTCCCCAAAAAAAACACTTTCACAAAGCCAGCCTGCTATGGGAGAAACAAGACTAACACCCGAGCGGTATATCTGACGTGTCCCAAAACAATGGTCAGACGAGGTCAGGCAATTACTGACCATCACTCACACTTGAATTCCATTAGTCTTCCCCACACGGATAAAAGTCGGAGCACAAAAGCACACTCTGAGCGAGGCAAAGCACACAAAGAGACAACAGTTTTGAGATGGCAGCTGAACGAGAGAAGAAAGATGGCAAAACAGGAGGGGATCGCAAAGCGGGAAATTCCCTTGACCTTTCTGACAAGAATCCATTACTTTCAAGTGCCCATGAGATTAGAAAGTTTAAGACCAGGAAACCAGGCTGAATAATCCTATCTTGTGTGTCAGAGATACCCATGGCCCTCCTGAGTCACTAATCAAGGCAGAGAGAAGCAGCAGGCGCCGCAGTACCGTCCTTGGCTCCAAGAACAAAGCAGCGTCATTGACATCAGCACAGCTGATGAGTCGGTGAGACCGATACAACACTGGTCTGTGTTGAAGCCAAAGTTGCAAGCAGCAACATTGCATGGCAAGTGCTGGAACGAACATTGTTAAAACATGTGTGATAAAAGATGCAAGTAAAGTTGAACTCCTGATGAGTGTTTGAACTTTGAAAATAAAGTTACAATACCTTTGACAGAGTGGACCGGGACCACGTGTGTACTCAATAGAAGGTGTCTGTAAGGTATCAAGCTGAGAAATGGTAGAAGTGAAAGTTAAAGGGTTGTAATTAAAAGAGAACAAAGAATTGTGAATCAAAGTTGTTTTGCGATGGGTTAAGCAAAATCCTGCCCACAGTCGACGGTCTTAGATTTTGACTTCTATTCCAAAATCATTCATCATTTTGGTGCTCTCCTAATTTCTCTGAAGCATTAACCATAATGTCCCTTTAACAAAGCTTTTTCATACATTGCATAGGTTTTTATTAGTGCAACTTAACTATAACGTCCCTTTAACACATTTTTTTCAGTGCTTTTCATGGGTTTTTACCAGTGCACCCTAATTTCCTGCAACCCCATTATAACTCTGCCATTCCTCACCTTGTAGCATCTTTTTAAACACTTCTATACACTTTTTGCAATTCTTCCCACTATTTTCGTGTTCGCCGATATTCGGGAACGTCTGACATCATAGCAGACCTTTCCGGACAGTGCCACATGACCTTGCACGCACAAATGGCATGATGGTGTGTTCGCGAATGTGTCCACACTTCGTAAATGGGTGCGTGCTTCACGAACAGTTCAGAACTGCATTTTCAAGCTCATGTAGGATCTTTAAAACTCAAAATGTACCCATGCACAGCTCCTACACCTATTCTTACTGATTACCCATTAACAATCTAGCACACAGCACATACTTCGAAGAATATTGACAAAACTGCTATCTTAAAAATGGCATCAGTAATTGCCATCCAGCCTCCCCAAGAGCCACCACCAACACCAGCTGGAGGACCTACACAACGAAAGAAGCGTAATACTTCAATAGACAATGAAGAGAACCATCAAGATGAGGTAGAGGAAGTGCCTACATCTAGCACCCAGAGAGAATCATGGGTGTGGCAGTTCCTTACCACTGTTGGGAATGTACCAATGTGAAAAGCACTGAGTGCAGCATTGTACTCAGTCACGGACTACCTGGGCAGTACTCCTACGGCACAAACCTCCATGCACTGCTACACCAAATCCAACCATTATAATACTCAGAAAGGCTGTTCCTTTCTTAGGAAATAGTAGGCTGTCTTCCTCTACCTCATCTTCCTCAACCAATACTGTAACCACAGAGCCTACTTCTCTGGGACACAAAATCCCACCAGCTACCTTTCAAGCAATAAAAGAGGCTGTTGGTCCATATCTTTCGAAGACAACAGTCGTCTGTATATACTGCAACACATCACTCTGCAGGGGGGGGGGCATTTCAAAGTGCTTTTGAAGCTATAAACAAGAATATGAGAAACACTGCCGCCTACCATAGATTAAACACACGCGCAACATATTCCCTTGCCCATCTCCCCTCTCTATTTTTTTGGTTGGTGCCCCTGCCCTCATTTCCATCCCCATCTTACTTTCTGGCCTCTCCTGCAAAAAACCAAATAAAAATGAAAAACATAAAAAAGGTTCCATTAGAAACCACCTTTCACAGTTAAAAAATGGAACTAAAAAAGTAGAGACCCCTACTACTTTACATTGTTCAGTGAAGTATTTAGATTCAATAAGATTCTCCAACATTCCCATTAGCATTTTCAACTGCATAGTGAACTGAGAGAACTACATAAATAAAAGGGGCAGTATGGATAGACAAGTGCTCATGGGAGCCCAGGAGGAAAGTGCCAAGTGATGCCAAGTTGGGATGCCACTGGCTAAGTGCTGGGGCACAGGCGTCCCAAAGGTGGGGTACATCTTAACCATAACGTCCCTTTAACAAAGATTTTCCTGTCAATTGAATAGGTGAACAGGTTTCATAATGTCACATTACTATATATGTTATTAATAATTCCTCTTTTAACATATATGAAACAACTATAAACCTCCTTTAACAAACATATTTTTTGCAATGCATACTTATATGTATCGTTATCAGCAGAGCATGCTGGGGATGCAAGTCATTGTTCAATTTCCTAGGGCATGAGGCTTAACCATAAACCCAGCCCCACCAAACACCCCCATTATCCACTGCACCTACCCATCTTCCTTGTTCAGTGTCCACTATACCCTCATAATGTAAGCAATGGCAAGTGCTCAAAGCTTGCATGGCCAGTCTCCACAATCCTTGGGGCATGGTTTTCAGCCATGCTACATACCGCAATAGGCAAATCAGACTAGCCATTTGTCGTTGCCGAGGGCCAGGCCCATTGCCCATAGCAGACTATTTGTTGTCCTTATGTTTCGACACTTTCAAAAAAATAAAACACAGGCCAGATTTGCAAAAGCATCCTTTCATATCTCTGCTGATGCTCCTCGTGCAAGTTTGCTGCGATCCTCTCCAGCGCTCCATCTGCAAGCAGAATTATTTTTCCCATTTAAACCTAGACCTTCGGCCATACTGCATGCTCCAATAAGTAAATCAGAGTAGGCATTTGTCCTAGCCAAGGTCTAGGCCTATTGTCCATGCATCAAACCTATATCACTATTTTTGAGTTTACATTTGGACACTTTGTAAAAATAAAAAACAAAACAGAATTCAGGTCCTAACTGATGCTCCTCGCGCATGTTTGTTGTAATTCAGTAAATCACTTCGGGTTGCAGCCGCAAGCAAAATATTCTTTCCCATTGAAACCTAGGGTGTCAGCCATGCTGCATGCCCCAATAATCAAATCAGAGTACACGATTATCAAGTAATTGCAGGGCGGTAGAATGCATAGATCACTTTGCTTCATCTAGTACTTTAAACAGATTACCCTGCTGCTAGTGATGAGGTTCTAGGGTGAAGGTGCACTTCCTTCTTCAAGTTTTAGGTTCTGAATAGAGTTATTCAATAATTAACTATTGTTGTAATAAATCAGTCTTGAAAACCATTGTTGGTGCTATATTTATTGTTAAAAGTCAGCTGACGCCTGTTTCAACTCTCTTGGGTCTTTCTCAATGCGTGTGGATTGTGGGCCAGTCATTGCTGCGAGGATGTACAAATGAGTCAGGCATGCAATCCCAATATCTTGGCCTGGTATGGTCTCAAATAAAGATGGTTAATGATTTGAAGGGTTGGCCTGGTCACCACGTTGACACCTGGTTCAGCGTCCTCTGTAATTATCTGCTGATTAGCATTGTCTCGGAGTGTATGCAGAGGTAGTCAGAGCGATCTGTTAATGCAATCCTGTGCAGCACTTCGAGTTGTAGCTATGGGCAGAATTTTAGCCACAGGCAAAAAAAGTTTCCCATTCTAACCTATCCTGATTTTTGAAAAACGTTACGACATAGCCATTCCCTGGTGGCCATGCCCACTTTAAACCCATTGCGAGTTCCTCATGGTCATGGCCAGTAGCCAGATTGTCAGAGTCATGGCCTCAGGCAATGACTCGGATAATCTGGCCATTGGCCATGGCCATAGTCCATGACTCGTCAAATCTGGCCATTGCCCATGACCACAGGCTATACCTCAGTCACCAAAAGTAGATCACTATTTTGTTGTACCTACATTATGACACTTTTCAAAAAATAAAACACAGGGACATTTGCAAAACCATGCTTTCAAGTCCTTGCCAATGCTTCTTGAATGGCTTTGCTGCAAATCCGTCCATGTTTTATTATTTGAAAAGTGTCAAAATGTATGTACATAAAAATAGTCATATAACTTAGCTCGCACTTCAGAAAATCCATTCAGACTTTGCACAAACATTCAAGGTTGGGTCTATAATCTTTCTAAAATATTTTGTACACATTCATCAAATGGCAACAAAGTGATGAACCATCTAATAATGTTGAAATCCCCCTCTAATTTTTAACCCTCTTCACAAAATCTCACCAAACTTTGCAAAAACAATCCATGCAAAAAACTACTTTTTACCAACCCTGAATGCAAAAATATTTATGGATGCCCCCGAA
Source organism: Ambystoma mexicanum (assembly GCF_040938575.1). Lineage (NCBI taxonomy): Eukaryota > Metazoa > Chordata > Amphibia > Caudata > Ambystomatidae > Ambystoma > Ambystoma mexicanum. The sequence continues at coordinate 1,220,804,957 of NC_090921.1, read as the reverse complement.
CATGAGCTGTTCACAAATATTACAGGGCTGTCCCGGACTGTTTGCAGACATCGAAGGTGGAAAACCACCAGTTTTTTGGCTTATATGGACATATCCCGTCCCATGCTCATCACCCCTCACCTCCCAGAGATTGTTTCATTAGTTTGACAAGTGCAATGTTGTGTTTTTTAATATGTTTTTACAGTGATGTCCACAGACAACAGCGGCTGTCCACGAATCTACCATGGCAACCGTTTAAAAATATCTAACGCAGCTCACATTCTTCACCATCCAATCAGTGGGGTGTCCGATGTCTGCAGACATCACGCCGGGCCCTGACTGGTTCAGGAGGATGTTCATGCACTGAATAGGGAAGTGTGTCAGAGGACCGGACCCAGATATCACCAATGTTTTTTACCTTCTTTTTTGGCCATTTAAAAAAAAAATTACCGGACGGATTTACACCAAATTTACAAAAGCACAAATCTGATGAAAATCCATCCAGCAGTTGGGGCTGTTGTCATGAGCATTTTCTTTTTCAATTGCGACTAGGAGGAAAACCACACATTTTGGGCCCCCACTATAACTTTGCCTGCTATGGACGAAACCTCATAAAACTTTGCAGAATCAATCCGAGGGAGCAAAGCTATATGCTGCCCAAACATGTTCTTCTTATGGCTTGAGCAACTTAACCATAACTACACGGCTGCTACCGCAGGCCATGTAATATATATTCATGGCACAAGGCATAGTTAAGGTTAAAACAAAGTCTCTCTGGTGTTTCATAAAATTACTTTTCTTAATAACTTTCAAACGCGTGCCGGAAAAATTCACTACATGTTGTAGAGAAATGTTTTGAGGCAACTACCTGTGCATGTTTTCAGATTTCTGCATTAAGGCTTTCATAGTTTAAAAACTATTTACTGTGATTGCATTTTGAACAGCTTTTAACCCAGGCTTTCTCTTTGGAATTACAAATGGGCCCAAATTTCTCAAAATTGGCTGCTTCGATTTTTCAAATTTTATTTAGGCTCATACATTTTAGTTTGAATTGGTACAATTGACTTGGCCAATTTTGAGACATTAAGGATTGAAAATGTATCTATGTATGACACATGCACAGAATGAATGCGCATATTAAATATTTCTCTACAGAGAGCATATACGTAGTACAGTTCATACATTATGCAATTAACAGTTCGTACATTACAAAATTAACATCTAAAAAATCACATCAAAGGCAAGGCTCAGTTCACTTTGATGCCAGTTATACGGCGATGGAATAAATGTACACTTTTCATACAAACTGTACATAGAGCATATAAGTTTTGCATTTCATAAATGATCCAATTAACATCTAAAAACTCACATCAAATGAAAGTGACAGCTGACTTTGATGTACACTTTAGTAGGCATACAATGCATGAGCAGCATAGAGGTACTTTTTGTATTAAATTCCTACATGTAGAATTTTGATATTAACATTTTGTATATGAACATTAATAATGTGCTCCTATCACATAGGCACCTAATACACATGCGCTTAATACACATAACATCTAGACGTTTGTTTGACAAGTGCTCTTACATTCACCTAGGAGGCATTCACCTAGGACATACTCAGCTTTGACATTTGCACCTATGACACATGCTTCTACAACGCATGCTCCCATGACAACACTCCTACCACACACACTCTTATGATACACAATTACTGCACACACTCTAATGACACACACTCCTATGACACGTACTGCTATAACATGCACTTGTACAACACACACTGCTATAATACATGTTCTGATGATAAGCAAACTTACTAAACATGTGTGTACTACACATAACATGTGGATGTACGACATGTGCTCTTGATACACATGTCCCAACCACACACACTATTAAGATGCACACTTATCACACACTCTTACAACACACACTCCTACAACATGCACTCCTACATATGCTCCTATGACACAAAGAGCTCCTATGACACATTTTCCCTACTGATGAGGTCCAACCAGACCGAAACACGTGTCTGGGGTTTCTGTTGGTACTCTTGTTCAGAGGAGAATTGCCTAGCATTTCGGTGCTGGACTGCCCCAGGGCAGGACAAAGACTGATATATTTGGGATATTTCTTCTCTGTGAAAGATAGTGAGCTAAAGACTCTGGGTAAGTCTCTTGTAACCAGGACTAATGTCTGGCAGAGGGACTCCCAGGACCCCCCTTGTTAATTTGCATATTTAAGTAACTTTGGGTATCACCCTAAGTTACTAGGGGAATCCAGACGTGGACCCCTTGCTCACTATTCTTAGAGAGGCACAGATCCACCCTACTGATGAGGTCCAACCAGACCGAAACACGTGTCTGGGGTTTCTGTTGGTACTCTTGTTCAGAGGAGAATTGCCTAGCATTTCGGTGCTGGACTGCCCCAGGGCAGGACAAAGACTGATATATTTGGGATATTTCTTCTCTGTGAAAGATAGTGAGCTAAAGACTCTGGGTAAGTCTCTTGTAACCAGGACTAATGTCTGGCAGAGGGACTCCCAGGACCCCCCTTGTTAATTTGCATATTTAAGTAACTTTGGGTATCACCCTAAGTTACTAGGGGAATCCAGACGTGGACCCCTTGCTCACTATTCTTAGAGAGGCACAGATCCACCCTACTGATGAGGTCCAACCAGACCGAAACACGTGTCTGGGGTTTCTGTTGGTACTCTTGTTCAGAGGAGAATTGCCTAGCATTTCGGTGCTGGACTGCCCCAGGGCAGGACAAAGACTGATATATTTGGGATATTTCTTCTCTGTGAAAGATAGTGAGCTAAAGACTCTGGGTAAGTCTCTTGTAACCAGGACTAATGTCTGGCAGAGGGACTCCCAGGACCCCCCTTGTTAATTTGCATATTTAAGTAACTTTGGGTATCACCCTAAGTTACTAGGGGAATCCAGACGTGGACCCCTTGCTCACTATTCTTAGAGAGGCACAGATCCACCCTACTGATGAGGTCCAACCAGACCGAAAACACGTGTCTGGGGTTTCTGTTGGTACTCTTGTTCAGAGGAGAATTGCCTAGCATTTCGGTGCTGGACTGCCCCAGGGCAGGACAAAGACTGATATATTTGGGATATTTCTTCTCTGTGAAAGATAGTGAGCTAAAGACTCTGGGTAAGTCTCTTGTAACCAGGACTAATGTCTGGCAGAGGGACTCCCAGGACCCCCCTTGTTAATTTGCATATTTAAGTAACTTTGGGTATCACCCTAAGTTACTAGGGGAATCCAGACGTGGACCCCTTGCTCACTATTCTTAGAGAGGCACAGATCCACCCTACTAATGAGGTCCAACCAGACCGAAACACGTGTCTGGGGTTTCTGTTGGTACTCTTGTTCAGAGGAGAATTGCCTAGCATTTCGGTGCTGGACTGCCCCAGGGCAGGACAAAGACTGATATATTTGGGATATTTCTTCTCTGTGATAGATAGTGAGCTAAAGACTCTGGGTAAGTCTCTTGTAACCAGGACTAATGTCTGGCAGAGGGACTCCCAGGACCCCCCTTGTTAATTTGCATATTTAAGTAACTTTGGGTATCACCCTAAGTTACTAGGGGAATCCAGACGTGGACCCCTTTCTCACTATTCTTAGAGCGGCACAGATCCACCCTACTGATGAGGTCCAACCAGACCGAAACACGTGTCTGGGGTTTCTGTTGGTACTCTTGTTCAGAGGAGAATTGCCTAGCATTTCGGTGCTGGACTGCCCCAGGGCAGGACAAAGACTGATATATTTGGGATATTTCTTCTCTGTGAAAGATAGTGAGCTAAAGACTCTGGGTAAGTCTCTTGTAACCAGGACTAATGTCTGGCAGAGGGACTCCCAGGACCCCCCTTGTTAATTTGCATATTTAAGTAACTTTGGGTATCACCCTAAGTTACTAGGGGAATCCAGACGTGGACCCCTTGCTCACTATTCTTAGAGAGGCACAGATCCACCCTACTGATGAGGTCCAACCAGACCGAAACACGTGTCTGGGGTTTCTGTTGGTACTCTTGTTCAGAGGAGAATTGCCTAGCATTTCGGTGCTGGACTGCCCCAGGGCAGGACAAAGACTGATATATTTGGGATATTTCTTCTCTGTGCAAGATAGTGAGCTAAAGACTCTGGGTAAGTCTCTTGTAACCAGGACTAATGTCTGGCAGAGGGACTCCCAGGACCCCCCTTGTTAATTTGCATATTTAAGTAACTTTGGGTATCACCCTAAGTTACTAGGGGAATCCAGACGTGGACCCCTTGCTCACTATTCTTAGAGAGGCACAGATCCACCCTACTGATGAGGTCCAATCAGACCGAAACACGTGTCTGGGGTTTCTGTTGGTACTCTTGTTCAGAGGAGAATTGCCTAGCATTTCGGTGCTGGACTGCCCCAGGGCAGGACAAAGACTGATATATTTGGGATATTTCTTCTCTGTGAAAGATAGTGAGCTAAAGACTCTGGGTAAGTCTCTTGTAACCAGGACTAATGTCTGGCAGAGGGACTCCCAGGACCCCCCTTGTTAATTTGCATATTTAAGTAACTTTGGGTATCACCCTAAGTTACTAGGGGAATCCAGACGTGGACCCCTTGCTCACTATTCTTAGAGAGGCACAGATCCACCCTACTGATGAGGTCCAACCAGACTGAAACACGTGTCTGGGGTTTCTGTTGGTACTCTTGTTCATAGGAGAATTGCCTAGCATTTCGGTGCTGGACTGCCCCAGGGCAGGACAAAGACTGATATATTTGGGATATTTCTTCTCTGTGAAAGATAGTGAGCTAAAGACTCTGGGTAAGTATCTTGTAACCAGGACTAATGTCTGGCAGAGGGACTCCCAGGACCCCCCTTGTTAATTTGCATATTTAAGTAACTTTGGGTATCACCCTAAGTTACTAGGGGAATCCAGACGTGGACCCCTTGCTCACTATTCTTGGAGAGGCACAGATCCACCCTACTGATGAGGTCCAACCAGACCGAAACACGTGTCTGGGGTTTCTGTTGGTACTCTTGTTCAGAGGAGAATTGCCTAGCATTTCGGTGCTGGACTGCCCCAGGGCAGGACAAAGACTGATATATTTGGGATATTTCTTCTCTGTGATAGATAGTGAGCTAAAGACTCTGGGTAAGTCTCTTGTAACCAGGACTAATGTCTGGCAGAGGGACTCCCAGGACCCCCCTTGTTAATTTGCATATTTAAGTAACTTTGGGTATCACCCTAAGTTACTAGGGGAATCCAGACGTGGACCCCTTGCTCACTATTCTTAGAGAGGCACAGATCCACCCTACTGATGAGGTCCAACCAGACCGAAACACGTGTCTGGGGTTTCTGTTGGTACTCTTGTTCAGAGGAGAATTGCCTAGCATTTCGGTGCTGGACTGCCCCAGGGCAGGACAAAGACTGATATATTTGGGATATTTCTTCTCTGTGAAAGATAGTGAGCTAAAGACTCTGGGTAAGTCTCTTGTAACCAGGACTAATGTCTGGCAGAGGGACTCCCAGGACCCCCCTTGTTAATTTGCATATTTAAGTAACTTTGGGTATCACCCTAAGTTACTAGGGGAATCCAGACGTGGACCCCTTGCTCACTATTCTTAGAGAGGCACAGATCCACCCTACTGATGAGGTCCAACCAGACCGAAACACGTGTCTGGGGTTTCTGTTGGTACTCTTGTTCAGAGGAGAATTGCCTAGCATTTCGGTGCTGGACTGCCCCAGGGCAGGACAAAGATTGATATATTTGGGATATTTCTTCTCTGTGAAAGATAGTGAGCTAAAGACTCTGGGTAAGTCTCTTGTAACCAGGACTAATGTCTGGCAGAGGGACTCCCAGGACCCCCCCTTGTTAATTTGCATATTTAAGTAACTTTGGGTATCACCCTAAGTTACTAGGGGAATCCAGACGTGGACCCCTTGCTCACTATTCTTAGAGAGGCACAGATCCACCCTACTGATGAGGTCCAACCAGACCGAAACACGTGTCTGGGGTTTCTGTTGGTACTCTTGTTCAGAGGAGAATTGCCTAGCATTTCGGTGCTGGACTGCCCCAGGGCAGGACAAAGACTGATATATTTGGGATATTTCTTCTCTGTGAAAGATAGTGAGCTAAAGACTCTGGGTAAGTCTCTTGTAACCAGGACTAATGTCTGGCAGAGGGACTCCCAGGACCCCCCTTGTTAATTTGCATATTTAAGTAACTTTGGGTATCACCCTAAGTTACTAGGGGAATCCAGACGTGGACCCCTTGCTCACTATTCTTAGAGAGGCACAGATCCACCCTACTGATGAGGTCCAACCAGACCGAAACACGTGTCTGGGGTTTCTGTTGGTACTCTTGTTCAGAGGAGAATTGCCTAGCATTTCGGTGCTGGACTGCCCCAGGGCAGGACAAAGACTGATATATTTGGGATGTTTCTTCTCTGTGAAAGATAGTGAGCTAAAGACTCTGGGTAAGTCTCTTGTAACCAGGACTAATGTCTGGCAGAGGGACTCCCAGGACCCCCCTTGTTAATTTGCATATTTAAGTAACTTTGGGTATCACCCTAAGTTACTAGGGGAATCCAGACGTGGACCCCTTGCTCACTATTCTTAGAGAGGCACAGATCCACCCTACTGATGAGGTCCAACCAGACCGAAACACGTGTCTGGGGTTTCTGTTGGTACTCTTGTTCAGAGGAGAATTGCCTAGCATTTCGGTGCTGGACTGCCCCAGGGCAGGACAAAGACTGATATATTTGGGATATTTCTTCTCTGTGAAAGATAGTGAGCTAAAGACTCTGGGTAAGTCTCTTGTAACCAGGACTAATGTCTGGCAGAGGGACTCCCAGGACCCCCCCTTGTTAATTTGCATATTTAAGTAACTTTGGGTATCACCCTAAGTTACTAGGGGAATCCAGACGTGGACCCCTTGCTCACTATTCTTAGAGAGGCACAGATCCACCCTACTGATGAGGTCCAACCAGACCGAAACACGTGTCTGGGGTTTCTGTTGGTACTCTTGTTCAGAGGAGAATTGCCTAGCATTTCGGTGCTGGACTGCCCCAGGGCAGGACAAAGACTTATATATTTGGGATATTTCTTCTCTGTGAAAGATAGTGAGCTAAAGACTCTGGGTAAGTCTCTTGTAACCAGGACTAATGTCTGGCAGAGGGACTCCCAGGACCCCCCTTGTTAATTTGCATATTTAAGTAACTTTGGGTATCACCCTAAATTACTAGGGGAATCCAGACGTGGACCCCTTGCTCACTATTCTTAGAGAGGCACAGATCCACCCTACTGATGAGGTCCAACCAGACCGAAACACGTGTCTGGGGTTTCTGTTGGTACTCTTGTTCAGAGGAGAATTGCCTAGCATTTCGGTGCTGGACTGCCCCAGGGCAGGACAAAGACTGATATATTTGGGATATTTCTTCTCTGTGAAAGATAGTGAGCGAAAGACTCTGGGTAAGTCTCTTGTAACCAGGACTAATGTCTGGCAGAGGGACTCCCAGGACCCCCCTTGTTAATTTACATTTTCCCATGAAACACCATCTGCTAACACACACTATCATAACACACACAGTTATGACACACACTTCTACAACACATCTCCTACAACACATGGTCCTTCAACATGGCCTCCTTCAGCACATGGACATACAATAAATATGGCACACAATCGTTTAACACACAGGGCCTGATTCAGAGATGCATGTTAAAATGGAAATGTGCTGTGAGACACTTTTCCATGAAGACATGCATTCCGATGTATTACAGGAGTGGCAGCAATAAACAAAGCCCTCTCCACTCTTGAAAAACCATAATATAAGGCATGGCAACGGCTTTGCCAACCACCTCAAATGCGAGGGGCTGGCAAGGACTGCATTCAGAGGCCAGAACACCCTTCCCGCACCAGCCAAAAGATGCAGACATTAACGGTACCCCACAGCATTCATTCTCCCATTATGTAGATAGCATTTCTCAGACTGCAGCACCACTTTTCCATTTCAATGAAAGTTTAAGAAAACTTTCTTGAATTAGAAAAGTGGCAGTCTTTTGAGAAATGCTCGCTAAGCAACTGGAGCACAAGTTTTGCCAGCTTTTGCTGTTGGAAATCATGACATTTCTCTCCAGTATTTCCACCCATCTCAGAATGATGGTATTGGAAACTGGAGGGGAGAATATCAGTTTTTCACGCTAGATTTTAGCAGGGGCTCTGAATCAGGGTCACAGTCTTTCAATGCAGAAACGTACAGCACACACACTTACGAGACATACACTTATGCCACGCACTGTTATGCAACATACTCTTATGCCACACATCACATTTATACTACATGTTCTTGCAAGACGCACTAGTATTGAAATAAACACAATAATAAATAATCACACACCAGAAAAACCAGGTGAATTTATTTTAAACATTTCTTTTCCAAAAGGGTTAAGTTTAAACTAACAAAAACTTTGTCTACAAACATCCAAAATAATACTGTTAAGGTAACAACATAATACACTTTATTAACAAATATATATATATATATATATATATATATATATATATATATATATATATATCATAGGGTGGCGGTGTCTACCCTAGTGTTAAGGTAAAATGGAGTTACATAGCACATCCCAAAAATGAATTTCTAATAACATTTCACTTGTGCAATGGATTTGGTAGAACTTTTGGCACATGCCCCCACCCTAGATTAAAAGCTTTCAGAAAGATTTTTTGAAGAATAAAAAATGTATTAAGAAAACAAAAAAAACACAGTTTGGCTCTAGTCCCCATGCATTTTCTCATAGACAAAAAAGGTCAACCTTTGCCAGACCATAAAGCCAAAACCACTGGACAGATTTGGATCAGGTTTGAAACATCTTGGGCCTGAAGCACTGACTCGCAAACCTTTTTTGAGTGGGGTTATTCCATCCAGTAGGAGAAGGGGGTGCACCCAAAATACATAGCAATATATCAAGTAATATATCAAGTAAATTACCAAGAAACCAGGTGTTTATAATTGAACCAGTTGCCATTTTCTTTTCTTTCTAAATGCGAGAGATAGCCGTGGATATAACCATGGTTAGCTGAAAATGAAAAAGCAGGAAAATGCCATTTCCAGGTGAAAAATCTGGGAAATTACTTTAGGGTAGAGGTGGTGGGGGGGAGAGGGTTATAGGGCACCAAGTTAAATGTGGGAGTTGGAGGAGGTGTAGACGCTGAGTTTGCAAAATAAAGTTTTTCTGTAACTTCAGCTTCGGACAGAATGTGGGGGGAATGAGAGAGGGTAGGGGAGGTAAGGAGGCCACCAGGGGAGTGGCGGGAGCTGGCACAGATTTGGGAGAAACTTGGTGAGGGTTTGGGAGGGCAGGGAAGCATTTATTTTCCTCAATGTTTGCCGATAACCCCGGGTATAAGTACTACAAAATAACGAAGGGTATTTGTAGTTCATGGCCGCGGTTATAGAAAAAAAGTGAAACAAAAATATATTTAATTTTTACGGCTACAGTGACATCCGGTGTGAAAAAGCAGTTACCATGGTCAAATGCCATGGCCAGTAACACAATAGGCATTCAGGACTCCCATCCATCCAGTAACCAGGACTCCCTAGATTCACAGCGAGGAAGGGGCCAGCCCCCTCAGCCAATTTTGCCTAATAAATTAGCTTAAATTACAAGACCACTTAGAGCAAAATGGCCTGAAGGGGCCGGCCCCCTCTCTCGCTTCGAAGCTAAGCAGGGTCAGTGTGTATATTTCACTTATATGTTCACTTACAGTGCATATATTCATGGGTGCCAGCTTTTGATTGTCACTATGGGACAAAAGTACCTGGGCATATGTTATTCTTACAGCCTGTCATTTTTGCCCTTTTCTGTGCTGCTTAAATGCAGTTAGTTTGGGTCATGCAATGTATCACAGCAATCCCCAAGACACCGAGAAACCGACTATAAAGGGGGTTGTAGCACGCTGCTTAATCAAAGTGTGTGATCCTTGGCAAAACGTTTTATCTCACTTTGCATTGCCTACATTTTTTTTCAAATCCTGCCATCTTTTATACATAACAATAACGCTGTCAAAATAGGTCAAAATCTGTATGTGATTGATGAACGCCTTTGAATGTTTGATTGCAAGTGTTTTAAAATATAGACTGGGCCAAACACCGTGCCCACAGGTAGTCTGGTAGTATTTCACAATAGAAACTGGCCATGGCCAAAGGCCATGGCTAGTGGTCTGGTAGTGTTCTAACATATAAATTCCCATGGCTGAAGGCCATGGCAAGTGGTGCAGAAACAATCTATGGAATAACGAAATCCTTGATATTCAATGAAATATCTTTAGTGTATTTATTTATTTGGGAATTTGTAGAGTGCACCACGCACTGAGGCATCTGGGCGCTTGAAGCATGTGGTTGTAGGCTACATAAGTTAGTTACAGTCGTTACATGAATGCTCAGGTATACAATATTTGCATATTAAGATAATTTAGTTACATTCGTTACATGAATGCATAGGTATACAATATTTGCATATTAAGATAAGGTTAGCATATTTACAAGTTGACTTGAAGTACAGCATTTACACTTGCAGTTAGGTTGTTTGTAGGACGGTTACAGTTGTTACATGATGAGTAAACCTACAAACCGAAACGCAAACATTCCCAACCCTGGCTGCCCCCTCACCTTCTGTCCATGCGTCGTCTCCTCAGTCGCCTAGAATGACGTTGGCTCAAATCCCCTTCTCTGACTAATCAATCCTCCTATTTCTCTTATCACTCTCTCTACGACTCTTGTCTCAAATCAGCCAAACGCTCCAAGTACTCTAACCTTCTCCACTTACAAGTCTCACACCCCCGCCGTATTTTCCAAACACTCTCTCGCCTTCTTTCCCCTCCTACTCCTGATCCATCTGCCAACTCTTCTCTCTCTCCCTCTGATTTTGCCAACTTCTTCTCATCCAAAATTCTCTCTCTACGCCAAAACATCCTCGCCTCCCCTCCCCTTCCTACTCCCCTCCTCCCTCCTCTGTCTCCCCCTCTCTACTAGTATGTCTAAATTCTCTCCTATCACTCCATCCTGCGTCTCCCTTCTTCTGTCCAAAACTCACCCTACTGGTGCCCCCTCTGATCCCCTTCCCACACCCCTTATTACTAAACTCTACCCCTCATTATTCACTACCTAACTACTTAATTCAACATTTCTCTCTCTGCTGCCACCTTTCCTTCAGCTTTCAATCACACTACTATCATTCCCATACTGAAGAAACCTTCTGTTAACCCTCTTCTTGCGTTCAACTTTCGTCTAATCTCGCTTCTCCCCTTCCTCTCTAAGCTCCTTGAGCGCCTAGCTTACTCTCAACTCTCAGCTTTTGTATCCACTCACTCTCTCCTTCCCCCCTCTCAGCCTGGTTTCTGCCCTAAACACTCCACTGACACTGCTCTTACTCATGTGCTCAATTCCCTACTCACTGCTCGCTACGCTAAGCAATCCTCAATTCTCATCCTCCTTTACCCGTCTGTTACGTTTAATACCATAGATCACCCCTTACTCCTCAATACTCTTTCCTCCTTTGGCTTCGAAGGCTCTGTCCTCACCTGGCTCTCCTCTTACCTCTCCAATCGTTCCTTTGCTGTTTCCAGGGGTGGCCACACTTCCTCCAACTTCCACTTGTAATACGGTGTCCCCCAGGGCTCTGTATTTGTCCCTTTTCTTTTCTCTCTTTATATCCCCCTGCGCGCCCCTGTCATCTCTTCTTTCGGCATTTCTCACCATTTCTATGCTGATGACACCCACTCTATCTCTCTTTCTCTTCTTTCACCGCTGACCTCCATTGCACTTTATCTTCCTGCCTTACGGCTATCAAAAACTGGATGTCATCCAACTTTCTTTCTCTCAACACTGACAAGACGGAAGTCCTTTTATTTCCTTCTAACTCACTTCCCCCCTCCTTTCATCCACTTCCCCCCTTCCGATCTCTCCATCTCTTCCCATGCTCGCAATCTTGGCCTCTACCTGGACTCCTCCCTCTCCTTCTCCTTCTCACACCATATCTCCCTCGCCTCTCATGGCTGTCATCACCATCTCTTCAACATTTGCAAGATCCGCTCCTCCCTCACCTCCCATGCTTCGAAACTCTTAATCTCCTCCCTCATTTTCTCCTGTCTCTTCTACTGTTCTTCTCTCCTCTTTGAACTCCCTGTCTCTTATCCACCACCCCTCAAATCCATCTACCACTCCTCTATCCATACACTCTGTCTCCTCAGTCCTCGCAACTATTTCCTCCTCACTCTCCCACCTTGGCTGGCTTCCCTTCCTCTCCCAACTGAAATTTCAAATCCTCTGTCTGATTTTCAAATCTCTCCATGACCTCACTCCCCCATATTTCCCTTCTCTCCCTCATTTTACACTCCCTCCCGTTCTCTCCGCTCGGCTGACCTCTTCTTACTCACTGTACCCCCTTCCCCATGTGCTTCCTCACACTTCCGTTCCTCTCAGCTCTTGCCCCTCCTTCATTGGAATTCCTTACCTCTCTCAATCCGCTCCATCTCCACCTACACCTCCTTCTGCACCTCCTTGAAAACCCTTCTTCTCCATCCCTTCAATCTCTCCTCTCCAGCTTCCCTCTACCCCCCTCCTTTCATCCACTTCCCCCCTTCCGATCTCTCCATCTCTTCCCATGCTCGCAATCTTGGCCTCTACCTGGACTCCTCCCTCTCCTTCTCCTTCTCACACCATATCTCCCTCGCCTCTCATGGCTGTCATCACCATCTCTTCAACATTTGCAAGATCCGCTCCTCCCTCACCTTCCATGCTTCGAAACTCTTAATCTCCTCCCTCATTTTCTCCTGTCTCTTCTACTGTTCTTCTCTCCTCTTTGAACTCCCTGTCTCTTATCCACCACCCCGCAAATCCATCTACCACTCCTCTATCCATACACTCTGTCTCCTCAGTCCTCTCAACTATTTCCTCCTCACTCTCCCACCTTGGCTGGCTTCCCTTCCTCTCCCAACTGAAATTTCAAATCCTCTGTCTGATTTTCAAATCTCTCCATGACCTCACTCCCCCATATCTCTCTTCTCTCCCTCATTTTACACTCCCTCCTGTTCTCTCTGCTCGGCTGACCTCTGCTTACTCACTGTACCCCCTTCCCCATGTGCTTCCTCACGCTTCCGTTCCTTTCAGCTCTTGGCCCCCCTTCATTGGAATTCCTTGCCTCTCTCAATTCGCTCCATCTCCACCTACACCTACACCTCCTTCCGCACCTCCTTGAAAGCCCTTCTTCTCCATCCCTTCAATCTCTCCTCTCCAGCTTCCCTGTCAAACTTATAAGGGAATATGGGTCTCAATCCCCTCTCCCAAACCACAGAAGCCAAATAGATTGACCCCTCCCACCGTTGTTGGCACGGGCGCCTGAAGACTGATATCAGAGGAAGCCACGTGGCAGCCAATGGGGGGAAGATGGTGTTAGGGAAAAGGGGATGGAGTGACAAAGGAAAGGAGGGGAACATACGCAAGCAAATGCATACACTACAGCAGTATTCCTGAACCTGTACCTCTATTTCCTGAACACCTAACCTGACCTCCTATACCTGTAATGACCTTGTTACATACGAATCATAGGAGCTCTTTAAACTCCACTTTGCACCTCACAGAACATAAGCGGATAACCTAGAACATGGACTTTGAACATAATATAGGGCTTGAACATAACATAGGACTTGGACAGTCATTTCTTGAACACACATAGATTGGCTTACATGCTAAATGGCACAAACAAAAGGGTGTCCCTTTTTATGAAGACACGAGACACATGGCCCGTCGGGCACAATGAAGCCACAAACAATGATTTAGGAAAAAAGACACACACGAACATGCCCTTGTACTGTGTGGACCCATGCGTTTTCTTTAAATAGTCTTTCAGTGCCCAGATTTATCCGTTAAGAGCTTTATAGCATGTTTTCTCCACATGGCATGTTTAATGCATGGCATGTATCTTAGGGCGTGTTACCTCACACACCCACTACAGCGTTGAAGTAGTCAATTAATAAACAAGTACGCATATAGCAACTCCAGAATATGAACACTGGGGTCAAAAACACTTAACTGATGGTCCGGATGCCTCACAAGGACATCAGACCCTGAAGAGCGATGCCCGAAGCTTATGGGAGCCCCCTTCACCACCGCTGCCCGTGTTTATTCAGCTGTTCATCACCGTCGCGGCCCGGGGAAGCTCCAAGAGTCCTTCGGCGTCTGAGAATTTCTGCATGCTTGCTCCTAAGCTGCCGCCGCCCGTGCTGAAGATCATTAATTACCTGCACCGAGGCACGGGCTGCGGCGAGTTTTAACAGTTGCTGCTAATGAGCGGCTGTTGTAGCGCGCGATAGGAGAACTACACCTTTCCCAACGCCTCCTGGGAAATGTAGTTTATCGCCTCTTGCAAAGCAAGAAGCGCCAACCTGAAGCTTTCCTCAGATTCCTGACATTCCCTGTCCCCCTTCCATCTCCTTTCTACCATCCCTCCCCCTTCCTTCTCACTCCCCCTGAATTTGTATAAGATATTTGAAATATTCTTCCTCCCTCCATCTATGTAAATTGTTCTAAATATTGTCTCACTGGTTTGTTTCATGATTGTAAATATGCTTCTATCATTATTGTACCTTGTTGTTATATTGTAAAGCGCTTTGGATTAAAGCGCTATATAAACCTAACATAAACATAAACAAAGTAAAATTACACTTGTTGCAGTTGGGTTACTTCAAATATCTATTTCCTTTGGCTGAAGAGCCAAGTTTTGAGACCACATTTCTGTGGGATAATCTTATTATTGTGTAGGTTTTAGACCAGACAATTTTGCATATGTTTCTGATACCATTCCCTCACCTCTACCCTTGTGTCATTTGAACTTTGAAACCTTGGCAATGCGTGTTTTTGAGTAGGCAAAACATGTACTTGTATTCACAGCTACAAGAAGGCATTCATAGCCATGGTGCGAATAGCTGTGGTCATAAAAAGATGGTTTTTAAAAAGGTTGTCTGTTATTATATGTCTGCATATGTATATAATAGGTAGTCCTTACAAGGACTGTTTTGGGGTACACAGATCATAGTGTTTCGCCACATTTGGAGTATAGCTTTCTCCAATCAGGCACAAAGTTTCAAAACCAGCCATGATGCATGCATTCCTTCTCTGTTTGCAGGGTAATGACTCCTAGTTTCAATTTCTGCTAATAGTAGGACTGGGGCATGCATGATGTATGTGTTTGGTGTTTTCAATTGGTTGGTGTTACAGTTGCGATTCTGTACTAGCCTGTGATGGGATGCAGTGAAAATGTGTAACCCCTTTTAGAAGTTTGCTCACTATAGTTCTCTTTTTTGTGTCATTGATTTTTGAAAAGTATCATCAGCACCCTTCTAAATGCAGAACTCACACTGTGCACATGCTGACTTTGTGGCTGATGTGAAAATATTAGATGTTACAACATACATGACAAAAGCTGAAAAGAGCAATGCCGATGAAGCAAGGGCAGACTTATGAGTGGACAAAAGTCTTAGTCAGAAACTTCTGAGCTTTGGTCTGAAGATGCTCTCTCACAGAGTGTGTGGATGCTACAAAGCTGCAGATCAAATAGCTAGTTTGCCTCTGTTTGGACGTAGCATTAATGTAGTATGCTTAAGTCTTGGCCTAGCTACTACAAGAAATCAGGACCTGAAGCCTTTGAGTGAAATTCAGCAGTTAGCTGAAAATCTACCTAATAGTACAGAGATTTTGAAAACCAACTTCATTAATACCTATTATCCAAATAGGTCTGCAGTGATCTTTGTGTGAATTACGAGAACACTACTCATATTGAACTATTGAAGCAAACAATGACAGAGAACGGTTTCAAATACATGGATGTACTAGTTGTATAGAGAAAGTGATATATATATATATATATATCTCTTTTCATACAAGTCATTTGCATATAGATGTGAATCATTATGTCACATAGTTATCATTCAACAGTAGTAGTCATAGACCCAGAACATAACAATCCTTATTATAACCCTATTTGGGTTACTCATATCATATGATTGCAACTATCTCATTGTCAGTGTTCAAACTGACTTCCTTTGTTCACACTTTACACATCATTTTAGCCTCTATTTGTCTGAGTTTCAGTATGTATATGTGTGAACCTGAAAGTACAGAATGGTCTCAAACATCAAAGGGTGGCCGTGAGTCGGATACACCCGACCGCAAGCCAGAATCAAGAGGTGGCCGCAGTTTGAATATACGCGACCGCGAGTCGGACAAGGGCCACGAGTCTGATGCACCAGATGGGGAGGCCAACCGACGCAGTACGGCCACAGGGACTTGGGTATGGACAGACAGCACGGACGCCAAACAAGATTCAGTCACGATACCCACTCCCCGCTCGTGCTTGAAATTGACAATCTCACCTGAAATCCATGCCGGCAGCAATCAGGGGCAGGCAGACGGGACGGGGAGAATACAGCATGGCAAATCACGAAAAGAGAGGAAAGGGGTGGGGCTTGCGGGGATATTTATAGAGGTGGCAACAAAGTCGCTTCTGATTGGTCAACCAGTCTCTGGCCCCTATTTAAGGGTGAAACTGACAAAGGACTGTGTGTGTTTTTCCATTCTCTTTGAAAACATTCGACCTGAGAGAGAGAGCCACTCCAGGGATGCTCGGGGCCTATGAAGACTAACCAGAAGAATCTGAAGGTGCATCCATACCTAAGAAGGAACAGAAGACTGAATTAAGTTTTCTTGAGAGATTTTTTTTTTCCTTCTTCACCTGAATAAAGGACTTTTATTTTCTTTATTCCTGCCTTCCTGCCTCATCCTTACAATATGCAAATTACTTTATTTTATTTATTTATTGCATTTGAGTATACGCCCAAACCTGGGGATGTCACGGCAGAGGTTACAAGAATACTTTCAGGCTTATTGGTTACAAGAGTACTTTCAGGCTTGTTGGTTACATAGTAGACATGATTGGAGCATAGACAATACAGCATTTGAGCATGGCATGCAGTGTCTCAAGGCTGATAGCCTTTAGGACCAGTCAGTGGTTTGATACATTGTCTGCAGTATAGTTAAAATGTATTAAAGAGCCAGGTTTTCAATAGCTTCTTGAACTGGAGGGCTCTTTACATATGTTGGATGGGAGTGAGTTCCAGATTCTGGGAGCTGTTACCAGGAAGCTGGAGCTACCTGTTCTAGAGTTCCTGAAGCAGGGGATGAGTAGGTGGATGGTGGAATTGGATCTGAGTGTTCTGGTTGCTGTTTTGCATGTGAGACATTGATTGAGGTAGATAGGGGCATTTGAAGTGACACATTTATGTGTGAAGGTGAGTGTTTTGTGGAGAATTCTGGTTTGTATAGGCAGCCAGTGTGCCTCTCTCCTGTACTTTGATATGTGGTCTCTTTTATTAATGGCAAGCACTTCTCTCAGTGCTTTGTTCTTTAGTATTTGCATTTTAGTTATGATTTTCTTGGAAGTCTCTAGCAAGAGTATTTTGCAGCAGTCTATCTTGGACAGGATGAGGGCTCTTGCTAGTGTGATGCAGTTTTGGGGAGTGAGGAAGGGTCGACTCAGGGCAATAGGTTTGGCTGTGTATGCAGTGGAGGAGGCTAGTGAGTGGATGTGTTTACACATGGTGAGGCTGAAGTCAAGGTAAACACTTAGGGTTTTTAGCTGGTTTAAGATGGTGATCGGGGTGTCATTTATGAAAATGGATGAATAATCTTGATGTAGTCTGCTTAGGCGGGTGGGAGCACCTACTATGAGTATCTATGTTTTTTCTCCATTGAGGCAGAGGCCGTTTGTTACCATCCAGTTCTGGATAATGGAGTAGATTTTAATAACACAGATGGTGTCCTGTCCTAGGTTGCCTCAGACTGGGATGAGTATCTGAGTATCACCCACAAAATTGGTATATATTACTCCCATGTTGTCTAGAGCAGTGAAGAGGAGTTTGATATAAGCATTGTAGAGAGTGGGAGTGAGGTAAGATCCTTGCAGTATGCCCAGTGGTACTGTTATAGGATCAGCTGCCTCTTCGCCGATGGCTACTCTGGGGGTGCGATCTGACAAAATGATTTGATTCAAGAGGTTGCATCTTTTGAGAAGTTAAAGTGTTTTGTTTAAGATAGGCATAGTTTATCATGGTCCACTAAGTCTAATGCAGCGGACAGGTCGAGTAATAGTAGGATGCAGAGGTTCCCTGAGTCTCTAATGGCATCCATCTGATTTTTAGATCCAGTAAAGCTGTCTCTGTTCTATGTCTGGGACGGAAACCGGATTGACTGTCCCCTAGCAGATGATTGTTTTAAAGGTGGGTTTGGACTTGGGTATAGGCAACTCTATGACCTTAAGGAGAAAGGAGACTGTAGTGATGGGTCTATAACTGATGGGAGTAGTGGGATCTAGAGTGGGTTTTTGAGAAGGGGTGTTACCCAGGCTTCTTTGATATTGGTGGGATGGTATTGGAGCTGAACAAAGCGTTTATAAAGTTAGTGATGATGGAGGCTAGGGTAGGTGCACAGGCCTTAACTAACTTAGCAGGAAAACTATCACCTTTACAATTGGAGGGTTGAGAGAGGCTACAGTATTAAGTGGTGGTCGGTCAAAATCTCAAAAAAAAAATCTCGACTAACAATAAGGTCGAAAAAAAGACCGAAAAAAAAATCGACTTTTTTCGGTCTTATGACCATAAACCGTATTAAGTACCTAGGTTGGGGTAACTTGCGGTGAAGTGAAATTGATGTATAGTCGCTGTACTATCTACCAGTAGCGCGGGGGCGAGCTCAGCGGAGTGTGCTCGTAGCTTTCTTTGCTGCACGATTTTGTCTTGAAAACTGTTTATTTTTGAGGCTAAGGCGTTCTGGATGGAAGTACATCAAACTTTACTCAAGGTAGCCGAACTAGGAGGTGGGATGAGTGTTTCGAGTTCTCTGATGATTGAGAACAGTTCTTTACTATAAGAAGCTGCATTGGCGATGCGTAGGTTCAGGGTGTTTGCTTTATGGGGATCACTGCAAGTTTGTATGTCTTGGATATTAAATGGAGTTCTTTTTTAGATTCACTGGAGTTTTTTTTTATTCTAGTTAGGTGTTCTAGGGCTTTCTTTTTCTTCTAAGTTCAATGAGTTCATCATTGGACCCAGGGTTGCTGTGTTTGGATCTTGGAAGTTTAAATCTGCGAGGGGCTACTTCATTGATGGCTATATTCAGGCAAGTATGGTAGAGCCATGCCATACTGTCAGGGTTAGCGTCAACTGTGTACTGTGAATTGAGTAATTTTTTCAAGATGGGGGTCAGGTTTTCAGGGGTGAGTTTGCGTGTGTTTCTCACCAAAATAGGGATGAGACGAGTCAAGGGTGAGTCTAGATCATTGGTCATGACTATGTTGAATCAAATTAGAAAGTGATCGGTCCAAGATATCTCTAGGATCTCCAGGGACACTACGATGTTCAATGTTAGGATCCAATCTAGGATTCTGCCTTTTAAATGGGTTTGGGTGTTGACACTTTGCGTGAATTGCATTTCTAGAAACACATTATGGAAGGCAGTGGCTTTGTGATCAGATGCATTGTTGAAGCCCAGATTAATGTCTCTTAGGAGAATGAGTTTTGTTTTAGGTTTGAGGAGAGGGTTAGGAGTAGTGGTAAGTCAATGTCTGGGTTATTGGAAGAGCTGGGAGCTCTGTACACTATTAGAAAATTGAGGGCGGTTTTGGGGTCAGTAGCTAATTTGAGGATCCGAGTTTGTATCCCATTAAAGTCTCTGTTTTACATTCTCTGAACTGCAAGGCAGTTTTAGCAATGATGGCAACACCTCTTCCGGTGGCATGATGATGGTCTGCTCTAAGCATGGTGTATTTAGTTGGGATGGCTAGTGTGAGTAGAGGACCTGAGGCTGGGTGGAGCCACGTTTCAGTCTTTAATAGGAAGTCTAATTAGAATTCTAGGATTAAATCATGTACATCTTTGGTGTGTGTGCCTAAGGATCTTACATTCAGTAAGGCACCTTTGAAGGATACTTTGGGTGATGAAGTATAGGGTGTTTGTACTGGTGGAGCCAGTGGGCGGGCTGTTGTATCATGCTGTGTTTTATGCTGTGAATTCAGGGGAATAGGTTGTGATGAGGTGGAAGGGGTGGTTGGCTTACGAGTGCAGTGTGTAGGGTACATAAGTAGGTTGCTATTGGTGGTTGTTGTGTGACTGGAAGGAGGGATAGTCTGAATCTTGGTTGCTATGAGGCATTGGTAGGTGTGGGAGGAGAGTCTTGCTCTCTTGGTCTTGTGAGTGCAATGGTGGTGTTTTAGGTCCTTGAGCAGAGACGTGATCGGTGCATGGTGCCTAGGTAGGGCACAGTGAGTTGTGAGTTGTAGGTGGTGTGGATAGGAAGGCTGCTGTACTAGGCAGAAATGGAGTGGGGCATGGGAGTAGGTGGTGTCTAAGGCAGTGGATGCGTAATAGGCCTGAGCCTAGGTTAATTAAGGCACCCTTATAGCATACTCTGTTGTCTGAGGAACTGGTATCCTGTTGATGGGTCATGGTTGATAGGTAGGGGTGAATAACTTTGGCGCTACGGCTGGTGAGCAGGACTAAATGTTGGAAAGAGTATGTTAGGATGAGGGTGGCTTTCATAGTAGTTGGTGCTAAGCAGGATGCTTTGGTATCTGTAGTATACATTTGCTGGGAGTTACGTCTGATGATAGGGTCAGTAAGTGGTAATAGTGTGGTGGCACAAATATTGGCAAGCAATAGCATTTGAGTGCCTAAAGAAATCGTCCACGTTGTGGGGATGGCTGATTTAAGGAATCTAGTTGTTAGTTGTAATTATATGTAATAATGTCAAACAACAATCAGCAGAGCAGTTGAAGTTATTGGTGTAATAATACTTGCATTTTAGGAAATTCTGCTAAACACGTATTATAAACTTTTCAGTCACAAAGTCATGGCAATCCTAACAGCTAGAAATTCTGTAATGTGAGTAGTAGTACTGTGAGAGTATTCCAGATTAATCAACATGGACAAAACATTCAATAGTTGATATTGACATTTCAAGAATAGTGAAAGCCTGGGAGGGGACCCGGAGGCTAAAGAGGCACTAGGAACATGCTGGGCGGCATAACACTTGGGAGCGCACGCTGGTACTGGTGAGGGTGGAGTAACAAGGAAAGTCATTAAAGAACATTTTTCTGGTTTACGTAGCGATTCTTACCGGCGACATGCAAAAGAGTCCACTGCGGTGCAGAGTCACTGATTTGATCATTGAGTCGGTAGTTCATTCAGGCATCAGGAGGGCAGTAAAAGTGGTGTGTCAAAATGGGAGAGGACTGGCTTTGGCCAAGAATGTCTGGTGTTGGTGTCTGGACGTCTCTGGACAGGCTCAGGACAGGTGGCTTATTTGGGGGCCTTTGATGGGGGCCGGCTAATGCCTGTTAGTGCTCCATGATTGGCTTAAGGGAAGGTGATAGCCCAATCAGGAGGCAGCAAGCATTTGCTGCTCTGGAAACGCTGATTTCAACGGCGGCAGCTATCTTATATGTGCAAACCTCAGGATTTGCTGATGCGGTTTTCAAAATAAAATGCCCAGCTCGTGGACAGGCACTCTCATTGTGCTAGGTCGTACCTATTTCAGAGTAGCTGCAAAAATATGAGCATGAGTAGGCAGTAGAGCGCGGCAAGTAGCGATTCTGGTGTGCGTGCTGCACATTAACCCCACGGGCTTACCTTGGAGGATTCAGAGGCAGGTGATGTGGGTGAGCTGCTCCTGCAGGCCACATAGGTAGGGAGCTTCTGCTCCTGCTTCCGACAGCACAAAGTAGCTCAGGCTCAGGATGAGGGACGGCTAACGCCTGCCGGTGCCCCAGGATTGGCTTAAGGGAAGGTGATAGCCCAATCAGGAGGCAGCGAGCATTTACTGCTCTGGAAGCGCCGATTTCAAATGGCGGCGGCCATCTTAGTATGTGCAAAACTCACGGTTTTCTGATGCTGTTTTCAAAATAAAATGCCCAGCTCGTGGATAATTACTCTTAGGCAAAACACATGAAATCTTCCAGTTGCAAAAACACGTTTTAGGACCTGTATATGAATGAGGAAAATAGGACATTCCTCAGTAATCTACACCTGCTGACACAGGGGACAATCAATATGCCATGAATAGAATGTCAGGGGATTAAACTTTAAGGATGATACGCAGGACCCTAGAATGCAATTATATATTTTAATAAAAAGGGCAATAATGCATGCCTATAAGGACATTACTGCAAAATTGGTAAAGACTATAGGACATGTATTAGTAATTGCACATGAATTTATGGAAGAATATACTTTAAAATGGCCGAAATGTAGTTTGTGATGTTGCACGCACAGCGGGTCATGTCACGTTGTAAAAAAGAATAAATGTTGGTTCTAAAAGTTAAGAATACAATGTCGGCGAATTAGGCGTTAAGGATGATATATAGGACACTAGAATGTAAATATGGGCACGTATTATTGCCATTTTCATTAAAATACATAAGGATACTACTTTAATATTAAAGGAAATTGGTAATGACTATAGGACCTGTATTATTATTTGCACATAACGTTGTGGAAGAATATACTTCAAAATGGCTGAAAAGGAGCGTGTGACGTCACACGCACCTTGTAAACAAGAATAAATGCCGTTTTTAAAATGGTGTCCATGGCAAAAATGTACACGGAAACCTAAGGGCATTGAAAACTTTTATTAGATTATCCCCATTGCTGATGACCATAGTATGCAAATAGAAGAGGATAGAGGAAAAATACCAATAGATTGTTGCAAGTATTACTCATCACACAACGAGGTAACAAATGAATAGACTATAAGGAGGGCTATTATAATGGGTGCCTGAGAGGATGTTCTCACATGAAACATATTAATAGTTAGATATTGCTAGAAATTAAATGTTCTAACCACCAGGACAAATACATCTACAGTATATAGAGTGTGTGAATTGTTCAATAAGGAGAAAACACTGTTAATAAAATTACAGGGACAGCAATGATCGTTATCCCTCATATAGGATGCTTGATGAATAATTGGAAGCCAATCGGAGCTAAACAGATAAAAAGGTGGGCATACTTGTGGTGGACAGAATGCACATTAAATAACATAACACCCAAGAAAAGAGGTAGATGGGGCTATCTAATATTATGCATAGGAGTGTAATACTCTATTAGCACTTGGGTATGGAGCAATGACTGGAATGGCACACATGAATTAATAGCATGGAGGTCAAACACTGACACAAAAGGTGGGAATATTTAATAAAAGGATAAATAAGGATATTGGGTATTGTAATCAAGCCAATGGTTGTGGTGATAGGTTTCACAATGTAAGAAGTGATATTTTGAATGGCATACTAAGGAAGCGAGGTTGATACATGGAATATATGGTATACACATGTGACTGTACAAAACTAATGGGATGTGTGTTTCTCTTGTCTCTCCCCTCTCTGATCCTCCCCGTGCCAATCCAATTTTTCTGTCTTAATTGATCCATGTGATGCATTTTTGATTTTGTACGTACAAATGGTATATTTGGAATTTAATGACTACGTGATAATATTTGAATTGGGAATAAATAGTGATGGTGTATTGACCAATAATTAATCTACACGGTTTATCAATGTTATTTACTGAGACAGACATTTCCCAATACTCACACATATAATGTGGAGTGGTTTGTTTATTGTAATAGCCCTGCCTTGAAGAGGACCGAATGCCGACATAGGGGCATTCAAACTAATAAAATAATTTCTTGAAACACAGTCAACAGCATCAAGCTAATTATTTTTCATTAAGTGGACGGACGCAATACAGGGGTAAAATAGGTACTAAGTCATTTATATCAGATGAAGGATAGATATGTTGTAGGTTGCAATTTACATTCACTGCAAACCAGTTTTAATATTAGATAATCAATATACTATAAATCATTTTTAAAAACGATTTGTATTCTGACATGTAAATGTGTTCCCTATAAGTACTGGGTTATATAAGTGTTTCCAAGTACAGAATTGTGAGTGGGAGGGAGTGCAGTTGCAGATAACTGTTTACATATGAAACAAGTAAACAGTAGCACATAGAGTAAAAAAGAAAAGTACAGTAATGAACAAGACATGAGTTTGGACCAAAAGTTTTTTAAAGACATATTGTAATATATTAACACTAACTTGTTAGCTGTCAAGGTGGCGAAAGAAAGTATGCACACAGTTTAGAAGAAGTATTTTAATGCTGGCATCTCTCCATGAGGGAAACATGGTCAGAATGAGGCTGAATATTGAAGGTCAACTTTCCCAATACGTTAAAGTAGAAAGAGGTGTGCTACAAGGTTGCATGGTAGCTCCCTTCCTTTTCATTTCTTAGTTGTCTGACTTTGATCAGGAGATAGATCCTGGAGCATTGGCAAGTCCTAAAATCTGTCGTAATTGCATCAAATGGCTAATGTATACCAAAAATATTGTTCTCCTGGACAAATAGCCATGGGTCTCCAAAGGCTGCCGAACTCTCTGGATATATATATATATATATAAAGAATATAATATATATATATTAAGAAAAAAAGAAGTCAAAAGTAGTCATCTTTGGTGGTAGGAGATCTGGGGGTCACAAATCCTCGTGGTCAGTGGGAGGCAAACTGATTCCAGTTGTTGAGAAGATTGTTTACCTGTGTTATACTTTGTACGCCATCCCAAAGAAAGGACAAACTCTATCTGACCTCCTTTGTAAGGGATCTCAGCTGACATCACAGATGCAGAAGATCTTTGGTCAGTATTGTAGATTCTCTGTACTGCCAGTGGTCAGGTTCTATAAGTCTAAAATCATCCCAGTACTTTTGTATTGGTTAGAGGCGAAAACCTTTGGCCTGGTCATTGAAATTGCAGTTACTTGAGGGTAAGATCTGGAGAAAAGTCTTGGGCTTGCCTAATAGTTTACCAATGGCAAGTCTGAGATATGAGTTAGGCCTCACATCTCTCAAATCACAAGTGCACTGGAGGATCCTTTCTCTCTACAGATCAGTAATAGAACCTCAGGGTAACACGCTGTATGAGGATCTTTCTCAATCTCAATCAGTCTAAGGTCCTGCGAGAACTAAGGACGAGAGTTCTGGATATCCTCAGTAACTGTGATAGCGACACAGAAACATTCATCTCCAAACCCATGAAGACTAATAAGGCCCTGCTAACCTCAGATTAGATCAACACCATAGATCAAATGTGGGGATCTTCTGTAGCAGCTTCTTTGCCCATGTGTGACAAGAAGCTCGGCTTTCTCCCAAAATCTCTCTTGTAGTTCCCGGATGCCAAGAAAAGGCGGGACTTCCTGAGAGTCTTAGTTAATCTGACCCACAGAGGAGGAGTACTCAATTGGTGGGGGCAAGGGGATAAAACCAAAATACTTTCCCAGGATGTATGGATCCAAAAAAAACAGACCATCAAACATCTGTTGAGAGAATTCCAGGGCACTTGGGAGGCCAGAGTGAAACATCTTGGTCATTTTACCGCCTCGTTAGGCCGCTTAACTTCAAAGATGTTTTGGGAAGCAGCCATGTAGTTATGGTTAAGTTGCTCATCTCATAGGAAGAGCACATTTTGGGTGGCTTATAACTTCGCTCCCCCTGGACGAATCCTTACCAAACTATGCAAAACAGTATATGAACCACTGTGATTTTTGTTGACAAGTTTGGTGAGGATTCGTCAAGGGAGGGCAAACTTACAGGGGGACCCCAAAATGATTTTTTTTCTATAGACATAATGGAAAAAACTCTGCTCACATCTACAGCCTAAACCGCAGGATGGATTTTCACCAAATTTGCTCCAGGCGCGGCGGCTTGGTCTAGAAAGTGTGCTTTTGTAAATTTCGTGGAAATGCGTCCAGTAGTTTTTTTAAAAACAGGCAAAATGTAGGCGCCAAAATATTTGCGATATCTGGCTCTGCTTCACGGACCCACTTCCCTGTTTGCTCCGTGCACAGGAGTCTGATTGGCCCGGAGGGTTTCATGATGTTCGCGGATAGATGCCGTGCCTGCTGATTGGTAGAAGTAAAGCATGATGAACATCACTTTTTCCCAAAACGCTGCCATCTAGTATTCGCAGATATTTGCAGATAGTGCGGTGGGGCACAGGGCTGGGAAACATTTTTTGGGGTATTGGGTGTTTGAAGGAGGGTTGGGGAGGGTGGGGGAGTGAAAGGTGGTTATTATGATGTATTTGTTTAGGTGGAAGAAGACTGTGTGGGGGCAGCAGTCTGCAGACACAACGGTAGTCCACAGACAGGACTGCTGGGCAGATTGTCTGGTGAATGCAGGGAGGCTTCATTAGAGTAGGTGAGTGGAATGTAGGTGATATGAGGATGTTTGAATAGGTTATAGATAGGCTCCACATAAAAGAATCTAGTCAGTAGCACAACTAATGCAGTGTCACATGTCCATACCAGTAATAATTTATCCAGGTGCCTGGGTTGTGTGTGTGTTGTGGCTACTGGTTAGATTCTTGGGTACATGACTGTATTATGCCATGGTGGTTGTGGCCAGGCCCTATACTCTTGGTTGCATGGCCGGAGTCTAGGGACTAGCCACAACCACCTTAGAATAATACTCCATGCACTCAAGATGGTGGCCACTGGCTAAAAGCATTGTAATAATATATGCACAGAAATGGAATTTAGATATAACAAAGAAGTATTGCAATAATATGTGTATTGTGATTATACATACTGTATAGGCAGTGTACACTTTTTGGAACATAGTGAGACAATACCATTGAAGTGGAACTGGTACTTTTTTTCGTATATTTTACATGGAGGTGCAGGGGCATTTGTAGAGTGAACAGATTGGTTTGGTGTATTGGAGAGTTGATGGCAAGTTTGTTGGGCACATTTTTTGAATGGAGTTTTACTTGTGACATAATGGTGTTGTCTGTAAATGTAATATCCTCGACCACTGCTATGTATGGCAATTGGGATTGTTATGCTCTTGTGTGCATGAGTTTTCATTGAAATATGGTTCTGTGTTAGTTGTGTGAATGCAGTCATCTGCAAAGAAGTTTGCAAGGTATCTTGTTGACATTGGAACTACTTTTTGTAGTTTACTGCTTAATTTTATTAGTGGTTTTATTCTGGTTAAAATTAATACAAACAATGTCCTTTTGAGGAGCGTTACACTGTCAATGAGAACTTCTAGGATTTGTTTTGTGTGATCAATTTTAAGGGTTGTGTGTGATTTCTGTGTTGTTTTTATAAGATTGTGAAGTACACCACAGTGGAAAGATTAGTGTGAAATGAAAGGGGAGTGCATTCAAAAATGTTGTGGTGAGTTTTTGGAGGGAGGTTATTGATAGGGTCGATCAAATTTGGGACATTGTTTATCCACGCACCCCCTTAGCGGTCATCTTATTATTGTATAGTGGTGGACGGGATGTGAGTTGGGTGATATCGTGTGGGGTAATCAAAGTTTTGTTGGTGGCGGCTAAACAGGTGTTGAGGGTCTGGAAGACACGGAAGAAGCTGATGGTGGAGGACTGGATTTTAGATGTTAGAATTGTATCCAGACTTGAGAGAACGATGTATTGTAAACAAAACAAGGAAACCCTTTATGAGGAAATGTGGGGGAGCTTTATTGACCTTTATGGATGATGCTAGATTAGGTTCTGGAGTGGAGTGCATTGGTCTATTAGCATTAATATATGGGGAGGGGGTTTCTGTTGTCTATGTGGTTGTTTTGTGTGGTCTTACTTGTTTGTTCTCATTTGTTTGATACATCTGGCTTTGTTTTAGGTTAGTCCTAAGTTTCATATGGTGGAATACAGAGTTATGGTTTGGAATTGTGTTTTATTTTGTTTTCCACTGTTATGTATTTTTCAATTCAATGACCTAGGATGTTAATTCTGTTGTTTATTGTAACTTGTTGAAAATGAGAAATAAAGAGTTTAAAAAAAAAAAGAAAAAAAAAATTATTGTTCTGATCGTTCAGGCATCTCCTGTTAAGCATACTTACTTTTACTAACTTTCATACATGCGAAAACAACGTATTGGGTGCGGTGATGCTGTGCTAATGTTAACAGCTGTTGTGTTGCCCTAAATTCAAATTCCCTTGTGATAATAATAGAGATGGCCCACTGCTGAAGGAGCTATACTTAGTCCCAACGATGTGCTCTACCTGTTTTTATGACATGTGTGGGCATTGTACCCAAACGGGCCTCGTTATCATTTATGGTTGCTGTTTTGTACTAGAATAAAACAATTGATATTGATATTTTATTTGTATTGCTCTCGTACAGAAGTGATTTAGAGTACAACGAGGGAAAGGAGGGGAATAGGGGAGTACTAAACAGTGAACTTACTAGACTTACTAGACCCATTGACATTGAGAACGTGGACGTGCATGGGGGAGGAAAAGGGTGAAAGTGCATGGGGGTTGGGGAGAAGTGGAAAGTGCTGTGCAAAACGATAAAAATAAAAGGTGAGCGCTGTAAGGTAGATAGAGGAAGTGGTGGATATGGAAGAAATGTGGAGTGGGATTCAACAAGGGCCAGTCCGGGGGCAGGGTTTGGAGGAGGGGAGCAGAGTTCAGATGAGTTAGAGTTCCGAAGGAATGGAGGTGTCAGTTGAACTTTGATGAACTTCAATGAAAGGAAATGATAAAAATAATATTTTGAAAATGGTGAGTTTGTTTAATTGCTTCTAAAATACACAAATTATAGTAAGGTTTTGTTGCTATGGTTTCTGTACTGTTCAAGCGAGCCGCATCAGTGTGAACATGTAGTTAGATATGCAAACATACAAATACCACAATTCATTTTAGAAAGGCAAGGTTGAGCGAGTCCAGAATGGTGGTGGTTCGGTAATAATTATGTTTTCGAAATGGATTCTGCTTTTTGGTGACTCAATGAGTGTTTAACTCTCAGCGAATCTGGATGCTTGCCTTAGTGATGCAGTGTGATGTGTGCGAGTACGCTGTGCACAGTGCGGTCATAGAGAGCGAGTGTAGCAAACTGGTTAGTAAGGAAAGTACCTGTTGGCTGTCCTAAAAGTAGCTATAAGTAGACAATATTGCGTCATCGCCTAATTTGCATAATTGGCCCTGTGCATGATGGGTGATTACCGAAGGGCCAGTGCCCATATCATCATTATTTTATTTATTTATTTATTTATTTGGATTTATAAAGCGCCAGCTGCCCAGAGGCATTGTGGCGCTGTTACATGGATACTTGACTTGTGCAGAGGATACAGTTTACATTTACGTCAAAATGTACAATACAGCAGGGACACAGCATAGGATATTTAGCAGGTGCAGAGGATACATTTACATTTATGGTATAAAATATATTACATGGAATATCCAGACCTATGCTGCTGAGATGCGCATGCTAGACAGAATATCCATAACCAACCACTAATATCTCTATGGAATAAAAAAAGAAAAGTAAGTGTACTATGGTTAATTTCCTATTTTAATGAAATAGGTGACATAGG
Source organism: Ambystoma mexicanum (assembly GCF_040938575.1). Taxonomy (NCBI): domain Eukaryota; kingdom Metazoa; phylum Chordata; class Amphibia; order Caudata; family Ambystomatidae; genus Ambystoma; species Ambystoma mexicanum. The sequence goes on along the minus strand of NC_090921.1, from coordinate 1,220,775,460 downwards.
GAATTCATTCAATCATAATTACATATACCTAGATGAATGAGAGAAGATATGGATACTAAGGATTTCCCACTCATCAACAGCGTGAGCCAGTAAGGAAGGATAAAGGAAGACATCCTTTTATTAGTAAGTAATTATCTAACTACAGCTATCACTGGGGGATTTTCTAATAAGTTAAAACAAAGAAGAAAGATCATAGTTAGGGACTCTAAATATAGAACCTGTTTTCCCCATTCTAATCAGAAACAGACTGTTTAATGGCCACATATGATATTAAGATATTAGTGAAGAAATATGAGATTGAGTTTAAACAACAAGAGAGAATATATTGTGCATTTGAAAAAAAAAAGAATTCTCTTGAGGCAATGTCATATTTCTTGTTATCATTAATGTTATTATTTTCTTGAACAAAGACAATGTCAATGCAGATACATTATTTTAGCATAAAACCAAATGTGTTTGAACTAAGTCAACATGAGCAAGTTAGGAATTACTGAAATATTATAACAGATTATTTATTGATTGAATATTTTTTAAATATCTTCTATAGATATGAGATAACAAAACAGCCCCTGAAGAAGAGATACACAATCTTGAAACATGTTGGGCAATAAAACATGAAGAAAAGACTTTGAGACTGTGATTTACGAAATTATTATATACTGTGAAATTGTCTTATTATAACTAAAGTAAAAAGGATTGTGCTGTTAACCATCACTTGGGTGGACAGACTCTAAAAAGTTGGGCTTACTTATTGAGCCACAAACAGTGTGCAGGGGACGCGAGTTTGCCAAAAAGAGAACTTTCTTTACTAGGTTTCCTTTACACAGTTCATATGCCATAACTGTAGTTTTCTCCTCTGCACCTGGAATCTCCAAAATTAGTATTCACAAATAGAGTAGATATCTATACTTGAAAAGTTTTAATAAAGAAAAACTTATGAGTGCAAGGTACATTTGTTATACACAACCTAAGAGATAACTACAGCAAGGTTTGAGAGGTAAAGTTGAGCATTTGCCTATCAATTTGCAAGACAATGTCAACACTCTAGGAGTGAAACATGACATTGCAGATTCTTTGTTTGTTTTAGTTAATGGTGTTGTCACAAAAGAAAAGCACATTTAGCAACAGCTTATAGACATCAGAAAGGTCAAAGAAGCATTAGAGTTTCTAATGAAGCACATTGATTTACATAAAGGCAATCTGGCTGCTCCAGACGTATCTATACTTGAAGTTGAGTCAACAAGCAAGAGCAGTGAAGGTCAATTCCAACATCTAACTGTTGTGGAAGGGAATAGTTTGTATGAATAGTACACCATTCATCCGCTACACTTGTGTGAAGTAATGGGTGACAGTCTAGAAGTATACCAAATTAAACCAAAAAAGAAATTGCACCAGTCAGTGTCTGGGAAAAAGAAGCTTGTTGTTTCCCTATGCTTTCTCCTACTGAAAAAGGAGGCAGATTGGATGATCAGAAGATTCCAATTTCTTCTTCGGAATGTCATACATAAATGTATTCTGAAGATTCCTGATTCCGCAATACTATTGAATATATTTTTCACGTACTATGTGAAAGTCAATTTTTAACCTTATGTTATGCTGTTGGTCATTCATTTCATTAAAAAACTAGATTTAAAAAAGTGTCTGCATGTGAGTTGCTGCAACAGGTGAAAGAAAATAATGACATTTTAGAAGGTAAAATTACTAATACCCTTTCCACAATGAGAGGAATTTAGGAATATTGGTATAGAAGACACTCCGAGGTTAGATGCATGATCAGAAACCTGGGCCCTCCAACTTGGTTTGTAACTTTAAGCTGTGCTGAGTATGGTTGGGATGATCTTGCAGAGTGGATGTGTGAAAACAATCCACAGAAAGAAGAGATGGTGCACATGACTCTAGCAGACGTGTGTGCCATGGACCCTGTAAATGCATTGCGATTCTTCCATCACAGAATTTTAGCCATGTTACCCTTTATATGTAATAAAGAAAATCGTCCACTAGGTACTGTGGAACATTTCTTTTGGAGAAAGAGTACCGGCCACGTGGGGCGCCACATATGCCTATACTGTTGTGGATTAAAGATGCTGATTTACAGAAAATGTTGGAAAGGTTTCAAAAGGACTCATATGGAAATGAATGTCTGAGAAAATATACAAGTAAATACAAGTACTACACTCAGTGCTGATTTGGCTTTCCTAGGACTATTACACCAGTCAAGCAAATTGTCTAATGTTATTTGCTCGACACCATATAACTGGTAAGTCACCTAGTATTATGTACCATTTAAAAAGAAATAAGGAAGAACAATTCATTAATGATTACAATTGTATCATTGCTCAGATTTGAAATGCAAAAACTGGTTTACACTATATTGCAGATGATACAACAGCTGTTACTCGCTATGTTACAACATACATGACAACAGCTAAAAAGAGCAATGCAGCTAAAGTATGGACAGAGTTATCAGCAGACAAAAGTCTTAGAATGAAGATGTTCTCTCATAGAGTGCAAAAGCTACGGAGCTGCAGATATGCTAACTAGTTTATCTCTGTATGGACATAGCATTAAAATAGTATAGTTAATACTTGGCCCAGCTACTATAAGAAATATAGAATTGAAGCCTTTGAGTGAAAAATCAGCAGTTAGCTGAATGACTATCTGGTAGTACAGGGACTTTGAAAAACAACGTGATTGATACCTATTATCCAAGTAGGGCAGCAGAGTTGGAAGATCAAAGAATGACAGAAGACACTTTAAAGTACCTGGATGTACTGGTTGTATAGTGAGACATGTAAAAGCAAGTCTCATCAACCACATGAAGCTGTCTTGCCAAACTGCAGAGAAAAGGGATTTTTTTGTCTTCTGCAGTTGTTCTTTCCATCGCAGGCAGAGCCTGATTTGCTTGGAAGTTTTCTTTACTTTGAACAAACAATTAAATACATATCCAAAGTCTGACAAGAACTTGGATTTACTGGAGGGAAAAAAACGATGCCGAGAAGAACTTTTGGCAGCTGAATTGGCAAAAGTGACACCTGAGGACAGTCCAGTTTCTGCAGCAGGAAGTAAAAAATGTCATAGGTCAGCGAAATATTCAAACTGGTGTTGAGACCACCAAGGAAGAACTAGAAAGTGCAAAGCAACAGACTAAAGTTGCACTTGCAAATTATGATACATTAATAAGTAAACTTAATGTAGAGCAGAAGGAAGTTTAAAAAAAATAAAAGATATAACATGGGTTACAACATGACAACCATTAATGTTCTTTTGTCCAATACAGACCTCTTTTGATGTGTGTTAGTAGACAAGCCAGAGCTGGAACATATTTTTTAATTCATGTATCGAGAGCAATGATATAAAATGCTACTTAATGCTCTCTATCATGTATTGTAACTGCTCTAACAGGTTTAGCAGCATTTACCATGGTGTTACTTTACATTGATTGTTGATGCTACTAGTGGAGCATGACAATACACTTTAATGTTGAAAACTTGTATCAAGTGCAGCACAAGAAGTAGGGAAAGTTCTTAGAAAATGAAATGCATTGATTGTAGATGAAGCAAGGATGGTGTCTAACTTGATGCTATCTTTCATTCACTTGTGAATGCAAGAGGTATTGAGAAATGACTATGATATGATATTTTATTTATATCGCACTCATGCACAAGTGTTTCAGAGCCTGACAAGGCAAGGAAGGGGAACAAGGGAGGACAAAAACAACGATCATACTAGGCCCAGTAACATTGAGAATGTGCAATTGCAGGAGAGACGGAAGGGGGAAAGTGTAAGGGGCAGCGAAGATGTTTTATTTGGATGGAAACCTGCTACTGTTTTTGGAAATTTGTTGCAATTAACTTCAAAAAAATGTCAACCAGTCTTTAAGATGCTGCAGTCTAAGGATAGTCAAAAAACTATAGCGAACATTGGTAATGTCAACCTTTGGAATTGTTTTGAATTCATAGAATTTACCATTATTATGAGGCATTCTGTAGAAATGCTTAATAAGATTTGTATAGGCATCATTGAGGAGAATATGATAATAGGGAGACTGATTTCTAACATGTTTCATGCAGTTTGCACTGCATCTGATGTCATGTTGACTCTTCACGAATATAACATTTCTTTTGTTGCTTTGTTGTGCACACTCGGAGAGTGTGACATGTGCAACTCTACAATGCTGCTCTCTGAGAAGCAAGACCTTTTAGAGATAAAATTATGTGATGTTTCAGACAGCCATCTTATGCCCCTACAGTTAGATAAAAGAGCGAATGAATGATTAATTCAATTAATCAATTCAATTTCTACAACAGCAGGTCTAGAAATAGTTTTAAACTGTGCATCAATGCATGGGAAAAGTTAAAGCAGAACTTGAATGCAGTCTAGTCAATGGAGCAATGGAAAAAGAGGTTGCATGTCACACTTTTCTTCACATTACAAATATAGAACATATTCTCATGAAGTTGGATTGTGTACAGGAACATCAATTGATTTCTTATACCTCTTCACGCTTCATGATTTTTAAGGCTACCTTTGTGAAAAGAGCTTAGGTTCCATTTTGCTCTGCATATTTAATTACTGTGCATACTCACAAGGGTTAACTTTAGATGCAGTGCTGATTGACATTGGTCACACAGTGTTTAAAGAAGGAATGTCATATGTGGCTCTGTCAGGTGTTAAAAATATTGATGGTTTAGTTTGAATAATTTTTGATGAATCAAAAGTAACAGCTGACATTTTATGCATAGAAGACCATAATAGATTTTGTGTACTGTATGCTCCTTACTTATACTTTAGACCTATTCCTGCTAGACTTATTACAAGAATTAAGCAACAGTTGAAGCCACATTTAATGGTTTCCTCTTAAGTGCGCTGAATCAGAGAGTCACCAGTATTGGAAAATCAAAACAAAAATGACATATTCACATTACAGATTTAGTAATAGAACAGGAGTTGAATGCTATCCTAATACAGTTTTGTGAATGTTGTTCATATGACACCACTGATGCAAAAAAATGCAGAAACACAGCTATGTATGGAACTTTCAATGCTTAAAGTGTTAGTAGATGAAATATCACACCACATACATTTGGCAATGCATATCTGAAATATTGTAATTGTTGAGAGTGGAAGAGAACATTGCTCTCATAATACTCAGTCAATCATTTTTAATAACTATTTGGAGATGCTAGTGCAGGAAACAGTTATTGTAGACAACTATTTAGGAATGTCTTATGATTGGAATCACAAGTCTATGATGTCATAAACAGCACATTTCTTTGGATGCTATAAAAAATGTTTTGTATCTTCCTGTCCCAGATAAAGTAAAGTTTTTTTTTTTATTTTTTTTCGGTTCTCATAACAAAAGCATACCATCGTATGCGATGCAGTGAGTGTGGTTGAAATTCACAATGAACACTGCAAAACATAGTTTATAATGAGTTCCTTCTTATAATGTTACAAAGATATAGTATAGATGGTAGGAAAATAAACATTACAGTTCTACATTTTGTAAACAATCAAGTCCTTCTGAGGCCCAAGCTCCGAAGACACAGCCCAAGATCTGCCAAAAAGCTATAGTGTCACAAAAAGAATGATCTGATTAAAATATATGGAAGAAAACCTTTAAAACTTGCACCATAATTTTTCACGTGGGAGCATCCATTCACTGTGGACATTTCACAACATGGGTGCATACAGAAGTAGATTGACTTGTGTGCAATGATTCCATATTAGCACACCAAGCTAGATTGCCAAAGGTTTTAAGGAATGCTTACTTAATGTTGCTAGAACCTAAGTTTAAAAGTATGTTGCATATTCTTTGTGGATATAGACATGAACAATTTTTTGAAAATCAGGTTTATCATTTTCGGCTCCTAAAACTGCTCAATAAAACATGTTGTAATCCAATATAATCGGTAACGTTTCACTTATTATCCACCTGTATAATCCCCTCGCACATGCATTGCTATCACAACCACCAGTAACTTTATCACAACCTTCGCAGTCACATTCAATAACCGAGCCCTCCCATAGTAAGTCAATGTCCATACTTGTTGACAAAAGGGAGCCACGCCCCTTCTATTATTGTGCACGTCTCATCATACAAGTGCATCAGGTATTCCATGTCACAAATAGTTTTTGCTTTCTGTACCCCTTCCTTTTCAGTGGGTATGTGCTTTCATTTTAAGTGCTGTGCCACACAGCTTCTTGCTGCAGCTGGCATAGTATGCACAAAGTGACCTTGCTCATTTTTCCCTTATTCCCCACACACATCCCAAGCAACAGTAACACAGGTGATAGTGTCTTCTGTATCCCACTGAGGCCCTTGAGGCAATCCAGGACCTCCATCCAGTATCTTTATACTCAGCAGCATCCCCACGACATGTGGTAATAATCTCTGCCAGACAGCCTATAGCACCAGCATTGCGAGTCCACCCCAGGATACATTCTGGCCGATACGGGCAGAGATAGTGCCAGCGTTGTATTAATTTGAAAGCCTGCATTCTATACAGCAGAGACAACATGGAAAGTTTTATTCACCTACCGATCATGGCCCACAACTGGTCAGTTATCTCTATCTTCAAATATTTGGCCCACGTTGCTCTTGTTGGGAGGATATCAATTGGGTCACCACGCCTTATTTCCTAATGCAGTTTGGCTATTCACACCTTTGTATTTGTACTTTACAGAAATATCTTTGCAGATTATCCCCTTAACCTGGCTTCTTTAGCACCCCTTTAAGCTGCAAGTATCTACAGACCGAGATGTTACATATGTGAAGACATTTGTCCAATCAGCCAAGGGACACAACACTACACTCCTCCCACATCTGCTCCACTCTGGATGAGCTTGCTTTGTATCAGGACTGAAAACATAATGGGTCAGCAATAATGTTCGCAGAGGCGGTGCCCCGATACAAGTAAGGTGCGAGGGCCATGTCGAGAGTCAGCGTGTGGTGCTATTTTCTCACCATATGGACCAGAACACTTCTAGAATGGGGTGCATCAACACCCGCCGGGAATTACCTTCTGTGGAACCCACAACCACTCTTCAAATGTGACTGGCTCCAGAACGGTGTTGTCCATATTAACCCATTCCTTCCCCGAGTTGGGGTCTAGATGGTCTACCTTGAATCTCAGTTGTGCCGCTTTGTATTACATTTTTGAGACAGACATTTCTCAAGCTCTGTGCCACACCACACCTTTTGTAATTCAAGAACTGGCAGTATATTTATGTGTAGGTAGATGATGAAGCATTGGAAACTAAGGCAACAAAGTTTTTCCCAGTAAGTTCGAGGGGCACCTGGGACATGACCCTGTTTGGAATACTCTAGGTATCACTTTTTCCTAGAAAATGCGTCGATGTTGTGGATTTTATCCCATTCAAGCGATTTACTTTTTAGTAATTTCCCAAAGATGCCATGATCATTTTCTGCTGGTACGGCGAATCTCAGTTCCTCCAAGTGTTAACAGACAGTTAAACTAAGTTGAATGGATGCAAGTTTTGTGCCGTAACTCTTTTGCCATTCTGACATGATAGACAATGCTCATCCCTGTGCAGAAGTTAACAAATAGTTTACAGTGGGCAATATTGCAGTACATATTGAGGTAAGTCAGCCCCAGTTCCAACTGCATGGCATCCACTGGGACTGATTTTGGCAAACCCAACACTGACAGGAACAGTTTCCCCTCCAGTACCTTAAGTCATCGAATATGCCTTTTTCCTGTAAAGTTTCTAAGGCATATAAAATGCAGGTGACTATGCTTTTGGAGTAGACCTCTACAAAGGATTCCACAGTTTCCCCACATTTATGATTGATGAAATTCGTTAACACCCGTCAACGCCCAAACACTTTAACATATGTGCGGAGTGAACATCCTAGATATACATAAAAATGAATTACCTCCATTTTCTCCCGCCAATATACCAGGTAAAGGGTAGGCTTAGATGTTTACTGTCAGCCAGGGTCACAATGCGATTTACTCAAAACCCATTTTCTGTTGTATATACATTTAGATGCGTGATTGACCTTTGGAGTCCTACTGGGGTTGGGTTGATAAAGACTGTGTCATCCGCATAATACAGCCAACCTATAGTCCTTTCAGCCAACCTGGGTGGGAAGTTGGAACAGTTTTCAAGTTCCATGCCTAGATCAGATACATATAAATTATATAGGGTAGGGGAAAGTATGCAGCCCTGTTTTAATCCCATATTTGTGTTAGTGTAGTTGGTTAACGCTCCATCCTGCAAAGTTCTAACTGAAGCACTTGTGTTGGTATATAGAGCCAGCATAAAATCTAACAAATCTGGGTCAATCCCCACTTTGCAAGTTTTTCCCGCAAACGGTCTTGAATGCAGGGACATAAAGACGGATGTTACCCCTATCTCTTGCTTTTGCAGCGAGCGTGGTAGTGCCCATATGCTACGCATTGTACTGCGGCCTGTTCTGAAACCAGTTTGCTGAGGGCTAAGCAACTTTTTTAACTCCACCCATTTGTTTAGGTGATTTAACAATATTTCTGCAAAGATTTTACTGCTGGAATCCAGCAATGCCAGGAGTTTAAAGTTGCTAGGCTCAGTGAAAAAAACTTTTTTATGAACCGTTATCAGGATGGAATGACACCAACTGTCAGGGATGTAACCACTCTCGACAAGCTGCATAAAGGTATTCTTTTTGGCACATGCTCTTTGGATTTGCTTTATTACTATGCTAGGCAGATTAACAGGGCCTGGGCTTCTGGAGGATTTCAGTGTCACAATGATCTGCTATACGTCTTCTTCATCAAACATAATGCTTCTCACTCTCCGTCCCTCCACTATATGTGCATCATGTCCTCCACATGGCATATTCCAATACAAACATCCAATGTATTTTCACCATTGCTTCTCTGATATGGGGCTTATTTCCTTGGGAACATGTCCCAGGATGTAATTCCGATACACGTCCCAACATTGTTTGTGTCACATGCTTTAATCACCCTGTACACTCATTTCTAATTGGGCGAATTTGTATTCAATTTATGGGATCTTGGCCACTGAATATAGTTGACTTTGCATTTGTTTCACTTTTTCTTTTTCGTGTCAGGGCTTAGGTCCTTAGAAGTCTTCAAGCTGGGAATACATCTGCAATGTTCTTTCTTATCTTTATGCATTGCAATGTCAAACAGGGCAGGATCATCTTCCCTCCATTTTGTATGCACATCTACCCCGGTTTAATAAGCCAATAACATCTCTCACTTCAATATACACGTTTGTTACGCTATCCTTAACTGTCTGGGCATCTTGTACAAAAGGCTGAGACAGTAAATGATTGGCTCTGGTTATATCTGCGGTTGACCATCTAATTTGGTTTACCTGGATATTACTGGAGGCCAGAGCCATCTGCCCACTCTGGGACACCATTTTGTGTCGTAGAAACGTGACTAACAGGGCTGCATGGTCACACAATTTGTTAAAAGAGACATTGTAAGTCCTCATTTGTGCATGGACATGATGAGAAGCAAAGATAGCATTCAAACATGTGGTGCTATCTCCATTCTGCCAATTCTTAAGATTCAACAGCGATGTGCAATCCGAGGTTACCAACGGAAGTAAATCAAAGTTCAATAAAACATTTGACCAGATTTTTCCCTTGTCTAGCAGCCTTTTCTGATGTGAGCTATTTTGTTTCCTTCTTTCTTTTGCCAAATCAGAGTAACTCTCTTCTGACCCAGAGTCTTCAATGGAAATGCAGTGAGCATTAAAGTCTCCTGCTATAATTACTGCACTTACAGATATATTTTCCTGCCATAATTCCAAGACTTTTTTAAAGCATCCATCAAAGTTTCCCCAAGTTGGGATATCGTAAGAAATATCCAACCAAGGCACTGAAAAGGGAAAATCGAGATCAAACCCATGCCTACTCACCCCAGGCACATATACAGAAGAACAGCAGGAAGAACAAGGAGCAAGGAACAAGGTATCATTTGAACCAGGCCCCAGCGCACGCATGGGTGACAAATATGCTGAAACACACCCACTTCACCAACAGTGCAACTTCCATGCACATTAGAATCAATGCTGCAATATCAGAATCTACAAACACAAAAATCCCTGTCTAAAGGCTTGCAAATGCCTATATGAATTAACATGGTCTAATTGCACAGTGTAAAGCCATGTTTCAGGAAAATTATAGCCAAGTTCATTTCTCTCACTGAACACTGGCTGCGGAAGCCTTCAGCAATCCTCCTCCTAAAACCCACGAGCAGCCAAGGTCGCGCAGTCAGATAACATTGCTTTCTGCATACAAACATTTTTTATTTCTCCAATAATGCGAGTAAGCCACGGCAACCCAGTGTGTTTTTTTTTCTTTTCTTTCTGGGAAAGAAAGAAATTTTAGCAGACTCGCACAACATTTGAAACATAATTGTAACAAGAATGGCTCAGGCCTAGCCAATGAGCACTCAGAGCTCAGGTGCGAAATGCTTGCTTCAGCTAAAAAGTTATGGGAACAAATTCATAATGGAACAAGCTAGAATTAGGTAATGATGGGCTGGCACAGCTAAACCAACCCACTGATGCAAAACTCAAATGTCCAATTATCATGCTCTCTATAAGGGCTACATAGGTAACCTATTACTAAGCAGCCAATAGCAGGAGGAGATAAGTTTCTGGGAGCTGATCCAATTCTGTGAGGTCAGCCTGCAGTGTGATTACAAAGCTGGCTTGCAAGCCAGCCCCGGGGGAGACGGCGCCTGAACTCTCGATGTGCACGATGCTCTGCGTGTTTTTTTCTTTTTTTTCTGCCCAGAAATAAACGCAGTTTGGAACATGTGGCTGCCTGCTGGGGTCTCTGTTGCATTTCTGGGGGCCATATGGGAGGTGTTGGGGTCTCCCATAGCTGGTGAGGGTATGGCTGCTGGCCACCCACAGCCCTGGTGGGGGTCCAGCTTCTCCCCAACAGTACAAACTTTATTTCCACCTTCATGTGTAGACTTACGAACATTACCCATTTAGAGGAGGAGCCAAGTATTTCTCCTGGAAGTTCTGGCCTCCTTTTGCATGTTGGCAACAGGAAATTGTGAAATGTGCAATACCAGTAATCGTACCTATACCACAAAGAGTCCTCGAAACAAGGTATCCATTAAGAAAACCCTATATGTATCTGCCAAGAAATTACAGTTTTCTGAAGGAAGTTCTGGAAGAAGTGTGAAGATGAGTGAAAGAGAAGACAGTTGACGTCACATGAAGCTGAAATGACGTACCCAGAAGAGATGCCAATGAAGAAGGTGAATAGACTGATAGAATCTGATGGCGAAGTAAAGAATTGAGAAACATTTCATGTGTGAAATGAAGATTGCATGTGCGAAGAGCACTGAAGAAGCTGCAAAGCCATTTTATAAATGTACAGATGAGCAACGAAAGTAGACTGAGTAATCATGAGGCTAGCTATACGTAGTAAATAGATTGCAGGCAATGCCGCCAACATATACAAATATGTGTATAGAATCTGGATGTTCCACGACGCAATTGAGCAAACTTGGACCCCGTGAATAGAAGGGCTGGAAGTGTGGTGCAGTTGAATAAAACAGCTGATGGTGAAGGAAGATTCGAGAAGGCTTGTCTGGCCCAGTGTCAAGAGTTGGGGCCGCCAAGAGCCTGGTTATCTACTCGAGGTGATACAATGAACGTGAGAAGAAAGACATACTGCTGTTTGAGGTGTAATAGAAAAACACTAGAAGTGACAGGTTTTATTAATTTAATAGTATTGAATGCAACAAAGCAGATCCAATTGTGATCTCCTGTCACATGGTCAGATGAAAATAGACTTTGGTGTGAGCTACACCGAGACCAGAAGATAAGGCCATGCTCACACTCCCTTTTATTCCCAGAAACGAGAGGCTATTCCAAGGCCAAGTGCAAAGACTTAATTGACTGGAAGACAGCAGGAGTGATGATGGTTGTTGGGCTAATTGAGTGGGGAGGCATGACCAATCCAACCCTCCAACACCTGGGGTACCAGCTTGTGTGCAGTTAGCGAGTGGAATATTCCGGAAGGGTACAAGCATGCCAACCAATTGTAGAGGGCCACATAGCTAGGAGCCCTATACTTTGAAAAGCCAATAGAACATTGTGTATTAGTATGACATGGAAGATGACTTGCACTAGGGGTTTGCATAACTGTCCACCTGACCTTAGAGATCCAATCACAATCCCATATCTCATAGAAAGTATACTTAGATGTTCCTTTTAAGCTTATCATAACCCCCTAGATTGTCTCATTTTGCCACGTATATGATGTCAGGGATGACGCATTTTTAGTGTAACATTGTGTTTTTTCATGTAAATCATTGAGACTTGAGAACTCTTGAGAGAGAATACTTGTGCGGCATCCATTGATATCCGTTGTACTCCCTGCTTTAAAAAACTGTTATTAAAACAGTTATGAATTTGTCAATTTTCTGAGTCGGTCTGATTATTGATGTATGAGTAAGATCTGCATCCCCATCCATCTCAGATACTGTTACCTCTTCTTAAAGAACCCTCCGGGTTCAGATGGTAGCAGAAAGAGGATGGTTAGACCCATCGACCAGTAAGCTTTTAGTATTTTTTGGAAAATCGGACACGCTCTGCCATTCAGTTGGAGGATCGCAAGGTTTCCTGTGGAGAGCGGCTGACATAGAACTCTTGCAAGAAAATGATACAGGTGGGATGGGTCCCTCTTTCATAATATCCCTCCTGGTTTCCACAGGCGCCAAGCAGACCAAAGGCAACAGTGGCAGATTGGAGGAGGAGGCTAACCCGAGGATCTAGAGTTGAAAGGCAAATGGTGAGTAGATTGAGGGGACTGGCAAAAGAAGGGAATGGGGATTGTGGTAATAGAAGGAAGTAACAGGGGTTATGATGAGATATATGATGAGGAGTGTCTGTAGAGCCCAGTTCCCTAACTCAAGGAGTTTTTGAAGGAGTCATTTGGGTACTTAGAAGGCACATAAACAAGGTGCATGACAGAGAGAGAGATTCAAAATCCTATCAGGGTATTTTAGGGGCAAGAAATAAAAGTGGTCCTAAGGGATCTCTGAAGACAGAAAAGGCAGTGAGATGTTCTGATTTAGAGCAGCCTAAGGACAGGATGCCAGATCCCATGGCATAACCAGAATGACCTAAAGGGCGACCGCATAGTGAGAGGGGAGAATCTCCACCATATGTGAACAGGTTGAGGTCGTTGCCAGGTAGAAGGCAATCAGAGCCATTGTCCCTACTATGGATGGGCGGACGATGGAAGCCGACTGTGGATTTGGGGTTACGCAATTTCCTTTATTAGAGAAAGGAGGGGCCAGTCCACAGTATATCCCCTTGCCCCAAATGAACAAGGATAATTTAAGGTGTAAACTCCCTGGTTTAACAGCGGGTGCAGGAAAATGGATTCATGAGATAGAACAAATGACAGGAGGGAATACTTTACCTATACAGGACATTAAGGGTCTCCTACCAGCTATTCCTGGGGAAAGGACTGATGACATTTGGATGAGAGCAGGTTACTCAAGGGTCACAGCGCAGAACACAGCTCATGACAGAGCACCATTTAATAATGGTAGAGCAGACGTCTAGAGAGAACTGAGGGTTCAATATCCTGATACATCAGATATGGGTGCAATTATGGCACATTAAATGAAAGATGACGAAGATCTGCTTGCTTACATTCGAAGTATTCAGGAACGGTGCACTTTGGAAACGAGGGAGCCATGGGGAAATCAGTGCCAGTATTTTACCACATTTTGTTTCAGGGACTACCGGAGCACGTGCAGAGACAGCTTAAGAAGCTAGTGGCAATGGAAGCGAAGCCATGGGCAGAGATACAGTTGATTATTGCGCATCACTGCTGGCTACTGCAAGAGAAAAATAAGAAGAAGGAGGATGCTAGAAAATGTTCAGAAGCCAAGTTAGTGAAGAAGAAGTTGTCAAAGGACACCATAGAAGGTGCTGTGTCACAAGGGGAGAAGGACTGGTAACGCAGCAAGCAGTGGGTCCATCACAGGTGAATGATCAACATCAGATGGACCAAGGAGAAAATGGGTTCACTCTGAGAAGTATAGGAATGGGTTTAGGAGGAAGAGGTGTTTTCAGAATAATCAGGGTGGCTTTCAGAACAACCAAGGTGGGTTTCAGAATATGCAGAATGAAAACCAAAATGTGCAAGTACGATTTAATCAAGAGGGGGCTAATAAGAAGAACCCCTCCTGTTTGTTGGTTGGACATGTGAAGACAGGGCACATTGTGCGAACATGTGGGAGCCAAGGGTATGAACAAAGTATAGTTAGATAGGTGTACACCGAGTCAAAAAACATGTATTACTAAATCAATGAAACTTAAAGAGTTCTGGGTGCTGGGGAGGAATACAGGCCCTGACACGGGGCTTGTGCAGAACATCAACAAAAAACAAGTGTCTAAAACTAAAGACACTTCCGTCCCCTGCACACCATTAAAGCTGATACACAATCAGTCAAATCTTTCCAATTTTTACTTCAAAAATGATGAATATATACAGAAAAGCAAAAACATTAATAAAACAGATTCAATCCAGAGGCTTCTGGTTCACATATGCATTTCAAAAGGAATCAAATCAGAATTTCAAACAGGCCATTGATATATAAATGAAATCTTCTTGTAGTAAACTAAAGAGAAGTGTCCAAAATCAATATTCTTTTGATGAACTGAAAGGCTCTACTCATTTCGGGGAACACCCCCTTCTTCAGGAGCGAAAGAATAATCTGAAATAACATAGATTTAGGAGATCATCAGTTTCAAAATTACAACATGTCAATTCAAAACAACATAGAGAAAATCCAACAATTTTAAATAGAGTAATGCGCCTTCTAGGCTGTACACAACTATCCACATCAATTTGAATAAAGGCTGAATGGACAAGGTAAAGAGCACATGTGCAATTAATTGGGCATGCAAGCGGTGTGGTTTCAAAAAAGAGAAAAGTACACTACAAACAAACACTCAGGTGAAAAGTATAGAAGAAAAATGTAACTGATTAAAATGAAAGAAAAGTCAGCAGAACTGAGTTCACAGGAGTCCTCTCACTCTCCAAAGATATGTCAAAATCCCACACGGGAAAAATAGCTCGTTTGTAGACAGGTTAATGATGGGGTAGATCCAAAAGGAGAGAATACCCTGCTCAATAAAGGGGGGATGTATAGGAGGGCTAATAATCAACCACTGTACCTAAACAGAAGAAAGGAGCAGCTATTCCTGAATTGAATACTATGCTTACCCCAAAGTAAAGACGGTGAACACTGAGTAGTTTGTCCCACGAGGCGCGTGTAGCTGACTACGAACTATCGCCCTGAGAGTGTCTAAGCTGGAGACTTTACACATATATGGATTCAGCCTCAATGTAGAAAGGATCCACCACAAAGCATATAGGCAACTAAAAGAAAAGTAAAATAGAAACAAAATAGCCTTAAATGTAAAAAACCACAAAACCAACAATATCAACTTAACCATTCAAACGCCAGTCCGAGTTTGATGTTAATTCCCCCTCACCATCTAGGGAGGGCAAATTCTCCCTAGATCTCACAATCCCAACCCACAAGTGGCAATTTTCGGATTTAGAATGTTAAGTAATGACAAAAGCCATACAGATGTAGATAAAGCCTATCTCTAGCTAGTGTCCGCTAAGGAACAGAGAAAGATACAGTGTACCCCATCTGGTCCCTAGACTCACCTGCACATGAAAGTCACAGACTCAAGGATTCGCCGCTGCCTGAACAGGTACTTCAGCTAAAATTACGCAAATACCTGAAGCCCCTGACGCCACAACGCGGGTCATTGACAAAGGAAATCCCAATAAAATGTCCCCGTATAGAGTTACAGTGGATATTACTTAGAGGACATAATGTTACAAAATCACCCGAATAGATGCTGCAGCCAAAAATGGCAGCAGCTCCTCCAGTAACTGCCGAAAAAGTCATGGGATAAAAGTTCTAAAAAAGTTATTGGAGCAAAGCTAAAGATAAAATCAGCAAAATAGCCTAAAGAGGAAACAGTAGAAAAAAAATGATTAACTGCAATCGAGCATGGAGAAAAAGTGAAAAGAGAAAAAAGACTAAAACCATTAAGTGCTCAAACCCAAATAGCAACAAGCAAATAAAGGGATAAAGAGATGAACAAAAAAAATGGAGTTCCAATAACAATAAACTGTACCCAATTAATCCAATATTCAACAAAGACCTAAAAGAAACACAAGTTAAGTAAAAACCTATACAGACTCAAAAATATCCAAGCACTCAAAAATGAACGAAGAGAACATTTTCATATAAAACAATTAAGGGAAAAATCTTCCTTCAAACCTTTTGGTGAAATGGTGTCCAATATATGCATCCAAAACATCTCCCTTTGGGCTAAGGTCCTCATGTAGTCACCTCCCCTACGTGGTCTCTTCACCACTTCCAAAATAGTGAATCTGTGCTATTGTATGACGGGCAGATGTAAAATGTCTTGCAACAGGGGATTTCTCATTGTTGCATCGAATATTAGATTTATGTTCAGTCCACCTCTCTCTGGCAGACCTTGCGGTCTGTCCAATGTACATCAGGCCACAAGGACACTTGATACTATAGATGACCCCCATCGATCGACAGATAGCGAAATGTTTCAATTTGATTTTTTTCCCCGTGTGGGGGTGCATGATGTAATCACCCTTGACCACATTATTGCAGTGACTGCAGGATAAACTGGGAAATTTAACCTTTTTGATGGTTGCAAGTGTTGATTGTGTGTCTCTGGCTCCACGTTCTGCTTTAACCACCTTGTCTCTAATGTTCATACCTCTTTTATAAACCATCATAGGTGGTCGTGGAAACAATTCGAGTAACATAGGGTCATGATGTAAAATGGACCAATGTTTTTGAAGAATTTTTTTGATGTGTAATGACTGTCTGGAGTATTTTGAAATATGAAGGATGGCAGCATTGTCTTTTTTGGGTATAAGGGTCAGTAATTGATCTCTCGTAATTGGGAGTGCCCTGACATGTGCTTCCTCCACTATTTCTTTGGGTTAACCCCTTGAAGTAAACTTTTTAGACAATGTTGTACATTCATCCTGAAAAACCTCATTGTCAGTAATGATTCTCTTCAAGCGTAGAATCTGGCTATACGGTTGACTGGCCATCATTGACTTAGGGTGAAAACTCTCATAATGAAGTAAACTGTTCACATCCATAGGCTTGTGATACAAAGATGTTTTGATTTGGTTATCTGAGATCTCCAGCTGTACATCTAGAAAATGTAGAGTAGGTTCTCCTATTTCAAGGGTGAATTTAATCTGTGTGTGCACAGTGTTAAGATAACTAAAATAATCTTCCAATACTTTTTTGAACCACCCCATACTCCAAATATATCATCTATGTACCTTTCCCACATTATAATCTTCGGTGACCATTCAAGATTGTCCAACACATGTAGTTTCTCGAACCAGTACATATAGATATTTGCATAAGCTGGGGCCATTGCTGACCTCATAGATGTACCAGATATTTGAGCATAATATTCCTGTTGGCATCTACAAAAACTGTTATGCAAAATTATAGTGATGAATTCAATGACAAGTTGTGGATCACATTTCAAATTATTGGTTTGTAATAATAGCTCCTCTACAGCTTCTATTCCTTCCTGATGTGGAATGGAGGTGTATAGACTACAGACATCAAGTGAAAAAAGTATACAGTCTGATGACAGGCAAGTGAATTCATTAACATTCAATAGGAAATCCGTGGTGTCTCTCAAATATGTCGATATTGATTGTACCAGTGGTTGTAGGATCCTATCTACGTATTTGGATACAGGATCTAGAATACTTTCTGTAGCCGCAACACTGGGCCTCAATGGTGGATGATGTTTATCCTTGTGTATTTTAGGGAGACCTCATAGAACAGGGATAATCGGATATTTCTTTAACAAAAAGGATCTAGTCTTCACGTTAATCCAATCGTTATCAAAGGCTTTATTAACGCAATCCTCAATTGTCATCCTGATATGCGCGGTGGGGTCCCTATCCAATTTAAGGTATGTAGTGTTGTCCTCAAGCATAGATCTACACTGGGAGTGGTAGAAGGAAGCGTCCATTACTACCACTGCTCCCCCCTTGTCTGCTGGTTTAATGGTCAGTTCTAAATCTTTAGCCAATGATTCTAATTCCTTCAATTGAACATCTTTCAAATTGAACGGGACTCTTGAGTGAAAATTGATTTTCATCAGATCATTCTCCAACTTTTAGTTTGAACATGTTGTCATGCGACGCATTCCTACCTGGCGTCTGTGGCCCCGATTCCGATACGCACTTCCTAATTCCTGTCACGTGATTCACGTCCACTTGACGTTCTAGTCTTTCTCTGTTTAGCGAACGTGGCATTATTTAAGCCACACCCTATCTTCCTTCTGTGCATTGCAACCCTTCCGGTCAGCTTTGCTTTCTTTTTCTGCCGCGGTTTGCTGTACGCTGTGTTCTGCTCTGCTGAGTTTTCCTCTCTCTACTCCTCCTCGTCCTTTCTGGTTCCGTTTCTTGGTACCGTTCTCTCTCTATTTTTTCTTCTTATTCTTTGGTTCATTAACCATTCTGTTTTGCTTGCCATTTTTTCCGTTTTACTTGTTGTGGGAGTTATTGCATTTCCTACACTTCCTGTTTCCTGTTATTCCTTCCTCGCTTTCTATTACTGAGTATTGCTGATTTCCGTTGATTTCAACTGCTACAACCTCCATCAGGATTCCCACCTGCCGTTGTGATTTCCTGGGGTTTTTGCCTTCACTTGGCTTTTTTCCCCTTTCCGGTCTCTCCCACGAGGGGTTCACGGTCAGGGCGTTCCTATCGTTTTCACTGTGGCTTCTTCTCGTGGGAGATATCCGCCACAAAGAAAAAAAGAAAAGGATTACAGAGCGCATCAAACTCTCAGATCTATTGAAGAGGACTCTGATTCAACAAGTGAGGAGGTTGAAGAGGGAAGCGGGAATATTGACATTGAGATTGCTGACACATGTTTATGAAAGGATTGTCAATTGGAGGATCACAAGAACTTTTTGGTCTCATCTCCAACTGATCTTCCAAGTCTTCCCACTCTGACTCATCCGTTTGTGATGAAAATAATTGTCTGAGCTTAATTTTGCGTAATAATAGATGAAGATTCACTTTTTCATCAAACAACGTAGAATTCGAAGTTGGAACAAAGGAAAGACCTTTGTTAAGAATATCCAATTGATTATCCAATAAGTTTTTACTTGAAATGTTAACAACAATAGATTCCATCATTTGTTTTTCTTTTTTGACCTTGTGCCCACGTCGGGTCTTTTTTCTAAAAAAGAGGGGGCTATTGGGATACCAGAAGTATTGGGAACTGATCCTCCGGCTTCTGTTGTCTGGGTAGGATCTGATGGTTGATGTGCCAGAACTTTTTTGCCTGGTATAGGATCACCTATACTACCTTCGCTAGTGTTATCTGAACCCGAAGAATTTGGTTGAGGGTTAGGGAATCTATTCCTATTTCTTTGGGCGTAAAACTCCTGCCAGGGGTATACAATGTTGTTATGATAGTCAAAGGTGTCCCTTCTGAATTTACGTAACTTACGTTGTTCAATATCCTCTTTATATGCTGCAAGCTTTTGGTTAATATCTTCTAAGATAGAGTTCAAGTTCAGATTTCAGTTTATTTAATTGCGCCGTTAGGTCTGCAATGTCCTTGTCAATCACATCAAGTGATTGAGCTAACTCTTGGATCGTCAAAATAATAAGGTCCAATGAACATTTATTAAGTTTCTAGTCCCACTTAATAATAAAGTCCTTATTCTCTTTACATAGAGTTGGCCTCAGATATACTCTAAGGCCTCACAGTCACAGACTCAAGGATTCACCACTGCCTGGACGGCATAGCGTTTCCTGAAGTCTCTCTGATTTTGAAGGCCGTTTCAAATCTCTTTACCTTGTCCATTCAGACTTTATTCAAATTGATGTGGATAGTTGTGTACAGCCTAGAAGGCGCATTACTCTATTTAAAATTGTTGGATTTTCTCTGTGTTGTTTTGAAATGACATGTTGTAAGTTTGAAACTGATGATCTCCTAAATGTATGCTATTTCAGATTTTTCTTTTGCTCCTGAAGAAGGGGGTGTTCCTCGAAACGCGTAGAGCCTTTCAGTTCATCAAAAGAATATTGATTTTGGACACTTCTCTTTAGTTTACTACAAGAAGATTTCATTTATATATCGATGGCCTGTTTGAAATTCTGATTTGATTCCTTTTGAAATGCATATGTGAACCAGAAGCCTCTGGATTGAATTTGTTTTATTAATGTTTTTGCTTTTCTGTATATATTCATCATTTTTGAAGTAAAAATTGGAAAGATTTGACTGATTGTGTATCAGCTTTAATGGTATGCAGGGGACGGGAGTGTCTTTAGTTTTAGACACTTGTTTTTTGTTGGAGCCAAGGGTATGTACAGAATGGGCAATTCTTAAGAGGGGGGACAGCTTATCCTCCTGCACATAGCTCACAAAATAGGGATGGGTTTGGCCAAGATCAGACACCGTATCAAGCACAAGCACCGCAAATGCAACAGACATTGCAACCACAGCAAGTGCCATTGAATCTGCTGCAAGGGCAGTTACAGCATGCACCCATGCATATATTGCAGAGTGAAAATATGGGACCGTTATTGACTAATAGAGTAGGGGGTGTCACTGTGGTGGGAGGAAGTTCTTTTACAGGTACAGGGATAATTATGTATCCACAATAGGACAGCTCACAGGGCAACTTGATGTGTTCAATACTATCAGTGACACCAGACCCTCAAAGGAACCAAGGGTTGATGTTACCATAGAAGGCAAATCTTTTTCTTTTTTAGTAGACGCTGGGGCAACTCACTCATGTA
Organism: Ambystoma mexicanum; assembly: GCF_040938575.1. Lineage (NCBI taxonomy): Eukaryota > Metazoa > Chordata > Amphibia > Caudata > Ambystomatidae > Ambystoma > Ambystoma mexicanum. The sequence continues at coordinate 1,220,754,558 of NC_090921.1, read as the reverse complement.
TACAGGAGGGAAAATATCAGTTATCGAGGACTGCCATGAATGCGCAAGGTTTCTCTGGAGCTACAAACAGAGTTCCTTTTTCAAATGAGTTACCACTCTCCATAGTAGAGTGTGACATGCCTGTTCCATTATTGTATACAAGGCAGACACTGGTTAATATTATGGGCCGAGATTTAATGACAATGCTAAATATGATGATTTAATTTACTGATGAAGGCATAGTGTGTTCCACTCCAGGGATACAATATCTAAACATGGGCACATTTTTGATGGTGTTTACTGGACAAATGGCTCTGCGAGGAATGCCATTAGAACCAGAAGTCTCTTTATGGGGTGCGCATTTTGTTGACATGGCTACCCAGCTCAGTGGGAAAGATTATGCGGCTACCTGATGAGTTCTTGTTCAGACCACAGGTACCGATGGGCGCAGAGGGGGGACAAACTATTCCCCTAGAGTTACATGCAGCCAAGGTGTGAGCGGAATTGGCCATGCTTGAAGGCCATGGAGAACAGTGATTGCCATTGGGGAACGGTATAAATTGACTGATGAAACAGATGAAGATATCTTCAGAGATGATCCATCAGATGATGAAGTAGTCTTTGAGATGAGTAGTACATATTGGATCAGAACAGAGAGAAGGGAAATCCCACAGTGAATGGTGATATTGCGGCAGCATGGCAGCACCCAGCATTTTTGGATGAGGACTTGGAAAAAGTGCCAACCTCTTTATGGGCTACAGGCGCCTATGTCGTAGGCGTATTCAAGGGAATAGGGGAGGGTAAGATTAAGCTGAAGCCAGGAGCAATTTTACCTTGATCTAGACGGTACCCAATGTCTTGAGAGGCAGATGAGGGTATTTTCAAGACTATATCAGCCATGATAGAACAAGGCATCTTAGTGACGTCAGAGTCATTGTGTAATACTTCCAATGTACCTTGTAAAAAAATTGAAAGTGGGATCATGGAGACTAATTCAGGATATGAGGCCAATTAACCAAATTGTGGAGGCAGAGTTTCTTTTAGTTCCAAATCCTGCAATGATACTATGTAGTATCCCAGTAGAAGCACAATATTTCACTGTGATTGACTTGAAAAACATGTTTTTCTCAATCCTGTTGCATAAGGACTCCCAAGACTTTATATCATTCACGTTTCATCAGACTAAGTTAAAGAGCACTCGTTTGCCCCAAGAGTACTTTGAATCACCACTGATCTTTAATAGGGTCCTGCAGATGGACTTGAGCAATATTGATTTGCAAAGTGTGTTCTGCAGTACGTCGATGACATTTTAGTTTGTAGCACGACATAAGATGTGTGCAGGCACAATTTGATTCAGTTGATGACTATTCTAGTAGACAAAGGATATTAGGTAGACAAGGAGAAATTGCAGTATTGTCAGGAAGAGGTGTTAGGCCAGTTGATCTCACACGAGGGAAAGAAATTCACTCCTTAAAGATCTGAGGCAATTATGAAAACAGCAAAACGGCACACGATAATGCAAATGCATTGGTTTTTGGGATTGTTCAACTACGTTAAAGCATGGGTATTTGATTATAGTTCATACAATAGAGCCCTTTTGAAGGCTCTGAAGAAAGCACAAGTGAACAAGGAAAAAATAGAATGCACTGAGGAAATGGAGGGAGGGTTTGATTAATTGAAAAAAGCAATTCGTACAGCTCCAGTTCTAAGAATTCCCAATTATTTAGAGGAGCTTTTTTTATTTTTGCACACAAATGGGACAGTTATGACAGCGGGGCTCAAACAGAGAACTGCACTGGGGTACAAACCTCTGACATATCACAGTGGGATTTTAGATCCAGTTATGAGAGGAAACTTTCCTTGCGGACAATCGCTGGCAGCAGCCGCATTCGCTGTTGAGAAGTTTACCAGCATTGTGATGCGGTGTTCCATGACTTTATTTTTTTTAGCATACCTTGTTTGCTGTTTTTGAGAAACCTAAGGGTACAATGACATCTCAGAGGCTTTCTGTACATGAGGTAGTTATATTGAATCCAGCAATTAAAATAATCAGGTGTAAAATAGTGAACCCTACCAAATTTGTAGCTGAGCCAGTGGCAGCGGATGAGCCTGTGCATGATTGTTCGAACTATGAGGAGTATTATGATGAGATCCCAAGAGTAAAGGAGAATGCTCTAGCAGGGGGGAGGTTCTCTTTATTAACATGTCTTCAAAAATTAATCAAACTGATGGGGAAAGGCATTCAGGTTCGGTTGTGACAAGGCACCGGGCTTATGGGGAATTCGAAGTGGTAGCAAGTGCAAGATTACCTTCCCCCTTTACGGCACAAGCTGCAGAATTTGTAGTGCTTATTGTCACACTCCAGAAACATGAAGGGCAGGAAGTGACAGTGTACTGTGACTCCACTTATGTGACGTCAACCATACATGCAGGGCTAGCGCGCTGGAAAAGGAGAGGCTACCTCCAAGTGGATGGCACTCCAGTGCAACATGCAACATTATTGCATAGGCGTATTAAGGCACTGCAACTCCCAGTAGCCATCGCAATAGTTAAATGTGCAGCACATTCTAAGAGAACTGACTTTATCTCACACTGAAACAAAGCCACAGATGAAGAGGCCAAAAGGGTTGCATATTGACCAAATATTTCAAGTTTTGATACTCCAGATGTAAAAGAAAAGGTACTCACATTTATGATAGTAAATGAAGGGTTTAATCATTTGTCCAGAATGCAATTGATGGAGGTTCAAGTCAGTGCTCCACAGGAGGAGCACGAATTGTGGAAATAAACGGGGTGTTCTTTATTCCCATCTGAAGCATTGTCGCGTCCGGACAGCGCTGGAACTCCAGTAATGCCTATAGCCTTAATAAGGGTAACGCTAGAACAGCTGCACTGCCCTACGCATGCAACTAGGGAAAGCCTCAGAGCAGCTATTGCAGAGGACTGGTTCACACCAAACCTTTTTATGTAGTAAATTGCATTGTGTGTCAAAAGTTTACCACTGGGCATACACTGCAAACGATCAGAGGAGTGATTCCTCAACCAAACGGTCCTTTTCAGAATTTACATATTGACTATGTGGATATGCTGCAAGTATGTATTTGATATAGATATATGATAATGGTGGTGTGCCCTTTTTCAAGATGTATTGAAGCAGGTCCATATACACACCCTGATGCCACTTTCACTGCAAAGTTTTTAGTCTGAGAAGTATTTCCTAGAAGGGGAGTATGTGAGGTGCTGAGATCCGACAATGGGCCCCATTTTGTTAATGAATTGTTTGAACAGGTCAGCTTATTGCTTAGCATAAAACACATGTTTTCTTCTGCTTATCACCTGCAAGCCATCAGGTTATTTGAGAGGCTCAACCGCCTTCTCAAAGAGATAATCACAAAGTTAAAATTGACACTGAATAAGGGATGGCTGTATTGCCTGCTTCTTGCATTATATACAATAAGGAGTCAGTCCATCGAGGAGTAGAAGTGATGCCCAGACAACTGCAGAATTTTTATGAAATGATCTACGTGCGTATTTGACCGGTAGCATCTCTGTCATATCATTGGTCCCAAAAAGATAGGAGCACCTCTGATCCTTCCCACTCCAGTGACTTATGCAGAATTAGCTGTTGTAAGGAGACGGAGGCCATATCTGATTATCCCTACACCAGTGACACATGTTTAGTCACCAATTTCTCTGACAAGTGTTCCTCTGATTCGCCCCGATGGAAGATGTTTTCTGATATACTTCATGAGCATTTTGCACGCACTCTTCTTGCAAGAAAGAGACCCAAGAGAAGCACAAGGGAAGATGATTATGAGTTAAATAATTACCTTGACAGTACAGCACGTTTGGGGAATAACATGTGGTATCAGCACATCAAAGAGGTGGGAAAGAGTATCTGTGAGGAGAGTTGCTATGTCTGTGCTCTCCTACCTTATCCTATAGGGAAGTATAAGATATTCAAAGCTATAGAATAGACATCCAGACAGCTCATTGGCTGGCTCACCTTGCACTCTGCCATACAAGAGGTCAGTTTCAAAGTCAAACAGCATCCTTGGTATGGGTGACTGAATGGTAGGCCCCAGAAAAAGATGATTATGTGCAAGATTTAAAGACAAGAGAGAGAACACGCACAAGAGATCATGTGATAAGATACGAACAGCCTGGAATGAAGGGAGCAGGAATCAGATGGGAAATAAATATGAAGCTCAATTGCCAAGGAAAGAATGATGAGGAAATGCAAAGATGCAAGGCGACAGGCCAGATGCAAATCTGGTGAACAGTACTTTCTCCAAATGGATGGGAAGAAGGCATAGTTGTATGCAGAGCCGTGGCAGTTATAGATTATGTGGAAAAAGGATGCAACCCCTCTGGCTGAAGCTTCCAAAGTTGCTGACATGTGTTGAAGACAAAGGAGGCCTGTTGCAGATAGTGCCTCTGGCCAGTGCAGAGCTATTCTTCAGAAAAAATGGCACAAGAAAAGTTGGAGAACCCCAAAAGTGCAATCGAATCTTCGATGTACCAGGAATGAAGGATGGAACAGTAGTGATAATGGATCACTACTCGGCCTGCGGATCCAGAGCATATATGAAGCTGCCCAAGGATTGGGCAGGGCTTTGTTCTATAGTAATTGTTCATGTTCCAGCATTAGTGATTCCGAAGATTGACCTGAACATTGGAGAATTTCCAAAAGCAGATGCTCACCTGAGAGAACTACTTATCAGCTAAATGGATAGAAGCCTTTAACTCTATTCCATATGAACACAGGTTGTTCAGTCAGAGTTCAGCAGTATTCGCGACAATCCACATGCCAGGGATACAGATGATGGCAAACACCAAATGGTTACCCAGATGGGAGCTCGTACAGACGATCAACACTACCATGAAGGGATTTAATGCTATCAAAGAAGAGCTGAGACTGATGACTCTTCAGAACAGATATGTCCTGTATATAATTACAGCCATGGATGGAGGTGTTTGTGCCAAAATCGGAGAATCATGATGCACATTCATACCTTCTCACGATGAAAAGAATGGGACCTTGACAGAGGCCATAAAGATGCTGACAAACTTACACGTCAAAATGGAAGATGAACTAAAAGATATTGCATATGAAAGCTGGTTGGCTTCAATCTTTTTGTGGGATCCACAATGGATGGCGAATATCTTCAAGTTTCTTGGAGCCTTGTTGGAGATGATCATGTTTGGATTCTGTGTGATCAGGATAATAATCTCAGGGTGCAAGAAGACAGGAAAGAAAGCAACAAGAATGAAGATCATGATCAACGTCGAGTCAGGGTTTGGACTCAAAGAGCTGACAGATGAAGAAATCAGAGACTATGTAAAGACCAGTATTCATGCACCTGAGGGAACAAAATCCCTGTATCCAAGGAACCACAAAACGTATGTGAGAAGATGGATCTGCTGCAGCCCAAATGGATAATGTAGTATTATGAGCTGGAGTGTTGATGAACATGTGAAATCAGCAGGATCTCTGAAAGGAGTCATAAAGATATGGACTCCAAAGAAGCACTTCTTCAGACAAGGCTGTCTAGATGTGAAGGCTTATGGGAGAGTGGTTGATAAATCAACCAGAGAGGAGAGTTTAGAGGAGGGGTCAGGTATGTGTCCTGGAAGTCCTGCCCCCATTTTTCCTATATGTTGGCAACCAGAAATTGCAACATGTGCAACACCAAAAGGTATCCATTAAGAAAACCCTATATGTATCTGCGAAGAAATGACAGTCTTCTGAAGGAAGTTCCAGAAGAAGTGTTAAGATGAGTGAAAGAGAAGACTGGTGACGTCACATGAAGCTGAAAAAACACACCCAGAAGAGATGCCGATGAAGAAGGTGAATAGACTGTATAGAATCTGATGGCGAAGTAAAGACTTGAGCAACATTTCATGTGCAAAATTAAGATTGAACATGCAAAAAGCACTGAATAAAATGCAAAACCATTTTAAAAATGTCCAGATGCAGAAACGCAATTAGACTGAGTAATCATGAGGCTGGCTACACGTAGTGAATAGATTGCAGGCGATGCCGCCAACATATATACATGTGTATAGAATCTGGATGTTCCACGCCACATTTTAGCAAACTTGGACCCCGTGAATGGAAGGACTGGCAGTGTGGTGCAGTTGAATAAACAGCTGATGGCGAAGGAGGATTCGAGAAGGCTTGTCTGGCCACGTGTCAAGAGTCGGGGCTACCAAGAGCCTGGTAATCTACTCAAGGAGATACAATGAACGTTAGAAGCAAGATGTAGTGTTTTTCCATTACACCTCAAACAGGAGCACAAGTGCCAGGTTTTATTCATTTAATAGTATTAAATGCAACAAAGGAGCTCAAAACGTGGTCTCCTGTTACATGGTCAGATGAAAATAGACTTTGGTGTGAGCTACACCGAGACCAGAAGATAAGGCCATGCTCACACTCCCTTTTATTCCCAGAAACGTGAGGCTATTCCAAGGCCAAGTGCAAAGACTTAATTGACTGGCAGACAGCAGGAGTGATGATGGTTGTTGGGCTAATTGAGTGGGGAGGCATGACTAATCCAACCCTCCAGCACCTGGGGCACCAGCTTGCATGCTGCTATCGAGTGGGATATTCCAGAAGGGTACAAGCGTGCCAACCAATTGTGGAGGGCCACATAGCAAGGAGCCCTATAAATTGAGAAGCCAATAGAACGGTGTGTATTAGTATGACACAGAAGATGACTTGCACTAGAGCATAACTTATTTTGCCACATAGTATGATGTCAGTGATGATAAATATTTAGTATAAAGTTGTGTTTTTTCATGTAAGTCATTGAGACATGAGAACTCTTGAGTGAGAATACTTGTGCAGCACCCGTTGATGTCCGTTGTACTCCCTATTTTAAAAAATTGTTATTAAAACAGTTATGAATTTGCCAACTTCCCGAGTCGGTCTGATTATTGATATATGAGTACGATCTGCATCCCCATCCATCTCAGATACTGTTACCTCATCTGAAAGGACCCTCTGGGTTCACTTGATAGCAGTAAAGTGGATGGATAGACCCATCAACCAGTAGGCTTTTGGTATTTTTCTGAAAATCGGACACCCTCTACCATTTAGACAGAGGATCGCAAGGTTTCCTGTGGAGAGTTACCGACATAGAACTCTTGCAAGAAAATTATACAGGTGGGATTGGTCCCTCTTTCACAAAATCTCTCCTGGTTTCCACAGGCGCCAAGTGGACAGAAGGTGACAGTGCCAGATTAGAGGAGGAGACGATCTTGAGGTGTAAGGCGAATGGTGGATATATTTAGGGGACTGGCAAAATAAGGGAATGGGGATTGTGGTAATAGAAGGAAGTAACAGGGGGTTATGACAACATATATGACGAGGAGCATCTGTAGAGCCCATGATTATTGACGGATGAGTAAGATATGCATCCCCATCCATCTCAGATATTGTTACCTCGTCTTAAATGACCCTCCGGGTTCACCCAACTGCGTAATCTCTGTATACCATCTACAAACGGATGGTTTGGTGGAATGAAACAATAAAACCATCAAAGAAAGCTGAAAAAGTGGAAGTAACCTGATGGGACGAATTGGGACAAGGTTCTGCCTCTATTGGTCATAAGGGATACCACCAGTCATTCACAAGGTTCCCTCATTTTAATCTTCTTTTCAGTCGAAAACCTTGAATATGCTAACAAATTGAAAACTCATCAGACTAACCTACGAGAACTTTGCCCTAAGAACCTTTGGCAATCCCAAAATAAACACATATAACAATACAGAAAATCTGACTAGGATGAGAAGCTTTAAACAAGAAGATGAGGTGTTACTTCTGCTTCCAAATCACAAAAACAAAATTGCTCGGATAGTAGAGAGGACCGTATGTTATCAAGAAGGTATTGGGACCCGTCAACCACCTGTTCAATCAGCCTGATTGGTTACAAGCAGGAAAGGACTGCCATGTCAACGTCCTTAAGGAGTGTCCTTAAGGAGTGGAATGAGAAACTGGCAGTGATGGCCTTAAACCCGGAGCTGGCCTCATGGATATCAAGTGGGGGGGAATGACTGTCGAATGAAAGACAAAAAGACATGCTAAGTGCTCTTAATAGCCTCAGACACATTTTCTCCAATCAACCTAGAAGAACTCATGTGGTGGAGCCCAACATACGAACAACCCCAGACAAACATGTAAGACTTCGGCCATATAGACTACCTAAAGCCAAACAGGCAAAAGTACAGAAAGAAATCCAGGAAATGTTATGTCTATGAGGAATTGAGCCATCTGAAAGTCTGTGGTGTTCCACTATTATTTTAGTACCAAAGCCTGATGACTCCACCCAGTTCTGCATGGACTTTGGACAGCTCAAGCCATATTCATCTACACGGCCTACCTCATGCCAAGAATAGACGAACTTCTGTAAAACTCTGTTCAGCACATTCCTTAAGTACAATTGACTTAACCAACGGGTACCTCTGGGAGAACAAGATACAGATAAAACAGCCTTTGGCACACCTCAGGGTTTGTATCAATTTACAGCACTTCCTTTTGAGCTTCATGTGGCCCCAGCAACATTTCAGAACTTAATGGAACAGATTCTGCAACCACATGGTGGTTACGCCTTGGCCTATCTGGCTGACGTAATCATATACAGAAAGACATGGGATGAGCATTTGGTTCATCTACAGAAAGTTGTCAAGACCCTAGAAGAGGCTGCATCAATCCAAAGAAGTCTGTGTTGGGTGCCACACGACTAAATATCTGGGCTACGAAGGTGGACGAGCGGAAATCAGAACCCAAATCAGCATAGCAGATGCCATGTACAAGTTATCTATACCAACCACCAAGAAAGGGATACAACCATTCCTTGGCTTTGTGGGGTATTATCAGCGATGTATCCTGCAATTCTCTGATATTGCCTCCCCTCTGACGTATACTCTGAAGTCCAGACAGACACTCTGGTCACTTTCTCAGTGACCCAGTGGCCATTAATGCTTTCAACAAACTTAAAATACTGGTGTCATTCCATCCCATTTTAAAATGCCTGGATTATTCCATATGGTTCTATGTACAAACGGAATCTTCTGGATCAGATCTAGGAGCTGTTTTGTCTCAGGGCAGTGAAACCAACCTGAGGCCCATCGCTTTCATCAGTAGTTGCCCTATGAACTATTTCATTCAATGTTAGGCGGAAACCTGTGCAGTTCCCTCTGGGACCACTGCAAACGATTTAGGACTACAGGTGTTTGGCAGTAAACCCACTTGGTAGCAGTCTGTACCACACAGATTCACTTGGTAGCTGTGGCTGAGCAGTCAGACTTCCCTCAAGAAGAGTTAGGCAGTATGTGGAGTATACAAAATAGGGCAATCTACACAGTAGAACAAGCAAACACAGAACAAGGCTTCGGTGTAAAGATATAAAGGTATTTATTTATAACAACACATCTATGAAAAACACTCTGGCACTAATACGGCAAACAGCTTAAATCACAATTACTATAAGAGAAAGATCAATCCCCCTAACAATAGTTCGACAAGTCTAGGTTCAACGGCACCACTTATTTGCAGACAGAGGTGAATGCTTTAACCTAGATGGCACTCTAGTATTCGTTAGGACGGGAGAGAAAAGGCAAGTTATGAAATCACTTGGTACCAACACTTTTACGAACAAATGCAAGGAAAGTAAGGCAGGGTCAACTGCAGATCACAAAGTTCAGAGACTAGGCCCACTCGGCGAGAGGCAAGGCGATATGTCCCAAAAAGTGTCTCAGTGGAAATGCGCTTCGAGTCTTTATCGCAAATTGTTATAAAAAGATTGGACCAGTTCAGAACAGAAAGTTAAGAAAGCTTGGAGGCGACCCAATGGAGAGGCGAGGATTAAGACACCTCACTCTATCCGGCAGAAAGGAAAGCCAGGCGGACACGGTACCTTGTTTGTGGAGAGACAGCTCCGGCGGGGGTAGTTGTTCCTGGTAGCGGATGCACGTCGTGTCTTTGCCAAGAGAAGAGATGATCTCGTCGTCGAAGGAAAGTTGAAGATCATTGCACCACCAGGGAAGAGACCAGCCGCGGAGTGCTCTGTCACAAGGCACCACCTTTTGGTCGTGGTACAGGGGTAGTGGCTATCCGGTTGCTCTGCACGGGCAATTCGACCACTGCGTCCTGGAGTGAGGAAAAAGCAAAGGGGACTGGTTGTTCCCACCAGTCAGGGGAAGAGACTCTCCGGCGGGGAGATCTCCTCTGTCGTCGGGAAGTGGTGAGTCGGATCAGCAGGGCTCCACTGGAGGTGTCGTCGTTGCAGGTCGGCTCAGCTTTACCCTCGTCGGATTCTTAGGTCCTATGGCGACTTCTGAAGATCCAGTCCCAAAAGCCCTGCTTTTATGCAGAAAACCCCCATTCATTCAGCCTAGCTTTTAATCAAAACACGCTAAGTGGTGAGCGGGGTGGCTCACCACTTGGGCCAATCACACCAGAGTGCGACTGGAGTTGGCAAGGCAACTCAGTCCAGGGAGCCTAAACCCCCTCCCACACCCCCTGTGGTACCCAGACAGAATGGCACCACTTTGGAGGGCCTCTGTGTAGAGGCCAGCCAAAAGTGGAACAAAGGGCTCAACCTTTGGTTTAGGAGTCACAGAGACGAACACAGACGCCATTTTAAAAACCGAGTTCTAGCAGAAAATACCACCCGATAGACTTATTTAAAATAAGTAAACCAGTGGTATGTTAGAGATTAACGAGAAAAAGTATTAATCTCCAACAATGGGACTAATCCCATAGGGTTATATTCGGGGTCGAATATAACAATTAGTTGCCACTGCCACCAGCCAAAACTCGACGAGGGGGGACGGGACAGTGCCCCCTCGAATAACAGACCCAGGAGTCATTGAATTACCCCTACTAGTACGTCCACAATAGGATGGTTTGTACTAGTTCTGTTAGTAAATTTAGGTCTAGTAAAGCCAATGGTGACTTTACATGCCCGGGGAGACAGTAGTCAGTCCCCGGGTATGGAGTCTATGATGGAGGTCCACTAGGACGCCCCAGTGCTACGGCACGGAGGCTGCGGTGTAACACACATAGAAAAACATATGAGCCCCTATGGAGTAAAAGACCCCATAGCCCATCAAACACATTGACATTTAAAGGAATTACACACATTCATGTCCAAGAGTGGGAGAAAAAGAGTCTCACTCTTGGCAGGATGGAAAAAAACAAACTCCAGAAATCCAGCAAAGCTGCTGGGGGACTCACTAGGTTAGGAAATTCAGCCTAAACAGAGAATTCCCCTAACATTCAACGACCGAAAAAGAGTGCTTGGTTATTAAGTGGGCCATCAAGGCCTTCCAAAACTCTCTGCCTGGCTTTTCATTCATTCTGTTTACCGATCATGCTCCACTGCAAGGGCTAGCCACCCAAAAGGATTTGAACTATCAGGCTCTACAATGGTTGATTACACTTCAGCCCTTCGAGTTTCTTACCATTCACAAACCGGCAGCATTTCAGACCATTGCAGATTATTTATCACAGGCCTATGATCTACCTGAATTGCTAGATCCGAGGAGGGGGTTTGGGAGTCAGTGTAATGGACAGCACAGTGATGCAACAGTCCGGTTCGGGGATGATGGACCAACATTCAGAACGAAAGAAGCAGGAGAGTAGCCTCCAAGATGCTGCCACCATGGGGACCTTCTCATCCTTCGGTCCTGTTTCAGCAATCACACCCCTGAGAACCGTTCTGCAGGGGAAGGTCAAAGACTGTGTTGCCTACATGGAAACCCTGACACACAGGAGCAGGGAACTGCACATGGCCAAGGCACTGCAGCCTACGGTTGAACCTGAAAGGGAAAATGCCAGCATAGAATCGACCAGACCAAACAAGCAGGTTGTTCATCATACGACTCACCAACAGAGAAAGCACCAGAGGGTGGCCTAAAATACAGGGGTTCCAAAGAGGCAGGCAAGTCACAGTCCTCATGGGTACTTTGAGAGGCAACATGGCGGCCATCAATCCAGATGGAAACGGGTGTGGGTGGAACCTACCGGAGTACAGAGAGGATTGGTCCATAGGAAAAGATGCATGCTGATTGACGGAATGGGTAACAAAGGCATGTAAAAGCAAACTGAAATGTGACATGGTGTCTTTTGGATTTTCTGAACTGTGGAAAGAAGAAGATGAACCTGAGGAACGGGAATACTGTGGGAGTGTGGAAAAAAGGACCCTGAAACTGCCTTGCCCGAAGAGTTTTGTGAAGAGGACATTTTAGCGACTTTTCTTAATCATCTTGGTGAATGCAAGCTTGTTACTCACTGTGGTTCTTTTTGGCTAATTATTAAAACGCTGTGGAATCTTCACTAAATTCTGTAAATATGTCCTTCATCCATACAAAATGATATGCTATTTCAATGTGGACATGACATTTAACAGAATAAGCAGATGTTAACTTTTCATATTCCAGGGAATACATTTACACATATTGGTCATCTGTCATTTCAGCCCTCTTAGGGGAGGCTTGTTCATCACTTCAGAAGAACCCATTAAATGTGACGAAAAAAAGGCCATGTGGGCAGACCTTCGAGTTAATGAAAAACGCCCAACTTTAAAAGTAAGTCGAACTAAGTACAAGTAATTCTTACATAGTCAAACTAAAATATCAACAAGAATGACATTCCTGATGGTCACAGAGTTTAAGATCTGAAGTGACCAGAGCATCAGAATAATGGTCAGACCTAAAAGAAAATACGTATCGAACTTAAAGTGTTCACCCTTGACCCGGATTTCATTCGGCTTTCAAAAAGGTTATTTTTAAAGGAATGAGAACAAAGGGATGTGTCATATGTCATTGATTTAATTACCCCAGAAATTAAATGAATGCTAGAATTCCATAGGAAACCATGAACCATTTAAATTGACATGGCACTTCCATTTAAAAACAATGTTTAAAATAACACTGAAACCATATAAGATACAAACAAGCCAATAGATTGTTTGCAATTGAGAGATCTTTCTCGATCTAAACAGTCTAAATTGGAATGTTCTACATTGATAACAACATTAGTAACATAACAGATATTAATACCATCATTAAAAATAATGATCACACAAAATAATCCAGCTTGTCCAGGCATGCGTTAAGATCGAGTGATTATAGAAATCTGTGTTTTATAGATGTGGATGTTTCGATGAAAAAATATAAACGAATCATAATGATTTAGAATGAAATTGAACCATTACACTGAGTTAATAGGCTTTCAACATTTGCATGTTCAGATGTATGAAAATCCAATGGAGATAAATGGGTGTGTGACTAGAGGCAAGCCAGCGGAAGAGTTTAATGAATCAATACTGTGACATAATCATAACATAAGCATGAGAATATTGCCCATTTTAAAAGCAGCAATAGTCTGTGAAGCACACACTGAACTTGGAATTAAATGCTGTAGGAAAAGGCACCACCAATTTCTATTGGATGAGTGCTGAATATGGATATTATCCAGAGATGACCAGGCCTTATCCACAAAAGAATTGGAACCAACTTAGTCTGGAACAGACCTGCTTGCCTTAAAATGGGTGTAAGTGACCAGGAGAGGCCTCCTTGACTGTGAATTACTGGAAATGCCAGATGGTCAAAGTGAGTATAAAAATCCCCAAATATAATTAGATAATTCCTCTAGAATCATTGCCCTTTCAAGTATCTGGGGTGAGAGGGAATTTGGGGTTGTGGTTTCCAATAGTATGTGTTCTTTCCAAATAGAATACCTTAATGCATGGTGCCTTTAGTAAATAACGGCCAAGTGAAATTTCACTTAATATAGAAAATGAACCATGCCTGCGTACAGTCAGGGGCTGTTAAAACATCATTGCTAGAATGAGAGTCAGGTACTGTCTATCCTTTTTCAATGTACTTGAAGCTGAGGGAGATTACATGCAAATAAATATTAGCATGTTGTTTTCTGTGCTGTTTAAAATAGGGAACACTTCCTATTGCTTGCTGACAGAGTAGCATTTTATAAGTGATATTTAAAAAGTGCCCTAAGTATTTATGCAGATGTAATCTTTATCGGGCAGCGGTCTGGGGCCCCACATCATAGCGTAATGAAGATAGGCTTAATAGTGTGCAATCTGAAAAAGCCATAGATCTTAAAAAGTGAATGAATAAGTGAAAGGAGCAAGCCGTTATAATGCCACTGCCATAGAAAATAATCCTAGTTTGCAAATACCCTCTCCTGGTATGTTATGTTATGGTATTGCTTATTTATATAGCTTCTATACACAGGCAAGTGTTTCAAAGCACTCAAGGAGGGTGGGAACATTGGGGAAAAAACAGTCAGTCAGAGCCCTTGAAATTCTGAGACGATAATAGTCTGCCCAGGCAGAGTACGTGCATGGAAAATACATTTAAACAGTTTGGGAGACAGAAAATAGGCCAGACACTGATTCTGCAGTTTTAATAATGCAATTGAAGGGGTGAAGAACAAGGGAAACCGACAGACAATCTTCAGGTGCAGTGCGTACGGATCAAGCAAGTCCAGAGACGGCCCAGGGAGGGGGAGGATCAAGTGGCCCGGTCGGTTGAAAGTGGGGTAAGTGCAGAGAGAGATCCCGAAGGGAAAAAGGGAGTTCACATGGAGGAGTACTGTATTAATTTGAGTACTCAATTATGGAAATAGAGGCGAGGAAGAAAAGGAGAGCCCAGTCATAAATATTCACATTATCATTTTTAATTAGTAATTTATTACCATTATAAAATTGCATAATATATAAACATCAAATCAACAATAAAATCGATAAATTGATTATAAAATACTTGTCGAATCTAATGCCTCAAGCCATTCAATAGCAGTTTAGTTGCCACAATTCGTAACCTCATGTTACTCAAGGTAAAGCATCGCTGTCTCATTTTAAATTCCATCCAAATAGTCAAAGTGCTATGGAGAGGGCAAATAGTTAACAATTGAATAAAGTGCTAAGTGCAACCAAGTGCTAAGTGCCAAGTTGTTAACAAAGAAATAAAGTACTAAATGCAAAAAAAGTGCTACATGCCTACTGTACATACATGATCTTAAAATATCATAACAGTTTCGGCGAATTCAACCTATCTGGCTCCATTGATATGATATGATATGATATGATATGATATGGTATTTGTAACGCGCCTATACACAAGTGTTTCAAGGCGCGACGAGGCAGGGAGGGAGGGAAACAAGGGGAAAACAGACAAACGATCCTACTAGGCCAGGTGTCATTCAGATCGCGCAAGTGCAGAGGTAAGGGGAAAAGGAGGAAGTGCAGGGGGGAGGAGGTGGGGGGGGAAGTGCAGTACAAGGTAAGTAGCGTAAAAAAAAAAAAAAATAAAAAATAAAATAATAATAAATAATAAATAGAAAGGGCCAGCTGGTAGCAAGTGCGAGGTAAGTGCAGAGCAAGTGCTGGGAAAGGGGCTGTAGGGATACAGTGACAGTCCCACAGTGCAGGGGGAGCCGGGGAGGCAGTGCAGGTGGAGAGTGGCTGGGCCCTGGACCGAGGTTGCTGAGAGTGGCCCAGATGCAGGTTTGAGCTGAGTTCAGTGGGGAGTTAAGCAGGATTAGCAGGGGAGAGGGAGAGAGAAGGCAGAAGCGAAGAGGAAGGTTTTGAGGTGCTTCCGGAACCGGAGATGGTTCTCCTCAAGTTTCAGGGAGGCAGGAAGGCTGTTCCAGAGGGAGGCCCCTGCTGCGGAGAGAGATCTACCCCCAGCTCGTTGCTTCGAGAAACGGCTGACCATGAGGGAGTTGGAGACGGATGAGCGAAGGGCTCGTGAAGGAAGATATTTAGGAAGAGAGAGTTGGAGGTATTTTGGTCCCAGGCCCCAGAAGGCCTTGTGGACAATGCAGAGGGATTTGAACTTGATCCTCGCGGCCACTGGGAGCCAGTGAAGAGATTTCAGTCCTGGAGAGATACGGTCCCTGGGCTTGAGGCCAAGGACAAGTCTCGCAGTTCTGTTCTGGATAAGTTGCAGAGGGCGGAGAGTGGAGGCAGGCAGATTAAGATAGAGGCTGTTACAGTAGTCCAGCCTTGAGAGAACCAGGGCTCGAGAGACAGTGAGCTTCTGGGGGAAGGAGAGGAAGGGAAGAATACCTCTGAGGAGGTGCAGCTGGTAGTGTGACTTCTTAGAAACGTCAGATATATGAGGAGAGAAGGAGAGTGTGGAGTCGAAGATGACCCCGAGGTTTTTAGCCTTGCAGGTAGGGGCAGGAAGGGGGCCAAGGGAGGCCGGCCAGAGAGCTGCAGGGAAGGAGGGAGTGGGTGTGCCGATGAGTAGAATCTCAGTCTTACTGGCGTTGAGGCAGAGGTCATTGGCGGCGCACCATTCATGGATAGCAGACAGACAGTCGGAGATGAGGGAAGGAGAGGAGGAGGCTGAGGGTAGCCTGAAGATGAGCTGGGTATCGTCTGCATAGCACTGGAAGTAGGGGCAGAGAGCGGCGATGCGGTGGGCAAGGAGTGCCAGATACTGGTTGAAAAGCCAGGGAGAGAGGTTGGATCCCTGGGGGACACCACAGGTGGAGAAAAAGATGTCAGAGAGGAAGGAGCCCATTTGGACCTGGGAGGGTCGATCGGAGAGGAAAGAAGTCAGCCAGGCCAGAGCCTGACCAGTGATACCCAGGTTATCACGGAGACAGTTGAGCAGGATGGCATGGTTGACAGTGTCAAAGGCAGAGGAGAGATCGAGCAGAATGAGAACACAGGGAGTGTTGGTATCGAGGTTCAGGAGCATTGAGCGAGTCAGTAGTCGCCTTCCTCAGGGCGCACTAAATATTGCAAATAAAAACCTGGAACGAACTAATGCTTAAATTTTTTGTCTATCATTCAGTAGTTCTTGCAGGTAAAACTTTGTACAATTCATAAGAGCTTGATTGTAGATCTGAAAGTCTGTGGGAGACGTTGACCCTTAATGAAACACATTAAAACAGACAAAATAGAAAAAACAGAAAAAAACTTTGTTAAAATACAGAGTATAATGAGTGAGCCTCCTAATTTTCGATGCCTCTAGCCATGGAAATAAAACCTGGGGATATATATATATATTCACCTAAGTTGGTCCAGAAGTGGTGCCGAAAAATGTGTTTGTTTCATTCCGCCACCCAAACAGGACTGGTGATGCAAATGAATTTACATCTACAAAAGACAAAAATAAGAAGCTAAAAGAGATATCACTAGATTATCTCAGACTTCGATTGCTAAAACACAGTGTCCCCTGTCTCCACAGAGAGCAGATCAATATGTTACCCCTTCTATTACCAACCTTAAATTGTAGAATGTTTTAGCCTCTAATCGTGTCTGCAATCGACTCTATAATAGATAAGGATAGGGAATATTCCAAATCTTCGAGTCTTCGACGGTGTGGGATCAAGTTGGAAGGAGAGGCCAACAAATGCTAACCCGTAGGTGAAAAAACCCTAAGAAAAAGGTATAGAACAAGATTTGCATATTAAAGGTTGTAAGCCATTAGGTGCAGCAATTAAAGAAGCGTTTTGAGTTGAAAAAGTAAACTGCATCAAATTAAATGGGTTCAGACAGGGTGGGAGGATGAACTAATACTTGGATCAGACAAATGCCACTTGCACAAGCCTGTCCTAGTTTGTCGTGTTGAAACTGACAATTCTGGACCTCTAGTGCACCCGTTTCAAACCACTGTAATAGTGTCAAAGTTCTAATCTAGGAAAGTCTTTTATCTAGATTATTAAATAGCGGGCTCAGGTTCGCGCCGTCCGATATAGTCTCCTCCACAAGATGTATAAATATAAGTGACCCTACGGAAAGCATCAGAGCTCAAATTGCAGCGATTGCTCAACGAGCACTAGAAAGTGGAGCCATTAATGATAAGGAATTTCGTTTCCTTACTATTAAGGGAACTAGGACTCCGCTCATATATGTACTTCCCAAAATACACAAGGACCTCCTCAATCCGCCAGGACGCCCTATTGTGTCATTATGTGGATCTATATTAGAACCCATTGGTCAATTTTTAGATTATTTCCTGAAGCCATTGGCGGCCTCTACTGAAACATACCTGGCTGATACCACTGATGCCATTAAACATCTTGAGGGTTTTCCTTTTAATCATGATTCCGACATACTTATGACCTTAGATGTGGAGTCATTATACTCCAATATACCACAAATGGAATCTTTAAAAATAATGAAAGATTTTTTGGACTCACGGCCAGGCATTCAAGTAGTTCCCACTGAAATACTAATAGATTTACTTGAGATAGCTCTTTCACGCAATTATTTTCATTTCAAGTCTTCTTATTATCTACAAGTGAAGGGAACAGCGATGGGGGCAGCATTTGCCCCCAATTACGCCACACTTTTTATGTGGAATTTTGAAAACAGGTGTATCTTGTCAGACATTAATCCCTACAGAGATGCCATTAAATTGTATAAACGTTATATTGATGACATAATTATAATCTGGGACAAAACAAAGGCAGATCACCTTGCATTTCTTCCATGGCTAAATGCGATGGATACGAACCTCAAATTTACTATGACAGCCAATAGCACCTCTTTGCCGTTCTTGGATTTGTTAATCAAGAACTTTGAGGGCTGTATTATTGTTGACCTGTACCGAAAAGAAACTGATCGGAATACTATTTTAAGATTCGACAGTTTTCATCCTGAATCATTGCGCAAGAGCATTCCTTATAGTCAGTTTCTCAGGGCTAGACGAAACTGTACCAAATTGGAAGACTATAAGACTCAGGCGAACATTATTGAAGATAGACTGCATCAGCGAGGCTTCCCTAAATACCTACTTCGTCAAGCTCGCAAAAGAGCCAGATCCCAGCATCGAGATATTCTCCTCGAGAAACATTCCCGGGAAGATATTACTAAGGAGCGGCTAGTTTGCGCTATGACTTTCAACACCTTTCATCACAAGATCAAACAAAGCATTATGAAACATTGGCATCTGCTTCAACTAAATAATCCAGGACTTGCAAAACCTATTTTTGCATTCAAGAAAGGCAAGAACCTCAAAAGTTGGCTCACTAAAGCCGACAGGTCGAGTACTGGACCTAAATTGAATACGGTGACAGGATTGTGGGGTGGCAAATCCATCCAAGGACACTTTCCATGTGGTTTTTGCAACCAATGTGCTTCTACAATCACTGGATCCGTTGTAGGGATTAATGGTAAAAATTGGAACCTTAATCATCATACCACGTGTAACACCAAAAACGTAATTTACGTAATTATCTGTCCCTGTGCCTTAACGTACATTGGTAGAACATCTAGGCCTATCAAAACTAGAATTGGCGAACATAAATCTAAAATTCGAAACAAAATTGTGTCTGCTCCCTTAGTGTCTCACTTTGTCGAAAACAATCATGATCTGAACAACTTGAAATGGTGCGTTTTGGAAAAAGTCTCTGGCACTGATGTTAACAACACAGCATCCCGCTTGGCGCAAAGGGAACAATGGTGGATGTATAACACTAATAGTTATGAGACAGGACTTAATCGCCAAGAGGAATGGCTCCATTGTATACCCTAACATGCTACACACACATATATATACTTTTTTACTAGATCACTGCAAGTGGATCCTCACCCAGGTCCGCTGATGATTGTTTAACACATCCATTTTGGCAACTTATGCCTTGGTTCCTGTATTTTAGAAATTAAGTCCCCTTTGAGCATTTATGGGACTTAAAATTGACGCATATAGTCCCTATTTGATTAGGGTGCTATTTCGCGTACAATGTTGAATACAACACTCAACAGCGTTTTTTTACGCCAGTTATTTAAATATAGCCTGAGCAGGTAATATTGTTGGCACATTCATTCATGCTACATTTGCTAACATACATTTATACATTTGTAGGTTTTCTGTGTGGCGAGACCGTACTTTAGTCCTTTTTTAGTCTCTATAGGCCAAAGGGCACATACGCAGTCTTGTTTCTGTCTCTAGTACCGCGTGTGTTTATAAACACAGCCGCGGAGGCCACATCGGATGGTGTGCATTTCAGGCAGCTGCATTCAGAGACGAAAAGAGAAGGCTTGTACCGGGTGAGAATACTTTGCTATTTTATATATATCTGTAGGCTCTCCTCTCCGCGAGCCGCATTTAGTCTCCTTGTATGTTACCGACAGGACATAGGACATATATTTAGCTTGAGTTAATGTCTCGAGTTTTGTGCATATTTATACATCTTGTGGAGGAGACTATATCGGACGGCGCGAACCTGAGCCCGCTATTTAATAATCTAGATAAAAGACTTTCCTAGATTAGAACTTTGACACTATTACAGTGGTTTGAAACGGGTGCACTAGAGGTCCAGAATTGTCAGTTTCAACACGACAAACTAGGACAGGCTTGTGCAAGTGGCATTTGTCTGATCCAAGTATTAGTTCATCCTCCCACCCTGTCTGAACCCATTTAATTTGATGCAGTTTACTTTTTCAACTCAAAACGCTTCTTTAATTGCTGCACCTAATGGCTTACAACCTTTAATATGCAAACCTTGTTCTATACCTTTTTCTTAGGGTTTTTTCACCTACGGGTTAGCATTTGTTGGCCTCTCCTTCCAACTTGATCCCACACCGTCGAAGACTCGAAGATTTGGAATATTCCCTATCCTTATCTATTATAGAGTCGATTGCAGACACGATTAGAGGCTAAAACATTCTACAATTTAAGGTTGGTAATAGAAGGGGTAACATATTGATCTGCTCTCTGTGGAGACAGGGGACACTGTGTTTTAGCAATCGAAGTCTGAGATAATCTAGTGATATCTCTTTTAGCTTCTTATTTTTGTCTTTTGTAGATGTAAATTCATTTGCATCACCAGTCCTGTTTGGGTGGCGGAATGAAACAAACACATTTTTCGGCACCACTTCTGGACCAACTTAGGTGAATATATATATATATCCCCAGGTTTTATTTCCATGGCTAGAGGCATCGAAAATTAGGAGGCTCACTCATTATACTCTGTATTTTAACAAAGTTTTTTTCTGTTTTTTCTATTTTGTCTGTTTTAATGTGTTTCATTAAGGGTCAACGTCTCCCACAGACTTTCAGATCTACAATCAAGCTCTTATGAATTGTACAAAGTTTTACCTGCAAGAACTACTGAATGATAGACAAAAAATTTAAGCATTAGTTCGTTCCAGGTTTTTATTTGCAATATTTAGTGCGCCCTGAGGAAGGCGACTACTGACTCGCTCAATGGAGCCAGATAGGTTGAATTCGCCGAAACTGTTATGATATTTTAAGATCATGTATGTACAGTAGGCATGTAGCACTTTTTTTGCATTTAGTACTTTATTTCTTTGTTAACAACTTGGCACTTAGCACTTGGTTGCACTTAGCACTTTATTCAATTGTTAACTATTTGCCCTCTCCATAGCACTTTGACTATTTGGATGGAATTTAAAATGAGACAGCGATGCTTTACCTTGAGTAACATGAGGTTACGAATTGTGGCAACTAAACTGCTATTGAATGGCTTGAGGCATTAGATTCGACGAGTATTTTATAATCAATTTATCGATTTTATTGTTGATTTGATGTTTATATATTATGCAATTTTATAATGGTAATAAATTACTAATTAAAAATGATAATGTGAATATTTATGACTGGGCTCTCCTTTTCTTCCTCGCCTCTATTTCCATAATTGAGTACTCAAATTAATACAGTACTCCTCCATGTGAACTCCCTTTTTCCCTTCGGGATCTTTTTTTGTAATTTTGTTGTTCCCCAGTTCCATGGTATAGGGGTTACCCATCCGTTGTGATATAGTAAGTGCAGAGAGAGCCACTCTCTTGGGTTAATTTCTCAAGTGCATTGAGGGTGGGTAGGGTGTGGGGCCCTGAGGTAAGTGCGAGAGGGGGGTGCCGAGGACCAATGAGACTCTGCGGCACACCCAGCTGCCAGTCAGCATGCTCTAAGGAAGAGGAGGGAGGGAGGGAAAAACAGAGAAATGGGTTTGCTGGGTTGAGCACAGAGAAGTAGAGGAAAGTCTTCAGGAGTTTCCAGAATTTAAGGAGATCTGGCTCACGACAGAGGGCGGTAGGGAGGCTATTCCAGAGGGAGGCACCCACCTGCTGAGGATATGGATCTCCCTCCAAATCTCTGCTTGGAGAAACGGCTCACTCGCAGAGGTTGGAGGTAGATGAGTGGAGGGATGATGAGGGACAGGTCCAAGGGAGGTCGGCCAGAGCAAAAGTGTGAATGTGGGAGCAGGGGTCCCAATGCAAACGATCTCAGTCTTAGTGTTGTTGAGGCAGAGGTTGTTTGCAGCACATCAAGCGTGCAGACAGTCAGATATGAGCGAAGAGGAGGCGGCTGAGGGTAGCCTGAAAGATAGTTGTGTATCATCTGTATAGCACTGGAAGTTAGAGGTGAAAGTGGCAATCACACATGCCAGAGCAGCCATATAGATGTTGAAGAACCAGGGGGATAGATTAGATCCCTGGGGAACGCCACAGTTTGAGAAAGTGATAGTCGAGTGAAAGGCTCAGAGTTTCACCTGGGATGGGCGGTCAGGGAGGAAGGAGTTTAATCACACCAGAGCCTGATCTGTGGTTCCCAGGGTGCCACAGAGATGTGCTATCAGGATTTCGTGGTAACCATGTTGAAGGCAGAGGAGAGGTCAAGGAGAATGAGTATAGAGGGGGTGTTTGTTGTCAAAATTTGAGAGCAGGTCTTCACAGGTGTTCAGAAGAGCAGTTTCTACACCTCTGGATGCTCTAGATGCGCCAGATTGATGGTCGTGGAAAGAACCAATAGTTTCAGTGTGGAGGGTTACCTGAGAGATAGCAGAGGGTGCACAAGGGAGTGCTTCAGGGCAGTTGGGAAAGCGCCAGTAAAATTGAGAGATTGCAGAGATCAGCCAAGGCAGGGGAGAGGGAGTCAATATTGTCTTTAATGGTTTTGGAGGGGAAGGGGCCCACCTGTTTTCGGATGAAGACTTCATAGATCAGACTTGTCTGGTGATCTCATTCGGTGTGATGGGCGAAAGAGAAGAGAGGTTAAGAGGGGGGGCAAGGGAGGCTGCGGTGTTGGTGTATGCTGTGGTGTGGAAAAAAGGGAGGAAAGGATGTCTTGAGTTTTAGTGGTGAAGTGTGCAGCCAAGGCCGAGCAAAGGTCCTGGGTGGGTGTGACAGAAGAAGAGGCTGCTGCAGGGTTGGCCAGTTCCTTGCAGACTTTGAAAAGTTTGGCCATGTTGTTTGATGCCGCGGAGATGCAGCCTTGAATGAAGACTCTTTTCTTAGCGTGGGTGCAGAGTCAATAATGCCTCTGAAGAATGCGGCAGGCCAGTTTGTCTGAGGTTTTCGTCCGAGGCATTCCATTTCTGCTCAGCTGCCCTACACTTGTGTTTAAGGGCAGCCAGGTTAAAGTCGTACAAAGAGTTGCACTTTTTGGATGGCTTCAGTTGGAATGACAGGGGCAAGAATGTCAAGAGTGTTGGAGATGGAGAGATTGAGGTTAGCGAGGGCTGTGTCAGGGTGGGAGTCAGCCGAAGGATTGGGTGGAGGAGAGTAGGAGGAGGCAAACACAGCCGCTGTCACTTGGGTTTGGTGACTATGAAGCCAAGTGGCTGTACCAGATGTATTGCTGCATGAAGAGGGGAGAGCTTAAGGTGTGTTGAGAGAAGAGAGTGGTCAGTCCAGGAGAGGGAGGTAGTGAGAGGGATAGAGAGAGCAATGTCAGTAGAGATGAGGGCATCCAAGGTGTGGCTCGCGGTGTGTGTGGGGACAGAGGGAAGGATAGAAAGGGCCAGGGAGTTGCAGAGGTTGCAGAAAGGACCTGAGGAGTCAGGAGAGTCCAGATGGATGTTAAGATCACCCATCAGGATGACTTGAGAAAAGGAGGGGCGTAGGGAGGAAGCCAGGTCAGCCCATTCAGAACGGAAGAGAGTGCACTGACCTGGTGGTCGATAGAAGACGGCCATATTGAGAGACGATTTTGGGGATAGTGAGAGTCTGCATACTAGGCACTCCAAGGAGGAGTACACCTGAGTTGGGATGATGGACACAGGTATCCATTCTTGGAAGATAAGCGCCACTCCCCCACCTGTCTTCATAGGCCTGGGTGCAGAGAGGATTTAGTAGCCTTCAGGGAGGAGTGCATTAAAGTGACGCAATCTTTGAACCGGATCCTAGTTCTTGAACTTGCACAGTGATCCAGTTTGCAAAGTGAAGTGGTGGGAAGGTTACTCATCCTTCTATTAGTCCACTAACCCAAGAGTGGAAAATTATTTGGTGATTTTCTAACATCATGTGTGTTCTAAATTGTTATCCTTTTTTTCAGACTCAAACTGCAGAATTCTGATGCAATTATTTTTAGTCTGCATTTATATAGGATGCCCATAGATTAGAAACCCAATTTTTACACTGGGGGCGATTTAACGTAGATATATGTATATAAATACCATTGTTCTATGCAACCTTTCTCTCGTACCCTTAACAGTTTCTGTTCAGAATTATGGACAGAATTATGGACACAGAATTAAGTCCTTCTGAGAGGGTGCCTGCTTTTATTTAGGATTAGAATTGCTAGAAATATTAGATAGTTCTGCTTTGTGACTGAATGTGTGTATTATATGAATCTTGTTTGTCAGAGGCAAGTCTATTTCAACTGGATAAATAAGCCCAAGTAAAGTATTTCTGATGACATGTGGTGACTTCCGCTGCATAAAGTCAGGGGACCACCTTTCACTTTGTTTTATTTAAATACATTTTTTTAGTGGTAAAACCAGACTGTTTCATTGTCCCAGAATTGTGGGGTGGGACTGTATAATAGGGGTTGTCCCCACTTAGTGAAGAGACCCGATACATTAACAAATATAGCTTGTGATTGTTGCTACGATTGTTCTGATTATAATCACGTGACATAATGAGACTGGTCTGGTGCATAGTTATGGCCCCCTGCCACTTCTATAGGTGTGCTTGCTGATGGGAATACTTTGCTCTGGGCTTAATGCACCTGACATTTCGGAGGTGACAGTGCAGGGCATTGCCAGAATGCTGCAGAGTATTCATTGATTCATAATCAGCTGCTTCTCAGAATGTTTGTCCCATTCATATGTGTGGCATTGTCTCATATGGCAAAACATATATCATGATATCCGATTTGTTTCCCATGGTACATGTGTATTTGAAACAGAGTGCAAGGGAAAAGATACAGCTCTTGACTCTGAGCAAAAACAATCCACACATACAATATGACCTGGGAGCCCACAGTAGTAGGAATATGATCCGTTGGCTGTAGGGCAAAGACTGAAGGAGTGCAATCATGGCGCACCACAATGCAAACAGGTGCCAAAAGTACCATTGGTTGCTTTGACATCCTGGCCCAAAATGCCATTGCTTGTCAAGGATATACACCACTGGCCCTTTGGAGTCTTCAAATATGTGTTGCAAAGATAGTGTGACTAGGATTTGTTCTTTGAGAACCATCTACACTATGAAATGGCACCCGTCAGCAGTAACCATACATGCATTCAGAGTCCACTTTTTACTCCATCTGTCCCTCTGGCTCATTATTGGAACTGTACTCAGAGTCATTGCTCGCCAATATATTTCTCAGCCTTTTCTTAGAACACGTTCTTATATAATCAACATCTTGGCCATCGTCACCATCACCAGGTTCATCACTTCCGTAGCCATCATCAAATTCATAGGCTACCAAATTAGGAGGAGGGAGGGGGGTTGAAGTGATTGTGCCAGGCTGTGAAACATTCTGCACTTCTAGCAAGGATAACCATGGCCCTGCTGCTCCTGACTCACTCCTGAGATATTCAACTCCAGGTCCTCCTCAAGCACATTAACTTTGGTAAAAGGCTCCTCTGCCGTCACCTCACCAGAGCCCTGCAAAACCTGGAACTGTGCCATGGTCGTTTGGAAAATGTGAGGATGGAACACATTCCCATCTGTGGCAGATGTTAAAAAATGTTGCCTTTAGGCAGGCAACACTGAGTGTCAGACATTGATATAACATTAGAAGCACTACTAGCCACTTCAACTTGTGTTTCAATTCTTGGAGAACTTTTAGCATAGCTCTCAACCATTTATGTCGCAAAGGCGGGTGAAAACACCCGATTTTATTTTTGGCGGGTGATAGGCCCATTGAAAAGAATGGGCGTGAAGGTGGCTTGGCGGGTGAGTCAGCTGTTTACAAGGCGGGTGACACCCGCCAAAAGCGTGTGAGTTGAGAGCTATGACTTGTAGCCATTGCAAATGTGACATGTGTGGTTTCTGTCTGGTACTATTCTACGCTGCACCCATGATTCGTACATTTCCAGTGATTGCAGTAGCAGATGATTGTGATATAAACTGCAACATTTGCTGCGAGTGAATTAAGCAACACGCCTCCTTTTAGAGAGGAGCTCGCGCTAAGGCGAGAAGGGGGGTGCAAGGGGAGGGATGGGGAAGGGGAGATGTGGGGTTTAGTTAAGAGTTGGGTAACGAATAAAAAAGGTTGAATCAGAGATGGCTCCTGGTGTCAGTGATTATGTACGAGTATGAGGGTGTGAGAGTACCCAGCCAACAACTGGCGATGAAGGGCAGGTGACAGCCCATGAGCCACATCTAGAAGAATCTGTGTGACCATTAGCGTCTGCGGGCCCGTGAGCCCAGCAGTGACGGCGGGCCCGTGAGCCCAGCAGCAACAATGGGCCTGTGTGCCCTGCAGCGACGGAGGGCCTGTGCGCCCCCCTAAAAGGTGAAACGCCGGGTCCAGGTTCCCTGCAGTGACGAGACCTTGGAAAGGGGCCCTTTCGACCTGCAGCATTAACGAAGGGAAGCCCAGGAGGAGGGCCCTTGTGCCCCGAAAGAAGGAAGCCCAGGAGGAAAGCCCGAGTGCCCCGAAGGAAACGGAAAACAGTGATGCATACGCCGGCGCTGCGTAGGAAAGACCTTTTCCTTCCAGAACACGGAGGACCTCGCCCTTCCAGAACACGGAGGACAAGAACGGGTAAGCAGCCCCACATACCTGGCCGTGTATGAACAAAGGCATGGGTGAAGAAACCACCCGATGGCCTGACAGCGCCCCGTGGCTGCCCCAACTGACGCAAGCTAACACCGGGAAGCAACTAGTCATTGGGCGGGAAGCCCACAGACATAGTGAACGGCTCATAAGCTGACAGTAACACTTGGCCACCTCAACCTGCACCAGCACCAGGAAAGGTGCCCCAACCCCCAGGTGGTAAACCCACAAAAGGAGAGAATAAAAAGCGAAAAAAATATTAATAAAGAGGTAACCACCCGCCACCTCAATACCGACACACATCAAGAGCTCAACTAGTGCCACCCCCATTAGTGCAACCACCTGCACCTCATCCACGAGGCAACCTACCACCAATGCTCTCACATCTAGAGTGCAAAGAGCAGGGAGTGCACAACCCCGCTCGCCACGAGATCCCAAGGTCAAACCACCAACCTGGGGAAACAACAAGAGCTCAACCCATTCAAGCTCACAGCATAACAACTTAAACAGTACCAGAGTGACCATGCCCTACCTCGTCACCAAAGTACAACCATGACAGACCCAGCACATGCATATGCAGGGACAGCCCCAGTTGCCAACAACAGCCTCACCTCGCATGCCAGCCTCATGAGGAGACCAAGCCAATTCACACTCAATCCACACCACAACCAAAGTCAGCACTGGGAGGAATGGGTTGAAGAATTTGAAGACTTTGTAGGTGCCATTGGCACGCAAGACCCACCGAACAAAATCAGTATCTTTACCAATGTCGCGGGTGGAGAAATCAAAAACATAATACGAACAATTCCACCACAAGACTGAACGACATACCAACGCCTCCTGGCAGCCATCAATAAGAAGTTGGTAGTTACACCCAAACGAGACTATGAACGCTACACCTTTAACCAATGCGCTCAGCTAGCCTATGAGTCCATTGGTGAATTTGTCATACGCCTCCAGAGGAAAATCCCGAAATGTGACTTTGCCATCTTCAATGACGACAAAGCAATCAGACTACGAATAATAGAGGGATGTATATCATCGATGTTCAGAAAGCACCTCCTAAAGAAACCCCTATCCCTCCAAGAAATACTTGACCTCGCAAGGGTATATGAAAGAATAGATGTCCAAGCCGCTGCCATTGAAAATCCCAAAAAAGGGGACATCATCGCCGCCATGAGACCATACACAAGTTACCAAAGCCCGCAGAGCAGGTCACACTCCAGGAACACCCCCACGCAAGGAGACTGACAGTGCTACCGATGTGGGTTTGAATATCCTCACAGAGGACCATGTCCTGCGATCGGACAGAGATGCCTGCGGTGTGGTTTAGAAAACTACTTTCAGGCCATGTGCAAAGAACAACTTCCAGACACAGGGTCCACCCGCCAACAGAACATGCCGGCCCCCAGTCCACGTCCAGAATCACTAAGAGAACAACCAGACCGACGAACGCCCGATAGAGGAACATCATACCCCCGATGACCTACCAATGCCCGAACACTGTTAGAGCCCTCGAAGGCCTACAGATCGAACCCGACAGGAAAGCTCATGAACTGTATGACTACCAATTAAATGACCAGCCAAGGATGTTCACCCCAGCAGAGGTTTATCCGAGAGAGCTCACAACAAATCCAACCAAGGAAGAACCATCAATCCCATGGCGTCGGACTATGACCCATACAACAATTCACCGCCCAGGACACCAATGGTGGAGGACCAACAACCCGTATACCTGCAAGATGGGTATGACAGAGAGTAGGTTCGACTCCTCAACATCAATACAGAGGACACACCAGCTGCCAGAGTAACGGTACAACTAGGCAACGCTAAAAACCAGTTTGTTGTTGACACAGGGGCCACTGTCAATGTGATGAATGAGGAACTATACCACCTGTTAGTGGATAAATACCCCCCTACACCAATCAAAAACTCACATCTTTCAGCGGGGAGCGACACTACCCCTGACATCCAAAGGACAATTGCTCTGCGATCGAACCCACAGAGACCTCACTGTGCCGACTGTGATACACCTCATCCAGAGTCCATCAGTAGGACGATGTCTCCTCAGCTACAGGACAGCCAGAGCACTGGCGCTCATAGACCTACGGTATGAACCAATGGAAATAATCAGAGGACGCCCCTCAGACAGACACGAGATCTTGGCGATAACCTGCAGACTCATCGACAAGGACACCCTGAAACTCCAGTTCCCCAAGCTGTTTCAAGGGGTAGGAATGCTCAAGGACTCTGTTATTCAGCTACATATCGACCCCACAATAACGCCAGTTCCCCAACACCCCCGCAAGGTGGGGTTCCATCTTCAGGTGCAGGTATCCAAGGAACTAAACTCCTACTGCAAAATTACATTTTTGAAAGAGCCACTGGGCCAACGATGTGGGTCGCCCATAGTGTTAGTACCCAAGGACAACACCGCCATACAACGAGAGAGGCACCTAGACCCAAGCCTGGAGGACATGCTTGTCAGCCTGAACCAGGCAACTCACTTCTCCAAACTGGACCTTAACCAGGGCTACCATCAACTGGTCATTGATCCAGCTTCTCATGCGATAACCGCCTTTGTCACGAAAGAGGGCTTATTCAGATATAAATGCCTCAACTTCAGGTATATCTTCAACCGCAGAAATTTTCCAAGAAACAATACGACAACTCATCTCATCTGAAGTCAATGCACTAAATTACAGTGACGACATTCTCATCTTGGGAATAACTCAAGAACTACATGACAAACCACTTCTTTCAGTATGTAAAATCCTACATGACGCCTGCCTGTACCTAAACGGCCCCAAATGTGACATCAACAAAACAAGCCTCAAATTCTTCAGACACATATTCTCCAACAAGGGTATCACAGCAGACCCGGACAAAATAGAGGCCATTACAGACCTTCAAGCCCCCACATCAACGGCAGAGCTAAGGTCCTTTCTAGGGATGGCAGGGTACTGCGCTCGATACCTCCAAAAGTACGCCACCACCACTGATCCTCTCAGCGCACTCCTCAAGAAAGACACCCCCTTCAACTGGGACCCACAATGCCAGACGGCTTTCCAGACCATAAAAGACAGCTTAGCAAACCATTGCCAGCTAGCTTACTTCCACCTTGAATGGGACACCATCATCACAGTCGACCCCATCCCGGTGGGCCTCGGGGCCATCCTAGCCCAGACCAATCCCATTGACAAGACACAACATGTAGTGGTGGCATTCACCAGCAGAGCCCTGTCCCCTACAAAGAAGGCGTACTCTCAAGCAGAGCGGGAAAGCCTAGCAGCCGTCTGGGCCTCCAAAAAATTCCACCATTTTGTAATAGGCTGAAGATTCACTCTTGTAACAGACCATCAAGCCTTACTATCGCTATTTGGAAACCCCAAAACCAAAATGCCCCCCCCCCCAGATAGAACGATGGGGCATCAGAATTCAAGAGTATAACTTCACCATCATTCACAAACCGGGGGAGATGCAAATCCGGCAGACTACTTGTCAAGGCACCCGAAGGGAGACAAAGACAACTCGCTGGTCCACGAAGCAGAAGAATAAATTGCGTACTTGTCCAAAAATGCCATGCCTCCCACCATCTCGATAGAAACGTTTTGCAGCCAGGAGTAAAGCTGATCCCACCATCACAGCGGCCCTACACCTCACCCGCACAAACAACTGTAGAAACTTGCACAGGACAAACGGGAGTGAAGAAGGGACAGACAAGAGAGACCTAGATTGAATAGCAAAAATACACCCGGAGCTAGTAGCCACCGACCAAGGGCTAATGCTACGCGGCAACGAGCTGGTGACCCCAAAAGATCTCCAAAAAACGCTAGTAGCCATTGCCCATGAAGGGCACAGGGGAATTGAGAACACTAAAAAAATCCTGAGAAGCTACGGGTGGTTCCCCTACATGGACATAATAGTGGAAGATGTCCTAGCCCACTGCGGACCCTGCCAACAAGCAGTGAGAAAAACAGACCCAAACCCAATGCAGCTAGTGCCACTCCCAGAAAAGCCATGGCAAAGAGCTGCAATTGACTTCTACTGGCTGCTAGAGGAAGGAGGATATCTACTCGTAAAGAGTGATGAGTACTCGCGATTCCCGTTCATCAACCAGACAAGCTCCACATCCTTCCACGAGGCGGCACCAATAATTGACTAAGTGTTTAGTGAATGGGGCATCCCGTCTGTCGTAAAGATTGACAATGGACACCCCTTTCAAGGACGCGACTTTGCGAAACTGGCTGATCATCTAGGCTTCCACCACCAAAAGATCACGTCACTCTCAACCCAGGCAAATGGGATGGTAGAAAGCGTTATGGCAACCATCAAACTAACACGACAAAAAGCCTCAATAGAGCAAATACCACATCCACAGGCAATATGTCGAATGCTCCGGAGCTACCCAAACTCCCCACATAATGCAACAGGGCAGACGCTTGCTGAGTTAATGATAAAATACAAACCTCAAACCCGCATCCCCCAGTGGGACGACTACACCCCAGAGCAAGATGCAGCCATAAGAGAACGAGATACAGAAAGAAAAGTTTGAACCAAAGAGTGGGCCGATAAGAAAAGAAAAGCCAAAGAATCACAGCTCGAAGTGGGACAAACGGTTCTGGTCCACCAAAAGCAACTCAGAAAGACAGACACGCAATACAGCACAGAACCCCGAGTAATCACGGCCATAAAGGGTCCCATGGTAACTGCGATGGGAGAGGCAGCGAGATCACCCAGAACGCATCGTTCTTCAAGAGACTGTATCTCGAGGATGTGGAACCACCAGAGATCACAGCTGACGACCAGGACCCTGAGGAGAATATTCATCCCCCAACTGGAGCGACAGGTGAAACCAAGAGTCCCCAGGCAGACCGCAAAGGACAGTGCAGAGACCTGCGACACTTATTGAACAAATGTAAGCCCCCAGCTTTCATGTTAAGTACGGGGGAGTTGTTGCGAGTGAATTAAGCAACACATCTCCTTTAAGAGGGGACCGCGCACTAGGGCGTGAAGGGGGGCGGAAGAGAAGGGACGGGGAAGGGGAGTTGTGGGGGTTAGTTAAGAGTTGGGTAACGAATAAAGAAGGTTGAATCAGAGATGGCTCCTGGTGTCAGTGATTATGTACGAGTATGAGAGTGTAACAGTACCCAGCCAACAACATTTACAGTCATAACATTCCCGCCCCTTCTCCTATATTTGCCCACTGGCCTTGAATACATCTTATTTGGTGCTGCTTCTTTCCTCACACACCTCAGACACTAACAGCCCTGTTACTGTTGTTCTCAAAACTTGGTAGTGCTCTGCTTTTTGATGTTCCACCTTGCCCAACCTCTTGAAGCAAGCTGCAGTGTACGAAGAATAGACCCGCCTCAGCGCCACCATCCAGGGAGGTGTTATGTCACAGGCCTAATCGTCGTGCCACTAATGCCACTCCCTGAGTGATCAGAAAGACTCTGCAAACTATTTTAGCCAGTGCACACCAAACACATTCCGTCAAAGCGTTCCAATACATTTAAATAGCATTCAAGTGCTTGTGTCAGCTATTGCACTCACTTGATGTGTGTGTGTAGGTCCGAATTCAGTAATCCTTCCTTAGTTCAAATCCCTCTCCATCTAAGCAGGCAGTGTATTGAGTCAACACTCAGCCACACTTCCATTCATGCCACTGCCTGAGGGATCGGCAGGACCCTGAAACCAATTTGCTAACAAATTCAAAAGCAATTCAAGTGCTATTGCCAGATATTGTCCTCTCCAGGTCATGTGCAGGTACTCGTTTATTAAAGCTCCCTAAGCACACAGTCCACCTCCACTCAAGGAGGTTGTATTTTGAATCACACAATCCAAACCCCTTACACTAATGCCACTGCAGCCTCAGGTCCCTGCAAACTATTGTATTGCAGAATGACACAAACACGTTCCCCCTCTCTTTAAATGATCCTAACAAATATAAAAGAAATTCACTCAAGTTGCACAATGCAAATGTCTCCTGTGTTAGGGAAGATGCTTGCTGAGTTACACAAGCAATCACCCTGCCACTAACGTCAGTGCGCTACCTGAGCGATAAGCACGTGTTTTTCAAGTAATCCACAAGAACATTTTCGCTTCCCTCGAAGTGTGGTAATAGATTTAAAACAAAGTCCCCTACTAATAATTTCATTTATTGTGCTAAACCAGCTATGTGTATGTTCAACCTAGCTGTTCCAGTGGAAAGTCCTCCTCCGTCCAGGCACTAATTCCACTGCATGAGTGGACAGCAAGACCCTGCAAACAATGTTTTCCCAGCATGTAAGAATGGTGTTTTCCCATCGCTGACATTCTTCTAATAAATGTTAAAGACATGCAAGTGCTTGTGGGCCTCATCAGGGGATGAGTGAGCAGTAAAAATGAAGCGGTAATAGCATTACCGCTGCATTACTGCTCTGCTCAAACTCGTGTTTAGGTGGAAAGTTGGAGATTTACCATCTTTCCACTTTCCGCCCATTTTCAGTGCTATTACCGCGGCACTAATAGCGCTGCAGTGATAGTGCGCCATTAGCCTCAATGGACCCAATGGGAATGGGGATTACCAGCTCCACAACTCGGGATCCGTCGCTATTGGTGCAGGGCCGAGTTGCAGTAATGCTATTTGTGTTGGGTGTTACTCCAGCAGATTTACCGCCGGGATATTGCCCAACTTGTGATGAGGCGCACTGTCAGCTAATGTGCTCAACCAAATCAGTGCATTAAACCATACATCTTTCTTCCCAGCACGCCCCAAACACTTTCCCCCTTCCCTCAACGTGTGCAAATAAACGTAACATGAATTATTGTGCTCATTTCAGTTATTGCATGAAACCAAGTCACTTGCAAGTGGGCATTCAATCAAGCAGTTCCAACACAGACATGCAAGCAAGTTGGTGACTGACAAATTTATATCTACCTCAAAGAAAAACCAAAAGACCTACCAAGACTTTACCCTTCCTGCCTTTCTCAATGAAACACTGATAATTCCTTACAACGATGATTGCACAAGTAAAAATATAAAGTCATGAGCCATCTACTCATATATATAAAGTCTGCTCAACATTCCTAAAACCATCACCAAACTCATTATAAAGCTTTGCCTAAATTCAAGCGCTTCAACTCTCAAACACCTCTTAATCTGTTGGTTGCCTCCATGACATCAGTCTGGATTTAGAGCATCCAGAGGCACGGAAACTGCTCTCCTGAACACCCGTGAAGACCTGCTCTCAAATCTTGATACAAACTCTCCCTCTGTCCTCATTCTCCTCTGAATTCGACATGGTAAATCATAACACCCTGATTAATCGTCTTCGTGATACCCTGGGCATCACTGATCAGGCCCTGGTGTGGCTCACCTTCTTTTTCTCCGACTGACCACCCCAGGTGGAATTCAGGCCTTTCTGCTATCAGTCTCTCTACTTGCGGGGTCCCACAGGGTTCTAACCTATCCCCCTGCTTTTTCAATATCTTCATGGCCTCCTTGGCCAACAGGATCTCCTCCTTCACATCTAAATTTCAGTGTTATGCAGGTGACACTCGGCTCTCCTTCAAGTTACCCTCAGCATCTTCTTCCAAGCTCATTCATGACTGGCTGTCTGTAATTCAGTCCTGATGTGCAGCTAACGACTTCTGTCTTAACGCCAGTAAGACAGAGCTTGTTCTCATTGGGACCTTTCTCCTGCTCGCACTCTGTCCAGCCTCCCTTGGCCCTGTTCCCACACCCACACCCACAATTGAGGCAGAAAATCTAGGGGCCATCTTCGATTCTACTCTGTGCTTCTCCTCACATATCTCAGGCATATTCAAAAATCTCACAACCAGTTACACCTCCTCCGAGGTATCCTACCTTTTCTCACTTTCCCCCAGGGACTCACTGTCTGCAGAGCTCTGGTTCTCTCTAGACTCGACTACTGTAACAGTCTTTTTCTCAATCTTCCCACTTCTATATTCCAACCTTTACAACTCATCCAGCACATAATTGCAAGACCTATCCTTGGTCTTAAGACCAGGGACCGCATCTCTCCAGCACTGAAATCCCTCCACTGGCTCCCTGCATTGTTCACAGGACTTTCTGGAGCCAGGGCCTGAACTACTCACAACACACTCTTCCCAAATGCACTCCATCTAGAGCACTCCACTCGTCCTCCTTCAACTCTCTCAGAGTGAGCTGTTTTTCCAAACACAGACTTGGGGTTACATCCCTATCCTCTGCAGGTGCCACACTCTGGAAAAGTCTCCCGGCCTCTATCTGTCTCAAGCCGGATCTCCTGAAATTCAGGAAAATCCTCAAGACACTCCCCTTCTCCTCTGCCTTCTCTCTACTGCTCCCCTTTTAACCTCCATTCCCAATCTGCTACCTGCTCCTTCTGCTCAGCTAGCTGATGGGTTTCCTGGATATCCTCAGAACCTTCCCAGGTCCCAGGCACCCACACCAGTCCCTGCACGTGCCTCCGGGCCGCTGCACTACTGACTGCATTATGCCCTTCCCAAATGAGTTAACCCTCTTCACTAAACCGGCCCTCCTGGACTAGGTGCACTTATCCCATCCCCCACCCCTCGCACTTCCTGTCTGCACACTTGCACAAACTGAATGCACCCAACCCAGTAAGTGTGTTGACTGTCTGGCCTGCACCTCTGTCTACCCTTGCCCAATTGTCTGGTTGTTTTAGGTGTACCCCCTTTGTGCTCCCCCTCCCTGCTTTCCCCGACTATCTGTTAACACACTTGAATTAGCAGAAATGCTGTATGGCCTACTATGCTCATTATTATTGTATATCATTCAGAATTTTCCAAGGCCTTATGAATGATTGTACCCCATGATCCCCTCCAGTCTTGGAGCGCTTTGAAGCACTCATTTTGTGTCTTAGCGCTTTATAAATAAACAATACCATACCATACCAAACAGCAACACACATCACACTTCACTCTCTCTGAATGATTCCATTGACAGCTGAAGAGTTCCCAAGCAACTTATTTTATACAGACTGGGGAAGCTTATGTGGCGTACATAGCTTTTACACTAATTCAATGGAAAGTATTTTGTTGCAATGATGTTATGATTATTATGTTAACCAGGAATTTTACATTAATGTAACTAAGTGCATCCGGGTTTGATGGTGTCTTGGACAGGGGATAGGATTGTATTGATCGATTTAACAAATCTGTAAATCCCCTAAAAATCACTTGTTAAATTAGACTTCCAATCTTAACTCTTGACTGCATTGCTCATTACCTCAGAATGATATAGCATACAAATAATCAATGGCATCACTGATGACAACGGCTGAGTGAGGTTTTTAGCTATGCACACATTATACAAAATGCTGTTGGCTAATACTTTTTATCTTCCAAAGCAGGGCCTGTGGTAGCAGTCCTGTAGTTATGGTTATGTTGCTCACCCATAGGAAGAGCACTTTTTGGGTGGCTTATAATTTCACTCCCTCCCCCTGGACAAATCCGCACAAAATCTTGCTAAAAGAAAATATATGGCCCGTCATATCAAACCTGAGGTTTCGTGAAGGGGGGGCAAAGTTATGAGGGAGTTCCAAAATGTGAGTTTTTTTCCCATAGACACAATGGAAAGAAAATATGCTCACATCTACAGCCAAGACCGCTGCATGGATTTTCACCAAATTTGCAGCATGAGCGATGGCTTGGGCCCGAAAGCGTGCTTTTGTGAATGTGTTGTAAATCCGTCCAGTAGGTTTTTTTGGGAAATGACCAAAAAGTATGCCCAAAAAAATGGTATCTGGGTTCGCTCTGCAGACTTCCTACCCTCTTCGGTCTGCCGACGGGCCTCCAATTAGCCCAGGGACAACCATGATGTTCGTGGACATGGGACGCACTTGCTGATTGGATGGGGAAGAGCTTGAGGTGAACACCCACCATGTTGGATACGCCGCTAACTCCAAACATTGTGGTAAAAACATATTAAAAAACACATTACACTAGTCAAACTAATGAAACCATCTCTGGGGAGCTGAGGGGTGAAGAGGATATGATGGGATATGGCCTTAAAAAGCCTAAAAACATGTGTTTTTCTTCCCCAATGTCCACAAACATTCTGGGGCAGTCCTGTGATGTTCGTGAACATATTGGATGTTCGGAGGGCATGTATGCTTATTTGTGCATTACAGGGGTGGTAAAAACCAGTTTTTGGATAGCTTATTACTTTGGTGCCACTCAATGAAACTGCATCACATTTTTGAATTTCATTCTAGACCTGACTCTGGGTGGTTCTGCAAAGTGTTGTGCTGTTTTTTCACGAGGGAACAAAATTAGAGTGGGGGGGTCCCAACTTATTTTTAAAGGCTTATAAATGTGGTGCCATTTGACAAATCTGCACATCAGTTTGTAAAAAGATTGTAGACCTAGATATGAATGTGTTTGCAAAGTGTGGTGGGATTTCCTCAAGTGGAGGTAACATTAGAGGGGGGGTCTGTTGGGTATTTTGTGGATATTTGGGACTTTGCGGTATTTTCTTACCGCCAAAATACCTTTAGCAATAATCACTCTCTGTATTCATATTGTGTAACACATAACAATAATACATTGCATTATTTCAGAATTCAGACCTATTTAGATAATGTGCGCGATAATTTGCGTGGTTGGTTGGTATAGTGTTTGGTTTATTTGTGGCACCAATATCCAACATCCCTTGTTTTTTATCTAGATTGTTCTTGATCACTAGAGAGACCTCAGGCCTACATTTTAAGGATACCACATTTTCAGTGTTAGTGTTGTATGCCACCATGGGCTATTGTGGCATTTTTGTGGTAATTTCCCCTACCTTATATACGGTATGGAACTATGTCCAGAGAGCCTCTCTTCCCGTTGGCTCATGTACCTCCAACAAGCTATGCTACAAACAGTCACTCACAACTGTCCATACTGAATATAATCATGCACACATCTGTTTTAAAATGACAATTGCACTGTTTAAAAATCTACCCAGTTTAAACCTTTTCCCATGCAAAATGAAAGAGAGAAATAATACACACTAGCTATCTGTTTTCATATATTTTTGTATTATAGAAATTTCTTTTGTTCAAAGTTTAACTTTTTTTTACAGAAATAAATGAAATGGTACAACATTATTTGTGATAAAATGAACAGAGAGCTGCGAGAATATGTTCAATTGCTAACATTAAATATGCTGATAAGGGACTGGGACTCCCTCGAATACACTGACTGAACAGTTTCGCACACTTTCGCACAGCTCCCACACGTTTCTGTAATTACCTTATCTGTTCAGCATGAGTTTTCTCCGGCTATTCTCTTTCTGAATTTGGCTCCCTTGAAGATTAACCCCAGTGAAAACAAGCGTCTGCCGTTCTCAAACCGGGGTTATTGCCTGGAATTCTCAGCTTTTGCAGCAGGAATGCTTCAGCCAGGAAACAGGTCCTTCTCCCAGCTCTGCAAGATCTCGATTGATCTCCCCCTCTCCTCAAGCTTCCCCAGCAAAACTCTAATCACAGCCTCTAGCATGATACTTCCTATGACGCTGCTCCAATCAGAATCAATCATATCATCTCCTCCCTCACTACACAATGGCTCATTTCTACAGTAAAAATTGTAACAAACTGATTTCCTGTTCCTTCGAGCTCTTTGCTTCCTGTAGTTATGTGGACAGGGCAGCAGAGAAAAAAAAATGAATGTGCGTTTAAAAGTTCACTTTCAGAGTAGGCCTAATTCTGCAGTGGAGACACATTTTTATTAGTGGGTTATGTTAAATGAAGTTTTATTAGTCAGGTTAGTTATTAATAAGGTTAGTTATTAATTTTCAAATGTGTCTCTTGCAACATAGGCATTTCAGGTGAAAAATAGTGTGCATTTTGAATGTGCACGTGTGTGCTTTTAACTGTAAAAATAGGTTTGCATCTTATATGTAAACATCGTTTTTGACTGAATAGCCTGTCTTTACTTATATGTCCATGTTACTCTGGCAACACATATAGCAATGCACCACACCCATGTGGTGGTGCTGCATCAAAAAAAATGCTACCTGTGCAGTAGTGCTGTACTCTGTGCTGTAACACGCCAAATATCCTTACATACCCTCCTTTGTTTTTAGAACTTGGCTACGATCCAAGCCAATTCCTTAAAACAACTTGTTCTTTTTCTTCTTTTCACAATATAGCAATCCAACAAAATGAATATTCATGTGCATCAATGAAAAAGTTGCAATCAACACAGTATTCATCTGAGTTCACTAGTTTACAAAATGTTCTACATTTGCCTTCTCAGTGGAAGTGGCATTACTCTAAGTTTCGATTTTACAAGTCAATTAAAAACAATAAAATAAAACAACTAACTAAAACAAATAATTAATATAACAAATTAAAATAAATAATTAAAATAATAAATACATGGAACTCCATATGTCAGGACTCTTGTCTGCCTCTGATATGTCCCGACCAGCGTGTTATTTGGTTCATTTCATCTTGGCAATCTTGGATCCATAGGAGTCATCTTTTTTTTGGCATTCTGGTTATCTTGTCTTCACCTCCACCTGGAGGCAGGCATCTTTTGGTCTTCATCTAGGGGACTCCAGGACTCCATCGTCTCCCCTGGCCTCTGATCCCGGAACCTCGGATCAAATAATGTTGATTTTCTAAATCAAATAGAAAAGAAACAAATTAAGTACATAGCACAAAACTAACTTCACCGTTTTGCCAAAAATAAAACATGCTTGGTAAAAACATTTCGTTTTTTTTTTCCTGAAATTAAACACAAGTTAAAAAGAAAACAAACACATATAAAACAGCATTCAATATTTAATACATTTTCTCTCTGCACACCAACCATGAGCTTCCATTATATATATATATATTTATTTATTTTATATTATATATTTGTACATATATTACAGTGTTTATGTGCCATTATAACAATCAACTTTTTAACTTCTCTGTCACTGCCTCCTGATTGTACCCATTTATTTTCTCTTTTTGTGTTCAAGGGACTTTATCCATTTCTACATGCTCAAGCTGCCTGATCTCATGTCTGGGATGGCATGGTTTGATTTGATTTACATGGACGAACTGCTCTATTGCCGTTTCACCTTCATTTTTCAAAATTTTATAAACTACAGGAGAGACCTTATCTATAATTCGAAATGGCCCCTGCCAGGCTGCTAGAAATTTAGAATTTTTCTGTTTACTTTTTCCAAAATGAAACTTGTACACCTGATCCCCTACACTGTATTCCTTTACTGATGTCTTTTTGTCATAATAAGACTTTGCACTGTCAGCAGCTCTTTCCAGATTTCTCTGCACAAAAGCAAATGCATGTTGCAAATGCCTCCTCAGTTCATCAATATATTCATGAACTGTGGATGCACTCACAAGTGTTTGCTCATGTGTTCTGTATAGTAGGTGTTGTGGTAACACCATTTTCCTACCTGTCAAGACCTCATGGGGGCTAACACCTGTTGCTTTGGCAGGAGTTGATCTGATTGTCATCAAAACCAACGGTAAACGTAAATCCCAGCTGGAACCTTCTTCTGCCACAAATTTCTTTAAAATATCCACAACAGTCCTATTGCTCCTTTCAACTGTACCTGAAGACGCTGCCCGATATGCAATCTGTAGTTTCCTTTTCACACCTAGTATTTGCCATACCTTACTCATTAGAGTACTTGTGAAATGACTTCCTCTGTCTGACTCCATTCTTTGTGGCAACCCAAACCTTGAGAACACATGGTTCACCATCAATGTGGCTGCTGTTTGCGCACTACAATCTGGTGCAGGAATGCATTCAATCCACTTCGACATCAAACATACCACACTTAAAATATAACGGTTTCCCCTGCTCGACCTTTTTAAAGGACCTACATAGTCTATTTGCAAATCTGACCATGGGAGAGTTAGGCCTCTTTTCATCAATGGT
Source organism: Ambystoma mexicanum (assembly GCF_040938575.1). NCBI lineage: Eukaryota > Metazoa > Chordata > Amphibia > Caudata > Ambystomatidae > Ambystoma > Ambystoma mexicanum. The sequence continues at coordinate 1,220,713,716 of NC_090921.1, read as the reverse complement.
GCTCTATGCATTGGGGAAGCAGGTTTAAATTGGGCGCATACTAGACATCCTCTAGTATATAATTCCACATCTTGGGACATATGTGGCCAGTAAGCATCATCTTTTAGTATTTCTAATGTTTTTTGTGAACCTCTAAGGCCTGCAGTTATGGCATCATGTGCATGGTGTAGCATTAGCCCTCTGAATGAAAGGGGTACCACCCACTGTATTTGTCCTGTTATAGACTCTCTAATCATGAGTCCATCCTGTAATCTAATTTGTGTTTTGTTCTTTAATAGCACCCTCAACTCTTCTTTTCCCATACAATCATTTTCTGTAAAGGATTTTGTTCAGGATCTATCAAACGATTATAATCGATTCCCAAAATTCGATCATTCTTTTGTGCCTCAATCAAATCTTGGTCTGGCGTGTCATGACTCCACTGTACCACTGGTTGATCTACCTCCTTTGGTGCTTTAGAACGTGTTACTGCATCAATTTGTATTTCACCCATTAAATAATCAATAGGTAGCAATTCTCCCATCACAGCCCCAATCTTAGCCAGGTGGTCTGCCTTATAATTTCCCTCCTTATCCTCTCCTGGTGTTTTTAAATGCCCACAATTTTTTCTCCAGTATATTGTTAAATTATTCTCTGACACCAATTTGTCTATGGCATGTATCATTTTTCCATGTTTAAGTGGCTTTTTGTTGTATGTAACCATGCCTCTTGCTTTCCAACCAGGCAAATACTCCACAAAGCTATTCCGTGCATAGTCAGAATCAGTCACCAGGACAATTTCACTGAACTTTTTATCAACTGCAGTAGCAATTGCTTTATAAATGGCTGCCAATTCCGCCACATGACTGCTCCTAACTCCAATCCTCATCCCTATACTGGGGACGCCTTCACATTTTAACCAGACATTTCCTATTCCTGCCACTAATTGTTTATTACTGTCATTTTCAATGTGAAAAGCACAACCATCCACATATACAGTTGGCAAATCCTTGCATGTTTTTTCATCAAAAGCTTTGTGTGGTGATTGTTCAAATTCCTGCAAACTAGTTTCCACTTCCATTTCATTTGGTATTTGTTCAGCTGCGCAGTCATGTAAGTCAGCTAACCCTTGAGCAATTGGGTTCTTTTTATTTTGTCCATATCTCATTTCTACGGGAAATCCTTGTAATGCCAGCGTCCATGAAGTGAATCTGGACTGCGCTAGATTACCTGATCTAATTCTTTTACTCTCTAAAAATTGCAAAGGTTGATGATTTGTTTCAATAATCACCTTTTCTCCCTGAACAATGCGGCGGAAATGTTGTAGCGCCCACACAGTGGTTAATAGGGCCTTTTCACATTCATTAAATTTCATTTCAACTAGGGAAAATGCCTTACTTGCATAGGCAATGGTTTTGTGATTCAAATCGTGTTTTTGTGATAACACTGCTGACATACAATGTTCAGAAAAACCTATTTCTATAAAAAAAATCCCTGTCCTTTATGGGGTATGCTAAACATGGTGCCTTTACAAGACATTCCTTTAATTTAGCCACTGCATCAGACTGCTCTTTTTCCCATTTCCAGTTAGTATTCAGTTTAAGCAGTTTAGTCAATGGTTGAGTGATTTCTGCATAATTTTCAATGAACTTTCTATTATAGCCTGTCATCCCTAATAAACTTTTTACTCCTTTCACATTTTTAGGATCTTTTAATCTTTGTATGGCCTTTATTTTCTTCTTTTGTGGATTTAGCACATGTTCAGTCACTTCATGCCCTAGAAAGTTCACTTTTTTCTTGGACCATTGTGCTTTTTGCAAAGATACTTTGGCGCCTGCTTTCTGCAATTGGCCAAGTACATGTCTTATTTCATCAAAATGGCTTTTCAGGCTTTCATTTTTTATCAGGACATTGTCCACGTAAACTATTGTTCCTCTTTCCGCTGCATCCGGCATGGCCTTTCTCAAAAATATACCAAATTCACTCCCACTATTGATGTACCCGAACGGAGCTCTAAGCCAGGCGTATTGAGTCCTGTCAAATGTAAAGGAAAATAAATGTTGTATCTCCTCTGCCAATGGCACGCACCAATATCCAGAGGTGAGATCTAATGTGGTAAATACATTTGAACCATGTACCTGAGCTAGGCCCTGATCAATGAATGGCAGTGGCCATCTAGATACTGGTACTCTTTTATTTAACTCTCTCAAGTCTGCACATAGCCGCCATTGACCATTTGGCTTTAACACACCTAAAATAGGTGTATTGGATGTGCTATGAATGGGCCTGATGATTCCCCGCGATTCCAAATTTTTAATAATCTCTGCCAATGATTCTAAACATGCCAGCGGTAGTCTATACTGGCGTACAAACACTGGATTTCTGCTACACCCTTCTGGTAGTGTGGCCACATGTAAAACAGTTAAACCACAATCATAAGCATCTTTTGCAAATACATCCTTAAACTCCATAAATATCTCCCTCAGATTGTCCCTATCCTCATTGCTTTCACACGCATCCGCTAAGGAGATCTGCTCTTCTACCATTTTGGAAAATTCTGGAAAATCTTCTGGTAAGGGAATCTCGGCGCTGTTACACCTTTGCACCGATGGTCGCTCTGGCGACAACATCGTGTGTATAATACGATGCCGCCTTACTCACCCAAGATGGCCGACGCCTCTGAATCCGTTTGTGCGGGCCACGGTGCAGAGGTTGCACGTTCTTTACCTTCACGCCGCGACGATCATGTGACTCCATATAATCCAACCAGGAAGTTCAGCAAATGCGTCGCTACTCTCCAGATCGGCGCTTCGTAAGTTTGTTCCTAGGGAAAGTGGTTCATATCCCGTCCTCCTATCTTTAGCTTTCTGAACCTAATATATCCTGTTCTTTCTGCCCTTTTATCCCTTAGGCTCTTTCCTCTCGTCAGTCCACTCGTCACCTCTCCGATAGGTTCCGAAGTCAGCCTGAATAGTGAGTTCCCGGGGGTTTATAGTTCCCTTTTTTGTCACCCCTAATCTTAGCACTTACACTAACCTCTGCTTCTGGTTTCCGGAAACACTCTTACTATCTCTATAGGACTCATCCCCTTCTTGAAGACTTCACACAGCATTCCTGAGCCACTCGACTCCGTACCCGGAGTAAGTTAGTCATAACTTTTCAATCAAGACTCCAGACTACCGAAGGTGGACAAGACTCACCTCTCCTTTCTCTCGCCCAGGACCAGCCTCGACCACACCTGACTCCTTGAAGGAAGCCTGGCAGATTTGTCCCGAGAGTCTACAGTATACCGTCACAGCAACACAGGGTTTTTCTTCCCCGGAGGGTTTTCCCTGGGGACTGTGGTTCCTCCGCAGCTGAAATAACTAACGGCTGGGAGGGAGCAGAGCTTCCCGGGAAGCTTTCACTTTCTGCATTGTTGCTGATGCGAAGTCTGCCCGCTGCCCAGGTTAGTGAAACTGCACAACGTGTTTTGTCTCAGATTGGGCACAGTGTAATAGGCGCTTTCCTCTGACTGTGTGGCTGTGTCTTTTTGTAAAGCTGCCACTTTTAAATATTTTGGCATATCAGCTTCCACTTCAATCGGCTGATTTTCTGTTTAATTTTCATTTAAATTAAATATTATGCAATACTCTTGATGGCAGCACACTGTCTCATTTAAATCATAAGGATACACAGAATTAATTTTAAATATTCCTTTGGGCTGAGAATCCAGGTGTTCTGGCATCTCACCCTTGGCATCTACATACTTTTCAGGGATATTTCCAATCACCATGTTACTTAAATCTGCCGTATAATGTGATTTTTATATGGCCATTCCTAATGGGGAGTTTTCCTCTAAATGAATATCCTGACAACCTTTATTATTTACCATAATTTTTACAGATCCTTCACCAATGTCTACCAATGGAATGTATTCATAACCCAGGCCTTGCTGTTGTATGGATTCATTCAGGCATACAAATGCATCAGAGCCTTTCATCTGCTGTCCATTTTTGCATTTCAGTGTTATTGCAAACTGTTTTGTAAATGCAGGAATAATAGTATCTTTCCTCATTTGTAATTCGATTGCATAAGGAACCAGTTGTGCACAATGATAAGCCCTTCTTTTGTCTTCAAATTCAGGTGCCGGACCACCTAGGCATGATCATATTTTTTGATTAAGGAAATCTAACACCATACACATTATGTGCATGATGTCATTGCCCATGTAAAATTCATTTTGTGCTCCACTCACTATCCATACATTATGGTAAATTGTTTTCTGCCCAATGCTAATTTTAAGCATGCATCTGCCTGCAATTCGGTTTTCAAAGTCTGGACTGTCCAACCCAGAAACATATTGGTTTTTAATCCTAAATTTCGGGATTTCTTCCCTCTCCATTATTTTTTGCAACAATTTCTCATTAATGAAACTCCTTTCATGTCCAAGCGCTAAAGTGGATTTTACTGTTTTAAAATAGTCATTTATACCAACATGAACCCATGGTTGCTCATCTTCCATGTGTATTTCTGCCAGAGTGGTAATGTGTTTTTCTGAATCTGTTTTAGGAGCAATATTCTGTTTGCATGTTTTCTCTTTTAAATAAAAACGTAATGTGTGCTCATCTATGGCAGTCTGCCAATTTTTCCTTGGGTCCAAGTATTTTGTCTTGATACATTAATATAACAGTGACACTAGGTATGCAGCTATTCTGGAGATATACCTCCACAGCATCATTTGTTTTGGCAACGGTGTGACATTCATTTATATTGCTGTTTTGTGATTTTAGTTTCTTAGGCCTCAATGGTTTTTTGGTTAAGGACCACAGCACTCCATTCACCCCATCTATGAGAGGAGACAATCTTTTCAGGCAATCTGTCCCCATCAGAAATGGAATTTTACAAATAGATGTGAATACCTCTTGTTTCATTCTGTGCTTTCCTATTTTTATGTCAACCTCAGTTACACCTATGATGGGCACCTCCTCCCCATTAAAGTTATGCACTGGACCTTGATTTTCCTTCATTGTGATCTGACTCTGTGGGGGTCTCCCTTCATTGATACTCTTTACCAGCTCCTTGGACATAATTGTGGCCTGAGCGCTAGTGTCAATCATAGCAAAGGTGTGGCATTTTTCTTCTACAGTGATGGGTGCCTAATATCTGTCCTCAACTTCCTCTAATATACATAAGAAGTGTGAATTCTTACTGATTTCAGGGCTCACCTTTCTCAGGTCTTTTTCACTTTTGGCTAAGCACATTGGTAAATGGAAAGACATTTTTCCCTCCTTTTTACCCATTTCTGCGCGAGAGACTTTATTCATTTCTCCATGATCAGAGGTTTTTTGGAGTGTGGCCACTGTTCGCCCATCCATCATCAGAGACCACATTACAACCTTCCAACTGAACATGTGTAACAACATCATTCAGCAATTTGTCATTTTTTTATTCTGTACATTTGTGATCATTTAGTTTGATACCAGCCCTTTCAGCCTCTTCAAAAATATGTGGCTCAAAGAATTTTTCAGGTGATTGACTTGTACCCTCCTTTTGGGTATTTCCTTTTTCTGTCTGTGTTTGGTCATTGTTTTGCTTACCCAGGGAAGGAGCTATAGCATCCCCACTTACTCCCTGTTCACTGGTATTCCCCATGCATGAGTCATTTTTCTTAAATCTGTCCCTTTGTTCTTTTGGAATTCCTAATGTTTCTTTTTCATTTGTGCAAATCTTTACTGTTTTATTTAGCTCTAGGTTAAACCGTACCTCTTTTTTAGAAGTATTTGCACTTTCTGTCACAAGTTCATTTACTGGCACTTTCATTTTTAATCCATTAGGCATCTCAGCGTCGTTATGCAAAATTATATCAGAGCAATCTGTCATTTTGGCACTGCAGTTATCATGAGTACTTAGTCACTTTTCGGAAGCCCCCCGGTCATTGCTATGGCCATCAGCCCCCTCTTTGGAAGGTTGTTTTTGCGCTGTATAGAGCTTTCCTATTTGCTCAGCTAACATTTTCACTTTTGCCTCAAGGCACTGGAACCTTTCCATCTCTCTAGAATCCTCTTTCTGTGGCCTAGGTCGATATTGGTTGTTTTCCCCCTGATTGGATCTATTCTGATACCTCTCAGGTGATTGATGTTGGTTGGGATGGTTTCTGAACTCTTGATTCATTTGTGGAGGGGAGCAGGTTGCACCCATCCTTTGATTATAGTCCCCTGGTGGGGAATCATTGTACTGACGTGGATTGTAGTTCACGTTTTGTCTCATGTCCTGTCTCTCAGATTGTGGGTACTGGCCCCTATGTTGATTTCCATTATCAGCAAATCGATCCACATATCGGGGTCTATCCTCATTACCATATATCATGGTGTTGGGATCAAATCTGCTCTGTGTCCCCAATGACTGGTAGGGACCATCATTTCTTTGATCTTGATTTTGTCTCTGGTTATTGTTCATACCTGCCATATCAGGCCGATATCCTACCCGGGGTCTGTCCCCTAAATACCTAGGGCTGATGTAGCTCTCTCTATTACAAGGATCATGTGATTGGAACATTGGTACAGGAAATGGCGATCTTTGTTGATTACCCCTTTGTTCAGGTGCCACATTATTTTTACCTTGGCTTTGAGCAGACTCAAGGGACATTTTGGCTGACCTGATTTCCATTACTGTGGCTGAGGGTTCTTTAGATTTAGGTCTAGTATCTTTCATTTTATCACTTTCTCTGCCCTGACAATAGAGTACCTCATATAGTTTTGTGCTTTGATGTACAATCCATTCAAGGGTCTTGTCACGGTCAAATTCACGGACCAATTGGGATATGATGTCTTTCTGTAGCCCATAGAAGTATGCAGTTTTAAACTCATTGGAATTTGGGTCAAAAGATACATTAAAGCGAGAAAATGCTCTTTTTAAGTCTTGTAAAAATTGGCGAGGGGATGTATTAGGTCCAGCAGTAATTGTGTAAGCGACTTTCTTTGCCTCCTGCAATGACTGAAAAGGAGAAAAATGACGCCTAATTTCTTTTTCAAACTCCAACCAGGTCATATTCTGCTGTTCATTTAATCCCCTTATGATGCTGGCCGTCGGGGCATCTAAAGTTAAATGAAAATATTGTCTGTACTGTTCCTTAGGTATCTGGAGTGCTTTAAAAATGTCATGCACCACTTCTAAGTGATCCTCAATGCAGCATTCACCTCCCTTTTTAAATGGTTTGATCAGGGCTTTAATGGATTTCATTATTTTTATGGGGCTACTTGTTGCAATGCATGGAATTGCACTATTTTGTGATTCAATCCTGTTTTCAGGTGTATGGGATTGGTGGCTGCCCACAATGGGAGTATCAAATCCCCCAAGGGCGCTACAACCAAGTTCAGTCACCGGCCCAGTCACTGGAGCACTAGCTCTTTGGGCAGAGCTAGAATTCACCTCCACTCCATTGAATGTGGTACCCTGCCGCCTCTCCTGGGACCTGGGAATGCACATTTGCTGTTCTAAGTCCTTACACTTTTTAAGGAGTCTGTTTGCTTCATTTTGCAAATAGTTGTTTTCATCACTCATCTTATTAATCACCTCCTGCATGTCGCACATTTGCATTTGACATTCATTGAACTGTTTATTTCTCTTGTCTCTTTCTTGAATCATTTTAATCATTTCTTGTTCTGCACTCTGGAGATCACATTCTTTTTCACAATGTTCTTTTTGTAAAATCTGCATTTCTGAAACAACCTCATCTTTATCCTGTCTAATGTGGTCCACTAAGGCTTTTAAGTGTACCAATTCTTGCTCACTATCCTCAAATTGTTTCTTGCTTTTGGATAACTGAGCATCAAAGTCTCTGCATTTTAATTGCATGTCTTTTTGGCATACATCCAATTCTGCTCTTAACATTTCCTGATTTTTACTTGCCCCATCTAATTCAGTCTTTAACCTGTTAATTAGCTGGGTATCATTCTCCTGCATTCGCAGGGACTTATTCAAAATAAACCATATTTTGCCGCATAGCCGTATTAAACAGTCTTTCTCTGCACTTTTATCGGCTGCATTCAATAATCTTGTAAGGCAGACCTGAATTATGCTGCCTTCTGCAAAAATATTGTCTAGTTTTTCTTTCTGCACCTCACCCTGAATGCGGTCACGCCATTCTAAGGTGCTGTTCGACGACCACGTCCCATGTGCAAACAACTTTGCCTCTAAATATTGCACTAGGTCTGAAAATGTGGTTTCCCTTTGTGACATTCTGAAATTCGTTTTTAGTGGCACACTGCTATTATAAAATGGGTTCCCTTTAATGTGCAAATGGCAGTGTGAGACACGCTTGCCACGCCCAGTAGGTACTCTATGATCACATTCCCGGCCTGCAACGCACCATAAATATGTTGGGTATTTTGTGGATTTTTGGGGCTTTGCAGTATTTTCTTACCGCCAAAATACCTTTAGCAATAATCACTCTCTGTATTCATATTGGGTCACACATAACAATAATACATTTCATTATTTCAGAATTCAGACCTATTTAGATAATGTGCGCGATAATTTGCGTGGTTGGTTGGTATAGTGGTTGGTTTATTTTGTGGCCCCAATATCCAACATCCCTTGTTTTTTATCTAGATTGTTCTTGATCACTAGAGAGACCTCAGGCCTACATTTTAGGGATACCACATTTTCAGTGTTAGTGTTGTGTGCCACCATGGGCTATTGTGGTATTTTTGTGGTAATTTCCACTACCTTATATACGTTATGGGACTATGTCCAGAGAGTCTCTCTTCCCGTTGGCTCATGTACCTCCAACAAGCTATGCTACAAACAGTCACTCACAACTTTCCATACTGAATATAATCATGCACACATCTGTTTTAAAATGACAATTGCACTGTTTAAAAATCTACCCACTTTAAACCTTTTCCCATGCAAAATGAAAGAGAGAAATAATACACACTAGCTATCTGTTTTCAGATATTTTTGTATTATAGAAATTTCTTTTAAACACAGTTTAACTTTTGTTTTACAGAAATAAATGAAATGCTACAAATTATTTGTGATAAAATGAACAGAGAGCTGTGAGAATATGTTCAATTGGTAACATTAAATATGCTGATAAGGGACTGGGACTCCCTCGAATACACTGACTGAACAGTTTTGCACACTTTCGCACAGCTCCCACACGTTTCTGTAATTACCTTATCTGTTCAGCATGAGTTTTCTCCGGCTATTCTCTTTCTGAATTTGGCTCCCTTGAAGATTAACCCCAGTGAAAACAAGCGTCTGCCGTTCTCAAACCGGGGTTATTGCCTGGAATTCTCAGCTTTTGCAGCAGGAATGCTACAGCCAGGAAACAGGTCCTTCTCCCAGCTCTGCAAGATCTTGATTGATCTCCCCCTCTCCTCAAGCTTCCCCAGCAAAACTCTAATCACAGCCTCTAGCATGATACTTGCTATGACGCTGCTCCAATCAGAATCAATCATGTCATCTCCTCCCTCACTACACAATGGCTCATTTCTACAGTAAAAATTGTAACAAACTGATTTCCTGTTCCTTCGAGCTCTTTGCTTCCTGTAGTTATGTGGACAGGGCAGCAGAGAAAAAAAAATGAATGTGCGTTTAAAAGTTCACTTTCAGAGTAGGCCTAATTCTGCAGTGGAGACACATTTTTATTAGTGGGTTATGTTAAATGAAGTTTTATTAGTCAGGTTAGTTATTAATAAGGTTAGTTATTAATTTTCAAATGTGTCTCTTGCAACATAGGCATTTCAGGTGAAAAATAGTGTGCATTTTGAATGTGCACATGTGTGCTTTTAACTGTAAAAATAGATTTACATCTTATATGTAAAAATCGTTTTTGACTGAATAGCCTGTCTTTACTTATATGTCCATGTTACTCTGGCAACACATATAGCAATGCACCACACCCATGTGGTGGTGCTGCATCAAAAGAAAAATGCTACCTGTGCAGTAGTGCTGTACTCTGTGCTGTAACACGCCAAATATCCTTACAGGTCTCAACTTAAAAACATCTGGAAAACACATTTCGGGTCATCTGGTGGTGGAAAGATGGGCTGGGAAGGGTGGGAGAGTGGAAAAAATATGATACTTTTACTTTTGTAGGTTGAAAAAGGCTAGCAGGTGCCATAGCTGCCCGCAGGGTAGTTTGTGGGCAGCATTCTGAACAGATTTCTTGGGAAAGACATTTGGGGTTATTTGATGGCTGAAAGAGGACATAGAAATGGTAAGGAAGTGGAATGAAGGTAATGTATAGCTGTTTTTATAGGTGAAAAAGGGGTTTGGAAATGCCTCCGGGACCACAGTCCATTTTGGTGTCTGCGGACATCATTTCGATTGCAAGAAAGTGGCGGTACGTTTCATTAGTTGACCGTATATGATACATATTTGTTATGCAGTTAATTGTGTTGTGGTCAGTGGCTAGATGCTGGGGAGCATGGCCATGCCCCCAGAATATGTGCACTGGGCACAATGACTACCTCTAATTACAATACACATACTACTACTGTGATCATTCTGGCCTTACTCCTACTACATTATAGTAGCTATATGTGTAAAGTAATTGTCCGTAATGTAGTGGGAGTATGACATGTTTGTAATATGAGGAATTATGAAATTGAGTCATTGGGGGAAAAAACATACTGGATTAAAAAAAACTAAATACAAATATTGTGAGACACTTCTGTAAGTGCACTACACGTTCAAACATATAAGCGTATTGGTGTGCAATTGGTCTATGGCACTCGCCTTACGCTTGCATACCCCCATCTAGTATCAATGACAGTTGGCACCTGTGATGGTGTGCTTGCAAGGGGGCAAAGTGGATGGAGACGCTGAAGGTGTGGTACACCATTTGCACCAGAAAGGTATCTTATGCACTGTGACTATTCTATATAAGTCCATTGCATGTTGTCCCAGGCCTATTGAACTTACCCTATTCTCATCGTCCTCCTATTACTTTTACCTAGAAGCTGAACATGTGTAAAGCAATGGTACTTTTTGGCTGTACTTTTGCAAAAGCATCTTCTTTAATTTACCCACTTAACGGCTCACTCTAGGTCATTGAAATTATGGCTGCCAGACTTATCATTGACCTAAAGACCAGAGTGATCCTTGGTCTTCAACCTTTACTTGGCACCTGAAGCGCGCCTAATCTCTGCATTGTTAAAAGTGTTACATGGATGACATGCTTCAAGCTCTGTTCTGCATCCTCTTCTGTCCTATCTTGCTTATTGCTGACTGTGTATGTGTGAATTAGGAATGATGGGCATCCAACAATGTGTACCTTAATGTATCTTAATGCCAGTAAGCTTGAGTGAATGTTGATTAGACCCCTGCTACTTTTTTCCCCATTTCAATCTGGCTGTCCTCCTGTATCTATTTATCTGGTGAGGAACAAAAAACCTTGGTGTTATCTTTCACTTAACCCTGTCCCTATGTTCTCACATTATGGACGTTTTAAAGAAGTTATACTACCAGCTGCAGCCACTAAGAGGTATTGTTGCTTTTGTCACTTTCCCCCAGAACCTCACTGTTGCAAGAGCTGTAGTTGCGTCTACGCTGGACTATTGTAACAGCCTCTTTGTAAATCTCACTGCCTCTACTCTTCGACCTCTGCATCTTATCCAGACAGCATTGCAAGACGTGTGCTTGGCTTTAACTGAAAGGTTGATATATCTCCTGTTCTGAAATCTTTACACTGGCAGCAATTGGTAGCTGAAAGGATCACTTTCAAAACTGTCTGTATTGTTTACGAAGCTTTCAGGGTCTACGGGCCACACTACTTGCAAATTTATCTTTTTGAGCATTTTTGTTGTTTAGCTGTTTACTCGTGCACCGCCAACTCTTTGACGGTTAGGCGCTTCTGTAGGAAGAGAGTGGGTGGGGTTGATCTCTCTAATTTGGTGGTGAATTCCTCTGGAACTGATTCCCTGCCTCTCTGAAACTAGAGAATGAACACCTAAGGGTCTACAAGTAAATGAAGACTTTCCTTTATGCTTCTGCTTTCTCTGTGCCACTCCCCAGCTGAAGGTTTCATTCTGCTGCACTAACTGGTTACCTGGCCACCCGGTAAACTTTATGGGGACTAGGATGCCTTATCAACAGTAGCTCCATGCACTGTATCTGGGCACACCACACACTATGCACTGTATCTGCAAGCACATGGTGCCATGCCTATTTGCACTTACTTCTAACTAGGCATCCCTGCGTCACTTAATGGAGGTTCATTATTGCACTCTCCCCTTGCATCCCCCTGCCACTTCTGCTCTCCTTTTCTGTTGCACTTGCGTGATATGAATGACAGAGGGCTTAGTAAGATTATTTCTTCTGTTTCCTTGTATTCACTTTCTTGTCAAGTTGCACCTGGAAACCCCTGTGTTCTGTTCCCTAGCCCCACCACTGTTTTTTGGTCTTGTGCTGATGTGTAAATGTTTTTATTTTGGTTTTGGGGCCATCACAAATAACCAAGAAATAAATGAAGTTTGGACACGCTGGAAAGTTGATACTATGCTAAGTGGCTGCAGATTGCAATAGACAAAGAGTGTATCTGTCAGAGTGTAAGCTAACATTGAAGTAACGGGCAAAGGAATTTGTATTGCCAATGTGCATTATCAACATGCGACTTTGCCCATTTACATGTTACTGCACAAGGCAATGAGGGGTAAGTGCATGAATGCAAAAATGCATATGTTTGCGGGGAATATGTGTATACAGAAACTAGTAAGCTTATACTGCACTGTTTGTGTTTTTACACTTTTACATGATGACTGCATTTTTATCAGTGTTATTCTTTGACGTTCCAGCAATTATGCTGGACAACGTGTGGGGCCTTAGTGGTTGCTTTAAGGATGAAAATGAAGATCCTTGTATTATCGACAAGGCTGTCCAGCTCTTTGAAACACACTACCTGCTGCTCTTTCTGACAAACGACTTTTCTTCACAATACATTCGATGTTGCCGAGACAACTGTGTGCTAGGGAAATGCGTTTTATTGCTCCAAGCAAGGGGCACATTACTATTGATGTATAAGGAAATACGTGCCTGTGTGCACCATGGTTAGGGTTATTTTTGAAAGAAAATATAAATGTATTGTAAACAGGCATGTTGATACCGGTAAAATGGAAGTAAATATTCTGACATGTGGTTCAATTGAAATATTTGGTTGTTTTTGTACTACATTGTTTGCCAGTAATATTGTTAATTGTTGTGGCATGTGTTACTAGAAACAAAACTGACTCAGCTACACAATGAACTCTACATGAAGGGTGGCAATGTTATGTGTGCTTCAAACAGTGGAAACAGTGGACTAAGAAATTGTGGGAGTAAATGTGTCAACAATCTGCAGAGAAATGATAAGATTTACTGTAGTAAAAGCAGACTTTGCAAAGTAAAGTTTCTATTTCAGAAAACTGTGCTGTGAAGCGGATGATCCTCTACAACATTGGAAAAAATTGATCTGTAAAACGCAATGTAAGCAACATTTCAAGTGAAAGCTATTGAAGTGTGGAAAGTGTACTGTCTGTCATATGGTAAAAGCTGTGATGGGTGAATATTCAATTTTCCGCAACGAGTAGACGTCGTACATGTTACATCAAACTTTCATTTAGAGCCAAAATAAGAATGTACTTGTATATTTAATTGCAAAGTGCTTACTGAAATATGTTTTTCCGTTATCCATTTTACAAAGTTATATACTCCCGCTCTGTGCATGTAATGAATTCAATCTACCAGCCAGTGTCTTCTTCAACAGTGTTTTTACAGTAATTATCAACAACAGATATGTTAAAAGTATTGTGTGGGATGATCGCCAGACAACAATTTGTCCTTTTGTGGTTGCAATAACAAGAAGCAACATGGTTGCATATAGGTTCTAGAAAAGTGCGGATGTGAAAGTGTTGTATTTATCTCAATTTTAAAGCAGTAATTTCTGCATGCTTAATGGAGCTCCATGTGCACAGATTATTTGTCGCTTTTTTGGTGGAGAACGCAAAGACTTGCATTGATGGATCGATGATAGGATTTGGCAGTAGACGATTACAGTTGACAGTTTCATTGATAATGTGAATTCTTCGACGTTCGGTAGCTATGAAAATACCATATCTTTGTTAATTTTTTCAATCATTGTGTCAAAATGAAAATAATTTCTTACAGTCCCCAATATTGCTGTTTTCTTCAAAATAAAATGTCTCTATCATTTCTGTAAAAAGAGACTAAAGTTTTGCATTTGTTGTGAATGTTTGTGTTTAAGTTCCTTGTTCTGCATAACATAACTTAATGACATTGGTGATGGCCATGTACGTTTGGCTAGATTGCCCACTAATGTTATTGAAATAGGTGGAACTCATTCTGAGCATATAGTGATGTTAGCGTTAGGGGCAGGCGAAAGAAATCAGTGTTGCATGGCCCTTTGCAGTTCAGGCAATAGAATTTTATTGAGTTTATCTACTTTATTGATCATGTAAGTAGATGGATTCTATAAGATTACTTTTTAGTTCTATTTTTTTTACTGTGAGGGATGGTTCCTAAAATAACTTGTTCTTTTTATTAGGAAAGGTCACAATGTAAGGTGTGGCAGGAAATTAGTGAATAGGCACCAAGCAGTAATATGGAGTTGCATTCGGACAGGGGAGATTGTTGCACATGTGTTATACCTAAAGGTAGTGGGAAGGGATTTTCATGATCTTTGATTACAGCTTCAAAAGCACTTCGAAATTGCTCCCCTCTGCAGAGTGGTGTGTTGTAGTATATACAGAGGACTGTTGTCTTTGACAGATACGGATCAACAGCTTCTTTTATTGCTTGCAAGGTAGGTGGTGGGATTTTGTGCCCTACAAAAGTAGGCTGTGTGGTTTTGGTACTGGTTGCGCAATATGAGGTGGAGGGAGATAGAGAGGGTATTCCCCTCTTAGCAAATACTAGGCGGAGAGCATTGCAGTGGTTGGATTGGGTGTGGTGGCGCCTGGATGTGATCCCATAGGAGTACTGTGCAGTGTAACATTGCAAACAGTGCATTTCATTTTCATAGCTTTAGCCTTTAGTACATTCCCAACAGTAGTAAAGAACTGCCACATCCATTATTCTCTCTTGGTGCAAGAGGTAGACACTTTCTCTATCTCCTTTTCATGGTCCTCTTCATTATCTTTGGAAGTGCTGCACTTTTTTTGTGATGGTCTTGCAGTTGCTACTGGTGATGGTGGCTCTTGGGGAGGAGGGCTGGCAGTAGATGATTCCATTTGTAAGATAAATAGCAGCTAATATTCTTCCAAGTATGTGCTCTGTGCTAGATTGTTAATGAATAATGAGTAAGAATAGGTGGAGGGGCTGTGCAAGGGTACATTTTGAGCTTGAAAGTTGCTAGATCAGCAGAAAGTGCAGTTCTGAGCTGTTGCTAAGCACAGACCCGATCGTGAAGTGCAGACGCATTTGCCAACATGTCATCATCACGTGAGGCTGTTTGGAGGGTCCACAATGACATCAGACGTTTGCGGATGTCGACAGACACAAATACAGTGCAAAAAATTGCAAACTGCCTATAAGTGTTAAAAATGATGCTAGAACATGAGGAATGGCAGAGTTTTAAGGTGAAACTTTTTATATTGGAAAGAAATGTATGATATTAGTAAGTTGTAAGACATAGCATGCACTGGTAAAAACCCATGAAATTCATTGAAAACACTTTGTTAAAGGGACAATATGGTTACAAGTAATTCTGAAAAACCTCAGAAATGTGCCAGTTACGTAAGCTAAGCAACCATAATTTGCGCCACCACCATGCAATGCTAACTCTAAAACCCAGGACATCAAAGATCACATCTGTCACGCTTACCGGGAGACCGGGGTTCGCTGCTCGCGCTCTTCCCTTCTGGCGCCTCTATTTACGCTTTCGCGCTTGGGGAGGCGCCGGGGGGAGAGTTCTGGGAACATGGGCTGCAGCTCCTCGGCGCGTGCGCGGGAGACAGCGGTCACGGTTCGCGCATGCGCCGTGGAGCGGTTGCCCAGGATTGGAGCAGCTTGCTGCTCAAGCCTCGCTCTGGGTCCGCCGGCGCCTGGCGACAATCAGGCTTGCGTTCCAGGCCTCGTGGGCGCCGGCGGCCCATAAAGGGAGAGAGAGGACCAGGAGCAGATCGCGTCTCAACGCGTTCTGTTCCGGATCGTGTACTCGCTCTCCCTTGTTTTGCTCAGCGTTGCCTTGGCCCTTTACTTCTGCCTCTGGCTTCCCTTCACCTCCTGCCTGCTACCTTTTAGGCTTTCCCCCCGGGCTCGTTGTGGTGCCCTCCCAGACTCTCTCCTACCCCTGGTCCCAGTCAGTTTTCCCTTCTCTTCCTGGTTTCTCTTCCTTGCCAGCCCAGTGCTCCTGCCTGTTTGCTCCCTCCTCTCCTCCCTGGCCAAGCCTGTACCTAGTGGTTCCCACCAGTGCCTTTCTTGGGACTGTCCTCTCTCCTTTGGACTCTCATCATCACAGCATCCAGTGCCAGCTACGGGAGTACGGCTCCCACTCCTTTGGACTCTCATCACCACAGCTTTCAGGGCCAGCTACGGGAGTACGGCTCCCACTCCTTTGGACTCTCATCACCACAGCTTCCAGTGCCAGCTACGGGAGTACGGCTCCCACACCATTGGACTCTCATCACCACAGCATCCAGCGCCAGCTACGGGAGTACGGCTCCCACTCTTTGGAACTCTCAACTTCTACAACACCCAGTGCCAGCTTCTGGAGTACTGCTCTCTCTTCTTTGGACTCTCAACCGCCATAGCATCTTGCGCCATTCTTTTGGGGTTATCCCCTGACTTCTTTGAACTCTGGAGCCTCGCCACCTCAAGGATTTGCTCCTTCAAATTCTCCTATCTGTGCTCGCACAATCCCAACGTCACTAAAACCAGGAGAGAGCAGCTTGTGGTGTTGGGGATCAGTCCATCTTCTACCCAGTACCCATTCTGGGTGGAGGAGAGGCTGGTTGCTAGCGTCACCAATTCTTCTCATCAGTCTGGCTGCCCCGTCGAGATCAACCAGGAATCCAGGTACGCAACTCTCCCGTGATACTCACCTTAACAACATCAAATACAACATTTAATTTGGATAAAAAGTCTCTACAAAGGGTTGTTTATAATGCTGGTAGCAAGATGTCAGAGGCTATTGGGAGATCTATCGTGAACTACTTAATTGAAGAATGTACTCATCTAAACTAAACATTACATTCCAGTGTTGTTGTTAATACATTGACCTAATCATACATAAACATAGACAAGGACTGTAGCATGCACCATAGAAGTACAATATTTATAATCTTTTGATTTTGGATTGTAACATGATGAATGCTACTTTAGCAGAGTTTTTCACAGTTTTGAGTAATGTTAAACATGTAACAACAATTCAAGACATACTACACACTTTTGCTAGTACAATCAATAGATATGAAGACCCACAATGCATACAAATCAGAGGCAAATACAGGGAAACTAAAATAAGGAAGAAAAAAACAGCATCACCAGAAAATGTTAATAACATTAAAGTTTATCTTCATGTACACAAATAAATTGTGTGTTTGAGGCCTGCTTATTGCCCCATGTATGTGCAACATGAGTTGTGACCAAACCCTAAGGAAAGTACTTCAAGAACCTATAAAAAGGTTAATGTGCAGATATATAGCACCTTTTAAACTTTGGAAATTCTCATTGACAGTACAACTAATAAACTTGACGAATCATGTCAGTAAACAAAAACAAGTGGCCCAGATATGTGATGTCATCATGGATGTCATCAATGACACGGAATTTCTGAAGTTTTTCAGTTTTACTTCTCACCATACCGTCCCTTTAACAAAGTTTTCAGTGAATATATATATATATTAAGTGAAAATACTTTGTTAAAGGGACGCTATGGTTAAGTTGCAATGATAAAAACCTATCAAATTCAGTGAAAAATGTTTGTTAAAAAGGGAAGTTATGGTCACGTTGCACTAATAAAAACCTATCAAATTCAGTGGAAAAACTTTGTTAAAGGGATATTATGGTTAGAAAAAAAATAAATTGGGATCCCTCAGAAATTCAACAGTTATGGTAAGCTAAAGAACCATTACTCACGCCACCATCATATACTGCTAAGACTAACACCCAGGACATCAAAGATGACATCAAAAATGTCAATGATGACATCACTGAGGACATCACATATCTGGGATGCTTGTTTTTGTTCACTGACATATCTAGGCCAGGTGGTTCTGTTCACTACCAGTCAGAATATAAAAATTCAAAGGTGCTATATATGTTGACGTTAACCTTGCCCTATTGTGTGTTTGTTTCTGGCTTTCCAGGACTGAGCACCTGCTGTAGCTTGCTGTTTCTGGTTTTGTCCTTTTGGTACATGATTTTGTGCTTTTGGTACAGAATGACATCCATGGCTGCTGCAGCTGCACCAGCACCATCCGGTGGGACCTGAAAGGGGAAAAGGCATGGTGAGGCAGAGGGGGCTCAAGAAGAAGAAGAAGGATGAGGTATTGGAAATACCATTCACCAGCTGCTAGCATGAGTCTTGGGTGTGAAGGCTTTTTACCACCATTGGGGGTACCCAAGGTGTGTGCGGACAAGTTTCGATGCACTGAGTGCAAAGTTGGACTCAGTCGTGGAAAACCTAGTATATATAGCTACAGGAACACCTCCATGTGGCAACGCCTATGGTGAAACTACAAGGTAGGAGTTCAGAGGGTTGTTCATGTCTCTCTCTCTCTCTCTCTCTCTCTCTATCTCGCTCTCTCACTCGCGCTCTCTCTCTCTCATTCACTCTCTCTTTCCCTCATTCTCTCTTGTTCTCTCTCGTTCTATCTCTCTATGGATTTTTCTCTCTCTCGTTCTCTCTGAATCTCGTTCTCTTGATCTCTCCCTCGTTCACATTCTCTCATTCACTCTCTCATTCTCTCTCATTCTCGCTCCATCATTCTCTCTCTCTCATTCTCTCTCGTTCTCTCTCATTCTCTCTCTACTCTCTCTCATTCTTTACTCTCCCTCTCTCTCCCATTCTCTTTACACTCCCTCACTCTCCCTCACTCTTTACTCTCCTCAATATTACTCTCCCTCACTCTCCCTTACTCTTTAATCTCTCTCACTCTCCCTTTCTCTTTATTCTCCCTCACTCTCCCTTACTCTATACTCTCCCTTACTCTTTACCCTCCCTTACTCTTTACTCTCTCTCTCTCTCCCTTTCTCCATTCTCTCACTTACTCTATACTCTCCCTTATTATTTACTCTCCCTCACTCTATATTCACCCTCACTCTCGCTCACTCGTTACTCTCCCTCACTCTATACTCTCCCTCACTCTCCCTTTCTCTTTACTCTCACCCACTCTCCCTGTCTCTTTACTCTCCCTCACTCTTTACTCTCCCTTTCTCTTTACTCTCCCTCACTCTCCCTTTCTCTTTACTCTCCCTCACTCTCCCTTTCTCTTTACTCCCCCTCACTCTCCCTCACTCTTTACTCTCCCTCAATATTTGCTCTCCCTCACTCTCCCTTACTCTTTAATCTCCCTAACTCTCCCTTTCTCTTTATTCTCCCTCACTCTCCCTCACTATACTCTCGCTTACTCTTTACCCTACCTTACTCTTTACTCTCCCTCACTCTCCCTTTCTCTTTCCTCTCCCTCTCCTCCCTTTCTCTATTCTCTCCCTTTCTATACTCTCTCCGTTACTCTATACTCTCCCTTATTCTTTACTCTCCCTCCCTCTACATTCACCCTCACTCTCCCTCACTCTTTACTCTCCCTCACTCTATACTCTAACTCACCCTCCCTTTCTCTTTACTCTCACCCACTCTCCCTTTCTCTTTACTCTCCCTCACTCTTTACTCTCCTTCACTCTTTACTCTCCCTCACTCTTTACTCTCCCTCCCTCTCCCTCACACTCCCGCACTCTTTACTCTCCCTCACTCTCCCTTTCTCTTTACTCTCCCTCACTCTCCCTTTTCCTCTATACTCTCCCTCACTCTCGCTCACTCTTTATTCTCCCTCAATATTTACTCTCCCTCACTTTTCCTTACTCTTAAATCTCCCTCACTCTCCCTTTCTCTTTATTCTCCCTAATGCTCCCTTACTCTCCCTTACTCTTCACTCTCCCTTACTCCTTTACTCTCCCTCTCTCTCCCTTTCTCTATTCTCCCCTTACTCTATACTCTCCCTTATTCTTTACTCTCCCTCATCTATATTCACCTCACTCTCCCTCACTCTTTACTCTCCCTCACCCTATAGTCTCCCCCACTCTCCCTTTCTCTTTTACTCTCACCCACTCTATCTTTCTCTTTACTCTCCCTCATTCTTTACTCTCCCTCACTCTTTACTCTCCTTCACTCTACCTTTCTCTTTACTCTCCATCACTCTCTCTTTCTCTTTACTCTACCTCACTCTCCCTCACTCTTTACTCTCCTTCAATATTTACTCTCCCTCATCTTCCCTTACTCTTTAATCCCCCTCTCTCTCCCGTTCTCTTAATTCTCCCTCACCCTCCCTTACTCTACACTCTCCCTTACTCTTTACTCTCCCCTCTCTCCCTTTCTCTTTCTCTCCCTTACTCGATACTCTCCCTTATTCTTTACTCTCCCTCATTCTATATTCACCCTCACTCTCCCTCGCTTGTTACTCTCCCTCACTCTATACTCTCCCTCACTCTCCCTTTCTCTTTACTCTCACCCACTCTCCCTTTCTCTTTACTCTCCCTCACTCTTTACTCTCCCTCACTCTTTACTCTCCTCACTCTCCCTTTCTCTTTACTCTCCCTCACTCTCCCTTTCTCTTTACTCTCCCTCACTCTCCCTCACTCTTTACTCTCCCTCAATATTGCTCTCCCTCACTCTCCTTACTCTTTAATCTCCCTAACTCTCCCCTTTTCTTTATTCTCCCTCACTCTCCCTTACTCTATATTCTCCATTACTCTTTACTCTCCTTCACTCTTTACTCTCACTCACTCAATACTCTGCCTCACTCTCCCTCACTCTTTACTCTCCCTCACTCTTTACTCTCCCTCACTCCCCCTTTCTCTTTACCCTCCCTCACTCTCCCTGTCTCTTTACTCTGACTCACTCTTTATTCTCCCCCACCCTCCCTCACTCTTTACTCCCCTCACTCATTATTCTCCCTTACTCTTTACTCTCCCCTCACTCCCCCTCACTCTTTACTCTCATTCACACTCCCTTTCTCTTTACTCTCTCTCACTCTCCCTTTCCTCTTTACTCTCCTTCACTCTTACTCTCCCTCACTGTCCCTCACTCCTCACTTTCCCTCACTCCTCACTCGCCCTCACTCTTTGCTCTCCCTCACTCCCTCACTCTTTACTCTCCCTCACTCTTCCTCACTCCTCACTTTCCCGCACTCCTCACTCGCCCTCACTCTTTACTCTCCCTCACTCTCCCTCACTCTTTACCCTCTCTCACTCTTTTCTCTCCGTCACTCTAAACTCTCCCTCACTCTTTACTCTCCCTCACTCTCCCTCACTCTTTACTCTCCCTCACTCCTCACTCTCCCTCACTCCTCACTCTCCCCTCAATCTTTACTCTACCTCACTCTTTACTCTCCCTCACTCCTCACTCTCTTTCACTCCTCACTCTCCTTCACTCCTCACTCTCCCTTAATCTTCACTCACCCTCACTCTTTACTCTCCCTCACTCTTTACTCTCCCTCACTCCTCACTCTCCCTCACTCCTCACTCCTCACTCTCCCTCACTCCTCACTCTCTCTCACTCTTTACTCTCCCTCACTTTGTACTCTCCCTCACTCCTCACTCCTCACTCTCCCACTCTCCCTCACTCTCCTCACTCTCCCTCACTCTTTACTCTCCCTCACTCCTCAATCTCACTCTCCCTCACTCTTTACTCTCTCTCACTCTCTACTTTCCTCACTCTCCCTCACTATTTACTCTCTCACTCTCCCTCACTCTCCCTCACTCTTTACTCTCCATCACTCTTTACTCTCCCCCACTCCTCTCTCTCCCTCACTCTTTACTCTCGCTCACTCCTCACTCTCTTTCACTTATCACTCTCCCTCACTCCTCACTCTCCATCAATCTTCGCTCTCCCTCACTCTTTACTCTCATTCACTCAAAACTCTTCTTAGTCTTTACTCTCCCTTACTCTTTATTCTCCCTTTCTCTTTACTCTCCCTTACTCTTTACTCTCCCTCAATTGCTCTCACTCTTTACTCTCCCTCACTCTTTACTCTCCCTAACTCTCCATTACTCTTTACTCTCCTTCGCTTTTTACTCTCCCTCACTCAATACTCTCCCTCACTCTCCCTCACTCTTTACTCTGCCTCACTCTTTACTCTCCACCACTCTCCCTTTCTCTTTACTCTCCCTCACTCTCCCTGTCTCTTTACTCTGACTCACTCTTTATTCTCCCCCACTCTCCCTCACTCTTTACTCTCCCTCACTCTCCCTTTCTCTTTACTCTCCCTCACTCTCCCTTTCTCTTTACTCTCTCTCACTCTCCCTTTCTCTTTACATTCCTTCAATCTTTACTCACCCTCACTCTCCCTCACTCCTCACTTTCCCTCACTCCTCACTCACCCTCACTCTTTACTCTCCTTCACTCTTCCTCACTTCTCACTTTCCCTCACTCCTCACTCGCCCTCACTCTTTAGTCTCCCTCACTCTCCCTCACTCTTTACTCTCCCTCACTCCTCACTCTTCCTCACTCCTCACTCTCCCTCATTCTTTACTCTCCCTCACACTTTACTCTCCCTCACTCCTCACTCTGCCTCACTCCTCACTCCCCCTCACTCCTCACTCTCCCTCACTCCTCACTCTCCCTCACTCTTTACTCTCCCTCACTCCTCACTTTCCCTCACTCCTCACTCTCCCTCACTCCTCACTCCCCTCACTCCCCACTCTCCCTCTCCCTCTCTCTTTACTCTCCCTCACTCTTCACTCTCCCTCACTCTTTACTCTCCCTCACTCTCCCTTTCTCTTTACTCTCCCTCACTCTCCCTCACTCTTTACTCTCCCTCAATATTTGCTCTCCCTCACTCTCCCTTACTCTCTAATCTCCCTAACTCTCCCTTTTTCTTTATTCTCCCTCACTCTCCCTTACTCTATATTCTCCATTACTCTTTACTCTCCTTCACTCTTTACTCTCACTCACTCAATACTCTGCCTCACTCTCCCTCACTCTTTACTCTCCCTCACTCTTTACTCTCCCTCACTCCCCTTTCTCTTTACCCTCCCTCACTCTCCCTGTCTCTTTACTCTGACTCACTCTTTATTCTCCCCCACCCTCCCTCACTCTTTACTCCCCCTCACTCATTATTCTCCCTTACTCTTTACTCTCCTCACTCCCCCTCACTCTTTACTCTCATTCACACTCCCTTTCTCTTTACTCTCTCTCACTCTCCCTTTCTCTTTACTCTCCTTCACTCTTTACTCTCCCTCACTGTCCCTCACTCCTCACTTTCCCTCACTCCTCACTCGCCCTCACTCTTTACTCTCCCTCACTCTCCCTCACTCTTTACTCTCTCTCACTCTTTTTCTCTCCGTCACTCTAAACTCTCCCTCACTCTTTACTCTCCCTCACTCTCCCTCACTCTTTACTCTCCCTCACTCCTCACTCTCCCTCACTCCTCACTCTCCCTCAATCTTTACTCTACCTCACTCTTTACTCTCCCTCACTCCTCACTCTCTTTCACTCCTCACTCTCCTTCACTCCTCACTCTCCCTTAATCTTCACTCGCCCTCACTCTTTACTCTCCCTCACTCTCCCTCACTCTTTACTCTCTCTCACTCTTTTCTCTCCGTCACTCTAAACTCTCCCTCACTCTTTACTCTCCTCACTCTCCCTCACTCTTTACTCTCCCTCACTCCTCACTCTCCCTCACTCCTCACTCTCCCTCAATCTTTACTCTACCTCACTCTTTACTCTCCCTCACTCCTCACTCTCTTTCACTCCTCACTCTCCTTCACTCCTCACTCTCCCTTAATCTTCACTCGCCCTCACTCTTTACTCTCCCCCACTCTTTACTCTCCCTCACTCCTCACTCTCCCTCACTCCTCACTCCTCACTCTCCCTCACTCCTCACTCTCTCTCACTCTTTACTCTCCCTCACTTTGTACTCTCCCTCACTCCTCACTCCTCACTCTCCCACTCTCCTCACTCTCCCTCACTCTCCCTCACTCTTTACTCTCCCTCACTCCTCAATCTCACTCTCCCTCACTCTTTACTCTCTCTCACTCTCTACTTTCCCTCACTCTCCCTCACTATTTACTCTCCTCACTCTCCCTCACTCTCCCTCACTCTTTACTCTCCATCACTCTTTACTCTCCCTCACTCCTCTCTCTCCCTCACTCTTTACTCTCGCTCACTCCTCACTCTCTTTCACTTATCACTCTCCCTCACTCCTCACTCTCCATCAATCTTCGCTCTCCCTCACTCTTTACTCTCACTCACTCAAAACTCTTCCTTAGTCTTTACTCTCCCTTACTCTTTATTCTCCCTTTCTCTTTACTCTCCCTTACTCTTTACTCTCCCTCAATTGCTCTCACTCTTTACTCTCCGTCACTCTTTACTCTCCCTAACTCTCCATTACTCTTTACTCTCCTTCGCTCTTTACTCTCCCTCACTCAATACTCTCCCTCACTCTCCCTCACTCTTTACTCTGCCTCACTCTTTACTCTCCACCACTCTCCCTTTCTCTTTACTCTCCCTCACTCTCCCTGTCTCTTTACTCTGACTCACTCTTTATTCTCCCCACTCTCCCTCACTCTTTACTCTCCCTCACTCTCCCTTTCTCTTTACTCTCCCTCACTCTCCCTTTCTCTTTACTCTCTCTCACTCTCCCTTTCTCTTTACATTCCTTCAATCTTTACTCACCCTCACTCTCCCTCACTCCTCACTTTCCCTCACTCCTCACTCACCCTCACTCTTTACTCTCCTTCACTCTTCCTCACTTCTCACTTTCCCTCACTCCTCACTCGCCCTCACTCTTTAGTCTCCCTCACTCTC